>NW_006794332.1:2644815-2671439 GCF_000442215.2 Lipotes vexillifer | reverse complement strand
CATTCCTGCGATAAACCCCACTTGGTCATGGTGTATGATCCTTTTGATGTGCTGTTGGATTCTGTTTGCTGGTATTTTCTTGAGGATTTTTGCGTCTATATTCATCCGTATTATTGGTCGGTAATTTCTTTTTTTGTAGTATCTTTGTCTGGTTTTGGTATCAGGGTGATAATGGCCTCATAGAATGAGTTTGGGAGTGTTACTTCCTCTTCAGTTTTTTGGAAGAGTTTGAGAAGAATGGGTGTTAGCTCTTCTCTAAATGTTTGATAAAATTCACCTGTGAAGCCATCTGGTCCTGGACTTTTGTTTGTTGGAAGATTTTTAGTCATAGTTTCAATTTCATTAGTTGTGATTTGTCTGTTCATATTTTCTGTTTCTTCCTGGTTCAGTCTTGGAAGGTTAAACCTTTCTAAGAAATTTTCCATTTCTTCCAGATTGTCCATTTGTTTGGCATAGAGTTGCTTGTAGTAGTCTCTTAGGATGCTTTGTATTTTTTCGGTGTCCGCTGTTACTTCTCGTTTTTCATTTCTAATTTTATTGAGTCCTCTCTCTCTTTTTCTTGATGAGTCTGGCTAATGGTTTATCAATTTTTGTTTATCTTCTCAAAGAACCAGCTTTTAGTTTTATTGATCTTTGGTATTGTTTTCTTTGTTTCTATTTCATTTATTTTTGCTCTGATAGTTATGAATTCTTTCCATCTGCTAACTTTGGGTTTTGTTTGTTCTTTCTCTCTTTCCTTTAGGTGTAAGGTCAGAGTGTTTATTTGAGAGTTTTCTTGTTTCTTGTGGTAGGCTTATATAGCTATAAACTTCCCTCTTAGAACTGCTTTTGCTGCACCTCGTAGGTTTTGGATCATCGTGTTTTCATTGTAATTTGTCTCTAGGTATATTTTGACTTCCCGTTTAATTTCTTTTTTTTTTTTTTTTGCGGTACGTGGCCCTCTCACCGCTGTGGCCTCTCCCATTGCGGAGCACAGGCTCCGGACGTGCAAGCTCAACGGCCATGGCTTACGGGCCCAGCCGCTCCGCAGCACGTGGGATCTTCCCGGACTGGGGCACGAACCCGCATCCCCCACATCGGCAGGCGGACTCTCAACCACTGCGCCACCAGGGAAGCCCAAATTTCTTCAGTAATCTTTTGGTTATTTAGTAACGTATTGTTTAGCCTCCATGTGTTTGTGTTTTTTACATTTTTTTCCCTGTAATTCATTTCTAATCTCATAAGATTTGTGGTCAGAAAAGATGCTTGATATGATTTCAATTTTCTTAAATTTACTGAGGCTTGATTGTGACCTAAGATGTGATCTATCCTGGAGAATGTTCCATGCACACTTGAGAAGAAAGGGTAATCTGCTGTTTCTGGATGGAATGTCCTATAAATATCAATTAAATCTATCTGTTCTATTGTGTCATTTAAAGCTTCTGTTTCCTTATTTTTTTTCATTTTGGATGATCTGTCCATTGGTGAAAGTGAGGTGTTCAAGTCCCCTACTATTATTGTGTTACTGTCGATTTCCTCTTTTATGGCTGTTAGCAGTTGCCTTATGTATTGAGGTGCTCCTATGTTGGGTGCATATATATTTATAATTCTATCTTTTTCTTGGATTGAACCCTTCAGCATTATGTAGTGTCCTTCCTTGTCTCTTGCAACATTCTTAATTTTAAAGTCTATTTTATGTGATATGAGTATTGCTACTCCAGCTTTCTTTTGATTTCCATTTGCATGGAATATCTTGTTCCATCCCCTCACTTTCAGTCTGTATTTGTCCCTAGGTCTGAAGTGGGTCTGTTGTAGACAGCATATATATGGGTCTTATTTTTTTTTCCATTCAGCAAGCCTGTGTCTTTTGGTTGGAACATTTAATCCTTTCACGTTTAAGGTAATTATCGATATGTATGTTCCTCTGACCATTTTCTTAATCATTTCGGGTTTGTTTTTGTAGGTCCTTTTCTTCTCTTGTGTTTCCCACTTAGAGAAGTTCCTTTAGCATTTTTGTAGAGCTGGTTTGGTGGTGCGGAATTATCTTATCTTTTGCTTAAGGTTTTGATTTTTCCATCAAATCTGAATGAGATCCTTGCTGGGTCGAGTAATTTTGGTTGTAAGTTCTTCCCTTTCATCACTTTAAGTATTTCATGCCAGTCCCTTCTGGATTGTAGAGTTTCTGCTGAGAAATTGGCTGTTAACCTTATGGATATTCCCTTGTATGTTATTTGTTGTTTTTCCCTTGCTGCTTTCAGTAATTTTTCTATGTCTTTAATTTTTGCCAATTTGATTACTATGTGTCTCGGCGTGTTTCTCCTTGGGTTTATCCTACCTTGGAGTCTCTGCACTTCCTGGACTGGGGTGGCTATTTCCTTTCCCATGTTAGGGAATTTTTCAACTATAATCTCTTCAACTATTTTCTCTGTTCCTTTCTCTCTCTCGTCCTTCTGGGACACCTATAATGCGAATGTTGTTGCATTTAATGTTGTCCCAGAGGTCTCTTAGGCTGTCTTCATTTCTTTTCATTCTTTTTTCTTTATTCTGTTCCGCTGCAATGAATTCCACAATTCTGTCTTCCAGGTCACTTATCGGTTCTTCTGCCTCAGTTATTCTGTTATTGATTCCTTCTAGTGTAGTTTTCATTTCAGTTATTGTATTGTTCATCTGTTTGTTTGTTCTTGAATTCTTCTAGGTCTTGCTTAAACATTTCTTGCATCTTCTTGATCTTAGCCTCCATTCTTTTTCTGAGGTCCTGGATCGTCTTCACTCTCATTAGTTTGAATTCTTTTTCTGGAAGGTTGCCTCTCTCCACTTCATTTAGTTGTTTTTCTGGGGTTTTATCTTGTTCCTTCATCTGGTACATAGCCCTCTGCCTTTTCATCTTGTCTGTCTTTCTGTGAATGTGGTTTTTGTTCCACAGGCTGCAGGATTGTTCTTCTTTCTTCTTCAGTCTGCCCTCTGTTGGATGAGGCTATCTAAGAGACTTGTGTATGTTTCCTGACCTGTTGCAAGATTTTTAATCACAGTTTCAGTTTCAGTGCTTGTGATTGGTCTGTTCATATTTTCTGTTTCTTCCTGGTTCAGTCTCGGAAGTTTGTGCACTTCTAAGAATTTGTCCATTTCTTCCAGGTTGTCTGTTTTATTGTCATATAGCTGCTTGTAGTAATCTCTCATGATCCTTTGTATTTCTGCAGTGTCAGTTGTTACTTCTCCTTTTTCATTTCTAATTCTATTGATTGGAGTCTTCTCCCTTTTTTTCTTCATGAGGCTGGCTAATGTTTTATCAGTTTTGTTTATCTTCTCAAAGAACCATCTGTTAGTTTTATTGATCTTTGCTATCATTTCCTTTATTTCTTTTTCCTTTATATCTGATCTGATGTGTATGATTTCTTTCCTTCTGCTAGCTTTGGGGTTTTTTTTGTTCTTCTTTCTCTAATTTCTTTAGGTGTAAGGGTAGGTTGTTTATTTGAGATGTTTCTTGTTTCTAAAGGTAGGACTGTATTGCTATAAACTTCCCTCTTAGAACTGCTTTTTTTTTTTTTGGTGGTACATGGGCCTCTCACTGTTGTGGCTTCTCCTGTTGCGGAGCACAGGCTCTGGACGCGCAGGCTCAGTGACTATGGCTCATGGGCCCAGCTGCTCCACAGCATGTGGGATCCTCCCAGACCGGGTCATGAACCCATGTCCCCTGCATTGGCAGGTGGACTCTCAACCACTGCGCCACCAGGGTTGCCCTAGAACTGCTTTTGATGCATCCCATAGGTTTTGGGTCATCGTGTTTTCATTGTCATTTGTTTCTAGGTATTTTTTAATTTCCTCTTTGATTTCTTCAGTGATCTCTTGGTAATTAAGTAGTGTATTGTTTAGCCTCCATATGTTTGTATTTTTTACAGGTTTTTTCCTGTAATTTATATCTAGTCTCATAGCTTTATGGTCGGAAGAGATACTTGATACGATTTCAATTTCCTTTAATTTACCAAGGCCTGATTTGTGACTCAAGATATGATCTGTCCTGGAGAATGTTCCATGAGCACTTGAGCAGAAAGTGTATTCTGTTGTTTTGGATGGAATGTCCTATAAATATCAATTAAGTCCATCTTGTCTAATGTATCATTTAAAGCTTGTGTTTCCTTATTTATTTTCATTTTGGATGATCTGTCCATTGGTGAAAGTGGGGTGTTAAATTCCTCTACTATGATTGCGTTACCGTCAATTTCCCCTTTTATGGCCGTTAGTATTTGCCTTATGTATTGAGGTGCTCCTATGCTGGGTACATATATATTTATAATTGTTCTATCTTCTTCTTGGATTGATCCCTTCATCATTATGTAGTGTCCTTCCTTGTTTCTTGCAACATTCTTTATTTTAAAGTCTATTTTATCTGATAAGAGTATCGCTACTCCAGCTTTCTTTTCATTTCCATTTGCATGGAATATCTTGCTCCATCCCCTCAGTTTTAGTCTGTATGTGTCCCTAGGTCTGAAGTGGATGTCTTGTAGGCAGCATATATATGGGTCTTTTTTTTTTGTATCCATTCAGCCAGTTTGTGTCTTTTGTTTGGAGCATTTAATCCATTTACATGTAAGGTAATTATCGATATATATGTTCCTATTACCATTTTCCTAATTGTTTAGGTTTGCTCTTGTAGGTGTTTTCCTTCTCTTGTGTTTCCTGCCTAGAGAAGTTCCTGTAGCATTTGTTGTAAATCTGTTTTGGTGGTGCTGAATTCTCTTAGCTTTTCCTTGTCTATACAGGTTTTAATGTCTCTGTCAAATCTGAATGAGATCCTTGCTGTGTATAGTAATCTTGGTTGTAGGTATTTCCCCTTCATCACTTTAAATATGTCCTGCCACTCCCTTCTGGCTTGCAGAGTTTCTGCTGAACGATCAGCTCTTAAGCTTATCGGGATTCCCTTGAATGTTATTTGTTGTTTTTCCCTTGCTGCATGTAATATTTCTTCTTTGTATTTAATTTTTGATAGTTTGCTTCGTATGTGTCTTGGTGTGTTTCTCCTTGGATTTATCCTTTATGGGACTCTCTGTGCTTCCTGGACCTGATTAACTATTCTTTTCCCATATTAGGGAAGTTTTCAACTATAATCTCTTCAAATATTTTCTCTGTCCCTTTCTTTTTCCCTTCTTCTTCTAGGACCCCTGTAATTCGAATGTTGGTGTGTTTAGTGTTGTCCCAGAGGTCTCTGAGACTGTCCTCAATTCTTTTCATTCTTTTTTCTTTATTCTGCTCTGCAGTTGTTATTTCCATTATTTTATCTTCCAAGTCACTTAAACCTTCTACTGCCTTAGTTATTCTGCTATTGATCCCGTCTAGAGAATTTTTAATTTCATTTATTGTGTTGTTCATGACTGTTTGGTCCTTAGTTCTTCTAGGTCCTTGTTAAACGTTTCTTATATTTTCTGCATTCTATTTCCAAGATTTTGGATCATCTTTAGTATCTTTACTCTGAATTCTTTTTCAGGTAGACTGCCTATTTCCTCTTCATTTGTTAGGTCTGGTGGGTTTTTACCTTGCTCCTTCATCTGCTCTGTGTTTCTCTGTCTTCTCATTTTGCTTAACTTACTGTGTTTGGGGTCTCCTGTTCACAGGCTGCAGGTTCATAGTTCCCATTGTTTTTGGTGTCTGACCCCAGTGGCTAAGGTTTGTTCAGTGGGTTGTGTAGGCTTCCTGGTGGAGGGGACTAGTGCCTGTGTTCTGGTGGATGAGGCTGGATCTTGTCTTTCTGGTGGGCAGGTCCACATCTTGTGGTGTTTTGCGGTGTCTGTGGCCTTATTATGATTTTAGGCAGCCTCTCTGCTAATGGGTGGGGTTGTGTTCCTGTTTTGCTAGTTGTTTGGCATAGGGTGTCCATCACTGTAGCTTGCTGGTTGTTGAGTGCAGCTGGGCCTTGGCATTGAGATGGAGATCTCTGGGAGATTTTCGCCGTTTGATATTATGTGGTGCTGGGATGTCTCTGGTGGCCCAGTGTCCTGAACTTTGCTCTCCCACCTCATTGGCATAGCCCTGACGCCTGGCTGGAGCACCAAGAGCCTGTCCTCTACACGGCTCAGAGTAAAAAGGAGGAAAAAAAGAAAGAACGAGGAAGATAAAATAAAATAAAATAAAATAAAATAAAATGTTATTAAAATAAAAAAAGAAAATTTTTAAGAAAAAAAATTTTTAAGTTAAAAAAAATAAAAATAAAAAAAGGACAGACAGACCCTAGGACAAATGGTAAAAGCAAAGCTATACAGACAAAATCACACACAGAAGCATACAGATACACACTCACAAGAGAAAAAGGGAAAAATATATATATATCATTGTTCCCAAAGTCCCCCTCCTCAATTTGGGATGATTTGTTGTCTGTTCACATATTCCACAGATGCAGGGCACATCAAGTTGACTGTGGAGATCCAGTCTGCTCCTCGTGAGGCTGCTGGGAGAAATTTCCCTTTCTCTTCTTTGTTCACACTGCTCCTGGGGTTCAGCTTTGGATTTGGCCCCGCCTCTGCGTGTCGGTTGCCTGAGAGCGTCTGTTCTTCGCCTAGACAAGACGGGGTTAAAGGAGTAGCTGCTTCGGGAGCTCTGGCTCACTCAGGCTGGGGGGACGGAGGGGTACTGAGTGTGGGGCGATCCTGCAACGGCAGAGGCTGGTGTAACGTTGCACCCGCCTGAGGCGTGCCATGTGTTCTTCCAGGGAAGTTGTCCCTGGATCACGGGCCCCTGGCAGTTGCGGGCTTCACAGGCTCCTGGGAGGGGAGGTGTGGATAGTGACCTGTGCTTGCACACAGACTTCTTGGTGGCTGCAGAAGCATCCTTAGCATCTCATATCCATCTCTTGGGTCCGTGGTGATTGCCATGGCTCACTCCCGTCTCTGGAGCTCCTTTAAGCGGTGCTCTTAATCCTGTCTCCTTGCACAGCAGGAAACAAAGAGGCAAGAAAAAGTCTCTTGCCTCTTTGGCAGCTCCAGACTTTTTCCTGGATTCCCTCTCAGCTCTCTGTGGTGTACTAGCCCCCTTTGGGCTGTGTTCACGCAGCCAACCCCAGTCCTCTCCCTGGGATCCAACCTCCGAAGCCCAAGCTCACCCAGCGGGAGAGCAGACATGCCTCTTGGGCTGATGGGTCCTGGTCGGCACTGATCCTCTGTGTGGGAATCTCTCCGCTTTGCCCTCTGCACCCCTGATGCTGCGCTCTCCTCCGTGGCTCCAAAGCCTCCACCCTCTACCACCTGCAGTCTCCACCCACAAAGGGGCTTCCTAGTGTGTGGAAACCTTTCCTCCTTCACAGCTCACTCCCACTGGTGCAGGTCCTGTCCTTATTCTTTTGTCTCTTTTTTTTTTTTGCCGTACCCAGGTATGTGGGAAGTTTCTTGCCTTTTGGGAGGTCTGAGGTCTTCTGCCAGTGTTCAGTAGGTGTCCTGTAGGAGTTGTTCCACATGTAGATGTATTTCTGATGTGTTTGTGGGGAGGAAGGTGATCTCCACATCTTACTTTTCCACTATCTTGAAACTCCTTCAGAGCCTGATTTTTTAGTCTTCTTTGTTATTGATTCTGAGAGCTACCCAATATTTACAATAACTGTATTTTCTGCTTTACTTAACTGGAATCATTTTCTGATGTTTGCCTGTAAGAATTCTGACTGGTGCAGTAGGCAATGTGAATGCACATTCTGAAAGCTTGAAGAACTTCTTTTTTCTTAGAATTAAGAGATTTTACCACAGTATGTCTAGATATGAATCTTTTCCATTAATTTTTTGAGGCTTTTGCTGTAGACCTGATGTTTCTTGATTCTGCAAAGTTTTCTTGTATTCTGTTTCTTATTGTTTCCTCTGAACCCACTGCTTGGGCTTATTATCTAGGATTACCTGTTTTTAGGCTAGACCAGTGTTCTCAGTTCTTTTGATATACCAAGTTTTCTGACTTCCTTTTAATTTCTTTTTTCCTGTAGATATGTCCAGTTTCTCCAATTTGGTGATTGAAGCACTAATTTGATTTTATGTAAAATGGGTTTAGCTCTTAGAGACTTCCAAAAATAATTTAAATTTTATAATGCATTCTTCTCTTATTTCAAGGTTTATTTGTGTCTTTGCCTCAACCTTTGCCTTTTCTTTTCTTATCATTCCTTACCTATGTTTCTGTGTTGAAGGTCCCCCAAGACCACCTCCAGGTTTGATAATTCACTAGGAGGACTCACAGGATTCAGGAAGTAATTCTACTCACAATTATGATTTATTACAGTGAAAGACTACAAAGAAAAATCAGATGAGGGAAAAAGTGCATGGAATGAAGTCTAGAGGAAAGCAGGCACATGCTTCTAAGGCTTCTCTTCCAGTGGTGTCAGACAGAATGCACTTACTTCTCCGAGCAATAAGTTGTGACAACACTGTGAAATGTTGCCCACCAGCGAAGCTCATTAAAGACTCAGATCCCAGATTTTTATTGGGGGCTAGTCATGTAGACCCCCTCTACCTAGCATGTATCAAAATTTGAGACTTCCATAGGAAATCAGATGGTCAACATAAATCATTGTTTTCACAAACAGTCTAGGTATGTTGAGTCGCTCCTGTCAGAGTTATGGTACTTCATCAGAAATCCAAGTTCTCAGACACCAGCCAAGGGCTGTACTTGTAAGTACCTTAAATAATATATCTCTTGGTGTGCAAATCTCCAGTTCTTCAGTCTGCTTTTAAGTAGCTGATTAAACTTTCAAGGATCCAGCACTCTTCATTGCTTTCTGCTTTCAGCCATGGTGCATACTTGGAGCTATCCTTACTAAATGGGTCACATTAGGAGACAGATGCCACACAGTAATTCACCCAGGCAAAGTTTAACATAAAATGTTAATAAGCTATGATGGGAGTAATTATAAAGATGTGAAACAAAATATAAGTGTAATTTATTGCTGAGGAAGAGTACCTAAGGGAGGACAAACTTGGAAGAGTGCTCCTCTCCACAAGGTTGTGATTCAGACCTCTTTGGAGAAGATGTAGTTGCAGCCCACTGGATGGTCCCACTGGTTGACCAACATCACAGGGAGATCTGAAACTTAGGTGGCCCTTCACAGTTGTTCTAGATGTGGAGTAGGTGGCTGGACTTCAATGACCAGTTATTAGATGCAGGCTTCCCCAGGAAGAGGCTTTGACAGGATGGTACTCCAAGGTTCTGTAGCAACAGATTTAATGGTATGAGGTAAGATCTGTTTGGAAGTTTGTTTGGTCAGAGTTGTGTGTACTTGAAAGGAGTTTTCAGATGATGGAAATCCATAGCTGAGGAGCAGAAAAATTTTTTTTTCTTCTAGATGAAATTGGTTCACCATTAGGAT
Organism: Lipotes vexillifer; assembly: GCF_000442215.2. Taxonomy (NCBI): domain Eukaryota; kingdom Metazoa; phylum Chordata; class Mammalia; order Artiodactyla; family Lipotidae; genus Lipotes; species Lipotes vexillifer. Next base: position 2,662,138 of record NW_006794332.1, on the reverse strand, counting down.
GATCAAGGTGGAACATTGGGGAATGAATCAACAGTAGCATCTGGTAAATCAGAAATTGCGGACGTCTTTGATTGTCCTGGGTTCCTGCCACATTAGGATCCCAGACAGATGACCAACTAGTATGAGTTTAATGCTTTGGCTAGACAGGATATGGCTCAGGCATTTCAATTCAGATATTTGATCTTGGATCTTGGAGAGTTGGTTAAATGCTGGCATATGGTAAGAATGTTGCTCAGGCTCCAGGATATTGCCATGTTTTTGAACTTGTCCTGGTGCATTTGGGAGGTTCGTTTTTTATTTAAAAAAATTATCTCAATAAAGAGGTTTTAAAAACACTCAGCATTATTAAGCTGGTTATTAAAGGTAGGTTTTTTTTTTAGGAAAATGTGATTTGTTTTTATTTCCTTTGCTAGTGTAGATTAGTGAAATATTTCAATAAAAAAGCGTTTATTGGTGCTCTTGAGCACATAATACACAATACATACTACTCTAGATACTAGGAATGTAAATCTAAGTTAGATATAGATCTCTCCTTTTACCAGCTGTTACCCCTGAGAAAGGATATGTTTCAGATAGTAGTATTTACTTTAATTTGACTTTAAATCCACTGGGTCAAAGTTGGGCCTTGAGGTAGAGGATTAACCTCAAAGGTTTGTTTCTGAAGCTTTCATCCAGACTCTCCTTCTGTCAAGTATGCACACAGTCATTTTCACTGTGACAGGCAAAATTGATGAAGATGCATTTAGGATTAGAAAGTAACCTAAATCTAAACTTATCCTGAGCATCAGTCAATTATAAACCAAGACCACAGACCTGGAAAATTGCTATCAGGCTTTGTTACAACCTATAAAAACCTAATAAACAATTTAACTTCTCTGCCCTGGGAAACAAACTCACCAGGTATATTTAACATACAGATACACACACAGAAAAACAGATACACAAAACCAATAACAAAAATACATTCTGTGGAGATGTAATGAGCCTTAACCTTTATCTCATACTATTTGTGAAAAGTAACTCAATGTGGTTCAAAGACCAGAAATGTAAAAATAACAATATTAAACAGAAAATATAGGAGACTATCTTTGTGACTTTGGAGTAGGCGTATATTTTTTAGATATTACATAAATAGCACAAATGATGTATGCCCAGCATATAGAGTATTTTTTAAGAAAAACTCGTAAAACTCTGGACATCCAAATGCCAAAAAATGAATCTAGACACAGACCTTACACTCTTCACAAAAATTAACTCAAAATGGATCATAGACCTAGATGTAAAAGGCAAAACTGTAAACCTCCTAGATGATAGCATAGGAGAAAATCTACATGACCTCGGTTATGTTATCACTTTTTAGATTCGATACTAAGAGCATGAACCATGAAAGAAATAATTGATAGGTGGACTTCATTAAAATTAAAACTTCTCCTCTGTGAAAGGGTCAAGAGAAAGAAAAGATAAGCCTGGGGCTGGGGGAAAATATTTGTAAAACATATACCTGATAAAGGACTGTTATCTATAATATACAAAGAACTCTTAAAATTTAGCAGTTTGAAAACAAACAGCCTGACTAAAAAATGGGCCTAACAGACACCTCACTTAAGAAGATACACAGATGGCAAATAAGCATATGCAAAGGTGCTCCATATCATATTTTATGAGGGAAATGCACATTGAAACCACAATGAGGGACTTCCCTGGTGGTGCAGTGGTTAAGAATCCGCCTGCCAACTCAGGGGACACGGGTTTGAGCCCTTGTCTGGGAAGATCCCACATGCCGTGGAGCAAATAAGCCTGTGTGCCACAATTACTGACCCTGCACTCTAGAGCCTGCGAGCCGCAACCACTGAGCCCACGTGCCATAACTACTGAAGCCCATGCGCCTAGAGCCTGTGCTCCATAACAAGAGAAGCCACTGCAATGAGAAGCCCGTGCACCACAATGAAGAGTAGCCCCTGCTCGCCACAACTAGAGAAAGCCTGTGCACAGCAACGAAGACGCAACGCAGCCATTAAATTAATTAATTAATTAAAAAAAACAAAACAAAAATAAAACCGAAAAACACAATGAAATACCATTACACAACTGCTAGAATGGTTAAAATACAGAAGCCTGACAACACCAAATGCTGGCACAAGATGTGGAGCTCAAATGTGAAGCAAGAGAAACTCTCATTTATTGCTGATGGGAATACAAAATGGTACTGCCACTTTGGAAGACAGTAATTACAAAACTAAACATATTCTTACCATATGATCCAGAGCAATCTTGCTTCTTGGTATTTACCCAAAGTAGTTGAAAACTTATATCCACACAAAAACCTGAACAAGGATGTTTATAGCAGCTTTATTCATAATTGCTAAAACTTGGAAGAAACCAAGATGTCTTTCAGTAGGTAAATGGATGAACTGTGGTACATCCAGACAATGGAATATTATTTAGAACTAAAAAGAAATGAGCTATAAAGCCATGAAAAGACACGGCGGAACCATAAATGCATGTTACTGCATGAAAGAAGTCAGCCTGAAGAGGCTACATTTTGTATGATTCCAACTTTATGACGTTCTGGAAAGGGCAAACCTATGGAGACAGTAAAAAGGAACAGTGGTTGGGTTCAGAGGGTGAATAGGTGGAACATAGGTCTTTAGGGCAGTGAAAATATTCTGTATGTTACCATAATAATGGATATATGTCATTATAAATTTGTCTAAACATTTAGAATGTACAAGAGTAAACTGTAATATAAACTATGGACTTTGTGTGATTATAGTATGTTAGTATAGGTTCATTAATATCAATTGTAGCAAATGTACCACTCTGGTGGGGGATGTTTATAAAGAGGGGAATTTTGCATGTGTAGGGGCATGGGGCATATGGGAAATCTGTACCTTCCTCTCAATTTTGCTGTGCACCTTAAACGGCTCTAAAAAGAACAGAGCCATTGTTGAATTAAAAAACCTATTACAATTCAACAGTAAGAAGTCAGATTAACCCAATTTAAAATAGACAAAGGATTTGAAAGGATATTTCACACAAAAAAGACGTGTATGGCCTCCTAGCACAGGAGAAGATACTTAACACATTGGCAGTCACAGAAATGGAAATTAAAAGCACCGTGTGGCAGCACTACACATCTGTTAGAATGGCTAAATTAAGTGTTGCCAAGAATTTGGAGGTAGTAGAACTGTAATGGGAATGTAAAATGATACAAAAACTTTGGAAAACATTTTGATAATTTCTTAAAAGTTTTAAGATACACTTACCATGTAACCTGACATTTTAGGTTTTTTTTTTTTTTGATCATATGGTAGTTCTATTTTTATTTTTTGAAGAATCTCTGTATTGCTTTCCATAGTGGCAGCACCAATTTATATTTTCACTAATAGCACACAAGGGTTCCCTTTCTTCACTCCCTTGCCAACACTTATTTCCAGTCTTTTTGACAATAGCCACTCTGTGAGATGAGGTGATATCTCATTGTGGTTTTGATTTGCATTTCCTGTATGATTAATGATACAGAGCATCTTTACATGTACCTGTTGGCTACCTGTATGTCTTCTTTGGAAAAATGTCTATTCAGATCTTCTGCCTCTTTTGTAATAGGATTGGGTTTTTTTTGCTGTCGAGTTGTATGAGTTCTTCATATACTTTGGATATTAACCCTTTATCAGATACGTAATTTGGAAGTATTTTCTAACATTCAGTAGGTTGCCTTTTTATTTTTCTGATCATTTCCTTTGCTGCTCAGAAGCTTTTTAGTTTGACGTAGTCCCGCTTGTTTATTTTTTCATTTGTTGCCTTTGCTTTCAAATTCAAAAAACCATTACCAAGACCTATGTCAAGGAGCTGACTGCCTAGGTTTTCTTCTGGGAGATTTATGGTTTCAGATCCTGTGTCCATCCACGTCTTTAATCCACTTTCTGTGTACTGTATAAGATAGTGGTCAGTTTCCTTCTTTTGTATGTGGCTGCCCAATCTTTCCAGCACTAGTTGTTGAAGAGAATGTTCCTTTTCCATTGTATATTCTTGGCCCCTTTGTTATAAATTAATTGACCACATATGCATGGGTTTATTTCTGGGCTGTTTATTCTGTTCCACTGATCTGTGTGTCTGTTTTTACGCCAATATCAAACTTTTAATTTCTATAGCCTTGTAATAAAGTTTGAAATCAGGGACTGTGATGTCTCCAGTTTTCTTTTCCTTTCTCAAGATTGCTTTGGCTATTCAGGGTCTTTTATGGTTCCATACAAATTTTAGGATTATTTGTTCTATTTCTGTGAAAAATGCCATTGGGATTTTGATAGGGGTCTTTTCATGAATGTCTACTAGTTTTCAAAATACAGGTATTTTGAAAATTTAAAAAAATTTTAAAAAATTTAAAATAATTTTACCTCTCTGGTTAAATTTATTCCTAGGTATTTTATTTTTCTTGTAATTGTAAGTGGTATTGTTTTCTCAACTTATCCAGTAGTTCATTATCAAGGTATAGAAAGGCAACCATTTTTTGTGTATTGATTTTGAATCCTGCAACTTTACTAAATTCACTTATTAGTTCTAAGAGTTTTTTTTATGGTGTCTTTAGGGTTTTCTGTATATAATATCATGTCATCTGCAAATAGTAACAGTTTTACTTTTTCCATTCCAATTGGATGTCTTTTGTTTTTAGGGTTTTTTGTTTTGGTTTTTTGGTTTTTTTGCCTAATTACTCTGGCTAGGACTTTCAATACTGTGTTGAATGAAAGTAGCAAGAGTGGGCATCCTTGTCTTGTTCCTGATCTTTGGGGGTTTTTTTTTTTTTTTTTTTTTTTTTTTTACTGAGAAATTACTGGGCTTAGAAAATTTGCCCATTTATAAAAACATTTTAGGTTTTTAACTAAGAGAAACAAAATCTTATGTCCACATACCAAATTATACATGAATGTTCATGGCAACTTTATTCATAATGGCCCCAAACTGGAAACAACCTAAATGTCTATCAAAGGAAGAATGTATAAATAAGTTTTGATATATCTATACAGTGGACTACAACTGTATATTAAGAAGGAATAAACTACTGATACATGAAAAATAGAGATGTATCTCAAACACATTATGCTGAGCGAAAGAAGCCAGACCTAAAGTGTATACATCGTGATTCTATTTTTGTGAAGTTCTAGGAAAGACTTGTATAATAGAGTGACAGAAAAAGATTTCTGGAGCCAGGGGGTAGGTGAGTACTGACAGGGAATGAGTATAAGGTAACCATTTGTGGTGATGATTGCACAGGTGTATGCTTTTATCAAAAGTTATCAAACTGTACATTAAAAATGGGTACATATTATGTATGCAAATAATACCTTAATAAATTTGATTTTAAAAAGAAACTATTTGAAAAATAGTATTTGTTTATATAAAATGAACTGTCATGAAGGACAGTTTATTTTCCAAAAGTTGCATATTTTGCCTCTTATACTAAGTCTTGCTGAAAAAATAAGCTTGAGTCAACTTTCTAAAGTAGCCTTAACATTTTTGAAATTAGTGTTGACCTCTTGCGCATAAACCTGACATCAGTTTAGACTTCTTTCTAATTTTGCAATAATAAACAGTATTATTAAGCCAGAGTCAGATAAATGAACAAGTTTTGAAAGATAATAAGAACATACAAATTGATTGTATTAAAGTAGAATAGCAAACCAAATGCATTCTTCTTTGAAGTTTCCCAGATGATTATGCGAAGAATGTTGTCTATGTAAAGAGGTAGCAGGTGGGGACACAGTGTGTTGGAACTGAGCATTTTAGAGGAATTACTATGAATGTCTCATGTACTCTTGAAAAGAGAACAGCTCTCCTTAATCTATTCTTCAGTATTCCTTGCAACTAAAATACTTGCTTTAATAGCAATTCTGTCTTTCAATAAATGTGAATACTGGCAAATCCTCAAGTTTAAAATATCACCATGCACAGTAGTATTATTTTGGTGTGTGGATGCTAGGAGGTGGACTCAGTGTACTTATTGGCATAAAGACTTATTTCTCTTCTTCCTTCCTTTTCCTTGCATCTTAGGATTCATAGGTGACTGCAAATAAATCTGAGAGAAATTTCATTTTTCAGAAGACTTAAATATTGCATCTTTTGTGAATTTCACTAACTTGGAGCAAATGACTGTGGTGAGAAGATAGTATAGGGTAACATTGGAGTTATCCTCAGAAAATTTTAAGCAGAGGTTTAGTGTTAATAAGCTGATGAAAATATTGTATTTGACACTAGTCTTTCTGAGCATCCGTAATATATGAAACTGTGGCGTGTGATCTCTCTGTCAGGACTGAACTTAAGATAAACGAGTCTTCTGCTTTTTGAGTAAAGTGATCACTGACCTTTATTGGTTTGATCATTGGCACTGTTATAGTTATGGTATAAATGAAACAGCTTAACATTTTACAATTTCCCTTCTCTCTCAGCGTCCCAGTAAGCCCTTAGATCCCCAACTTTAAAAGCATTATAAAAAATCATTGATATAGTTTTTTTGTTGTTGACTTTCAAATTGACAAAAATTAATAACCCTTGAGTAAGATCACCTGTGTAATGAGATTGGCTGTGCAAGTTTGGAGATAAGGTGTATACTAGAGTTACATTGCTCTGTGTTATAAAAGGTAGAGGAATTTGAAGAGCAGATGAAAAAATTCTGTGGGAAGAAATAGACTCCAAAGGAGATAAAAGCACCCTTCCACCAGCCATCATCACAAGGAGACAAATATTTGTTGGGGAGGAGGAGAGGTTAAGTTGTGCAATTTAAAGCTTATTCTCCTTCTCCACTGCAGAGCTTTTGGTAGAATCTAGATTGCTTACTAATGGTTGGTAATAAATGCATTCTTTAATGAAATCAAGTAGATGCTGAGTTGTACAGTAGTTTGAATATGGGATGAATACAGTGAGGGCAAGTGAATACAGTGGAGTCAGAAGATAAAGGACACTAAGTTCAAGGTTACAGTTAAATTGGTGTCTCCTAGAATTGGTGAGAATGTTCACATTATTAAAATATTTTTGAGGGAAAGCTGATATTCATTCATTCACTCATTCATTTATTCAGTCAACACATATGCAATGGAAAGTACTTTAATGTGCTGAGTACTGGGCTTGTGGTATCTAAACCAACAGACATCTCTGCAGTTATGCAGTTTGTAATCCAGTAAGGAAAGCAGTTATTGAACCAAAGTCACATAAGTAGCTGTAAACATTTTATTTGTGATAATTACTGTGAAAATATCAGGGTGCCGTGAAAGCGTGTAAGAAAGGAAACTAATTTTGACTGGGACATCAAAAAGGACTATCAAAGGGAGTGAATTAAGTGCATACCTAGAACACAGATAAGATTAATCCCGATGAAGGCAAGAGAAGAGAGTGCTCCAGGAATTTATTTATTAGGATTTGGTACAGTAACAAGTAACAGAAAGTCCAAAATAACAATGGCTTAAAAAGAAGTTTATTTCACTCCACTTGCAAAACTTAGAGCTGGGCAGTCCAAGGATGGTAGAGCTCATCAGTATAAGGAACCCAGTATTCTTCTATTTTGTTGTTCTACTATGTATGTCCTCTAGTTCCAAGGATTCCTCATGGTCCAGGATGACTGTGCCAGCTCCAGCCATTTCATCAGCATTCCAATCAGCGGAAGGAGGAAAGGGAGGAAGAAGGACATGCCCCATTACTTTAAGAACGCTTCTTATGTCCCAAGGTTATAACTTAACAACACGGTCACATGTAGCTGTGACAAAGATTAGGAAATGTGGTCTGTATTCAAAGCAGACATGTGCCCAACTAAAAGTTAGGGTTCTATTACTATAGAAAAAGAGGGCTAAGTGTTCTCTTATATTGGGAGACAGCTAACAGCTTCTGGAAGAGAAAACCTTATGTGCTTAGTTATATCAAGTTCTAGATAAGAGAAAGTTTGGTATATTCAAGAGAAAGAGCATAGTGTGTTTAAATGTTAGGAGCAAAGGGGAGGAAGAATGGTGGCAATGGGACAAAACTAGAGAGATAGGTAAGGGCAAATCATACACAGCCTTTTGAATCATGTTAAGAATTTTGAATTTCATCCAAAGAACAATGAAAGACTATGTAATAGTCGTTCCCAGTTTTTAAGGAAAAGGGTAACATTTTCACATTCTCATATAAGAAATTTTTTTCTCTGGTCACAGTGTGGAGAGTATTTTAGAAATGTTGAAAATATATAGAAAGTTAAAGTAAAGTAGTACACTTTGGCATACAATTGCATATTTATCAATTTATTCTGACAAAAGCATCGGACAAGAGTACAAATCTGGAAGGATATGCACTGAATGTTTACATTGGGAATGAGGTTAGGGAAGCTTCACTTTTCTCTTTTATAACTTTTTATTTTGAATGATTTGTTTTACAATAAACATGTATTACTTTGTTTCATTAAAAATTAATGAATCAATTTCAGTTTTGAAAAACAAAGACAAAAAGACTTGCTGACTTGCAGTCCAGATTGCTGACTCCTATTCCAAGTGGTCTTCCTTTGTTTGTTTTCCATTTGTGACGGTTGCCTCCTTCCTGGAGTCTGTTTGCCCAGTCCCTTTGCATTTGACGGTTCTATTAGGCTGATTTCCTACTTTTTAATTTGGTTTTTGCATTTCTGATAGGATGAGGGACAGTTTTGTCTCATTCCATCATCCCATTTCCCCACTCACACATTGCTCTCCTATATCCTGGCTATGTCGAGCAGCCTAGGTTTCTGATTTTCCTCCAGGGACTTTTGGCCAGGACATGGGCATCCTTGGATTTTCCCTTTTCCTACCGTCACCATGTTTCTAAAGACATGCATTCAGGAGTTGAGCAAAGAGGATTAAACAGGCTCTATTGGATCATACCTGGTCCTTGATCCTTTTCCTGAACTGTAGCTGCTTAGACTTAACAGAATTTTAGAGTTAAAAAAAAAAGAGTTTAAAGGCCATCAATTACAAAGTGTAACATAACACAGAAATTCCTTTGTGATATTCTGAATATCTTGAATATTTCTTGTCCCTTTGAAGAGCTCTAGTAATTAGAAACTTCCTTCTAATTAGTAGTGTCATAGAAAGATTATAGGACCCAGAGTCAGAGGACTTGTATTATAATCTGCCCTCATTTGTAGGATGACCTTGCAAATTGAGTAACATTGTGAACCTTAGTTTCTTCACTTGTAAATAGGGATAACTCCTATCCTATTTTATTGGGCTATTCCATATCTGAAAACATTTTCTGAACTATAAACCATATATAATTATTACATAATTATGTTTTTATATGTAACATATAGCATAGCTGTTATATGCTATATATAATTATATAAACATAATTATGTTTAACATAAAATATGTGAAAATGATATATGGTATATAATTATACAATTATAATGTGTAATTAAAATATTTACATAAAACATTTTCATGTAGTATAATTTTAATATTATATATATATTTCTTATGTACATAATATATATATATCTTACATCACAAGGAAATTCCATTTCTTCAATGTTAGACTGATGTAATTATTCTAGAAGTATTTTTTGTTGATTGAGCTCAAATTTGTCTCCCCACGGTATTTATGTATTATGACTTTTATCATATGAAACAATGTAGAACTTGTCCAGTATTTCTTCTGCATAATTACTATGCATTAACCAGATAGCTAATAGGCCCAAACTATGAAAATTTAGGTTTATGTTCTGTGGAAGAATTTCCTGGCATCTGGAACTTTAGAAACACAATTGGATCTCCAGTAAAAAGTTTGAAAGGCATTTGAAGTAAAGGAAACTGTGAACTTAAGTGTGTTCATGTAACTTCTTTCCCATATATAATTGAAGGTTATATTTAGTTTGATAAAATCTTTCCCAGGCATCTTTTATTGTAAACCAGTGAAGTGGAGAACTATGGTTGTACACAGCTAACATCTATACTGGCTTTAGGGGGCAGTACTAAACCACTGATAAATTTTGTTGTTTCTGCTAATGCTATTGGCAATGGTTAATATAAAATAAAACTAAAATAAGAATAATAAGATTTGTGATGCAATTATATACACCTCTTAATGTTAGTAAAATTTTTTAGGTAGATGAAAATGGTAGTTTGAAATTCATTGAATGATATATTTAATAAATAATTATTAAATTACATTATGCACAACACATTGTGAGAGATACAAATGTGAGTAAGACATGTTTACTTTCAGATAACTTACAATTAAGTTGGATAAGTAAGTTGAGTGTGTGTGTGTGTGTGTGTGTATACAACTCAGGATAAAGTTTAATTAAAAAAAGCAACATTTATTGTTTATTTTTTATGAACCAGTTGCTGTCAAGCAACTAATTTTATCCGCATACCGCCCTGTCAAGTAAGAACTGTTATTATGCCTGCTTTGCAGATGAGGAAACTGAGGATTAGTAAGATTATGTGATTTGCTCAGTCATACAACTTGCATGTGGCAGAGCCAGGAATGTGTATCTGTTTGTATATCTTAAATGTATGTTTGTTTGACTTCAAGGCTTTTGCTCTTTGCCAGAGAGATGATGCAGTCTATCATCTCAAAGTGTGTGTGAAATAACACAATGCACAAACCTTCAGAAAGAGCTATAGACATTCAGAGGAGAGCAACATCATTTCTATTTCTGGGAAATCTGGAAAAATGTACATAAGAGGTGAAATCTGAACTGTATTTTGAGGAATCAATGGGATTATAAGAGAATAATAGCTAAAGACAGTAGTTAATATTTACTGAAACCTTACTATGTTTCAGGCACTTTATATTCATTACCTTATTATCAGGAAAAAATTCTGAGGGAGGTACTACTGTATTATTTTCCCACTGCATAGGTGAGGTAAGTGAGGGGGACAGTGGTCATATCTGATGAAAATCACACTACTAAGTAGGCTAGTAAGTAAGAGAGTTAGAACTTGAATCCAGGACTAATTTTAGAGCCTAAACTCTTAACCAGTACAATAGCTATATAGAGAAGTGAGGTGGGGGCATGAACAAAACATGGAACAGATTAGGAAAGGGTAAACAATTCCATTTGGTTATAGTCTGGGGTGAGTAAAATAGAGTAAGAAAAAGAACTGAAAAATAGTTTGATCATGAAACCTTGAGCCATATTAAGGAATTTTGATATTATTTGCTGTACAATGGGAAATAATTGGAGATTTATGAGCTGGGGAGAGACGTAAGCAGAGTTTTCTTTGTGGAGGAGAAAGAGACAGAGGAAGAAAACTGATTAATCTATAAAATGTTGATAATTCTTAGCCAAGTATGTAATCATTTATAGTGCTGTACGTGTCAACTGTGATGGTCAGACCAGTGACTGATCATCAGTTGGTGAAGGAGATACCCATTTGATCATTCTGTTCATTTTTGTAGACAGCATTGATCAAACATATACATGCTCTAGAGTCAGGCAGTCTGGATTAGAATCCTTTTTCTGTCACTTACCAGCTCTGTGACCTTGGGTTTTACTTGACTTCTCTGTGCCTTAGTTTAGTATTTGCCTGAAAGCATTGTGTGAATTAAAATAATGAATAATAGAGTGTTGAATAGATTGTAGCTATCGTTATTATTGTATCTTACAGACAGTAACTGATTGAAGGACTACTGAAGTTCATAATTTCTCAGTTATTGAAAATTGATAAAGGGGAATTTAAGATGTGAATACAAAAATCAGTCATATTATGAAGTCTTATTTTCTATTTTTAAAAGTAACAGCTTTTGGGGGAAGGTGGGTGCTATTTACATTTACAATTCAGAATGTAAGCTATCTTTACTAACTTCAGTAATCACGATCTATCAATGTTGTACACTGAACACTACATTCTGAATAATTTTAGGCAAACTTATTGTCTTTCCAATTTAAAAAAAAAATTCAGTCTGCTGAGTATTCAGCAGGCTCTTTGAATGTGGAATTTTTCTTCAGTTCTGACAAAATTTCTTGCATTATTACTTTGACAACTTCTTCTCACCTTTACATGAAGCATTCTTCGTTTGATCCCCTAATTTTCTTAACTTTTAATGTCTTTTGATCTTTTGTTCTGTCCTCTGGGAAATTTGCTGTGACTTATTTTCCAGCGGTTCTATTGGATTTTATGCATTTATTTGTTTTGTAGCATTCTGTTCTTATTTTAGGGATGCAAATATCTTCTATCTCTCTGAGGATATTATTTATAACTTTTTTCTGTATATTTATTTTGTTCTGTTAAAGCAGCGGTTCCCAACTTTTTTGGCACCAGGGACTGGTTTCATGGAAGACAGTTTTTCCACAGATGGGAGGAGGGGGATGGTTCAGGCGGTAACGCGAGCGATGGGGAGCGGCAGATGAAGCTTCGCTCACTTACCTTCTGCTGTGTGGCCCAGTTCCTAACAGGGGTCTCTGGGGGTTGGGGACCCTTGTTTTAAAGGTTTCCTTCCAATATATGGTGATCCTTGTATTTTTGTTCATATTTAACTAAAAAATTAGGAACTGTTTATGTGGATGGAGTTGGTAGAGAGGGGGCTTCACAGTAGGCATTAAGGCATAGATGCCCCACCATTTTCCTAAATACGTACAGATCACTTTTCTTGAGAGGTCCATTTCTGCAGAGAGGAATATATTCTTGGATCCTACCTGGAGGATATGAACTTAGCTCTCATGTTTTCTAAGACAAATGTGGGAAGGCACTGGGGTAGGTTGAGAATCTTCACTTACTACATAGATGTTCACTTAATTTCATTGTTTTTAACGAGGCACCACTTGGCTTATTGTGCATAGATTCTTAAAATTCATAATCCCTTTGCTTCAACCTCATCAGAATGTAAACCTCCAATTTCTTGTCAGGTGGTAAAGGTTTAGTTTCTCAGCTGGCTGAGGTGGAGTTTCCATTCTGTTTCAGCTCCACCAGCACCTACACCTTCACAGGTAGTCAATCTCTCTAATTCTTAAGCCCTTTTGAGGGGGTTGAATCATGAATAGATCTGCTTCTTATTCTTCCTCCTTGCAGGCACTTTGTTTTCAGTTTTCTCAAGTTTGCTAAGTTAATTTGCTAAATCATCTGTTTATCATTATCTAAACATTTTCTTGATATTGCTCATCTGCTAACATCCCTCCAGTTGTCCTTGTCCTTATGGTTTAGACCATTTTTACAAAAGTTTTGCTGTCATTTAAGTGGGATTTGGGAAGTAGTAAAAGTAAATATGTATGTTTAACATGGAAGTCCTATTATTAATTTTAAAAGTATTACCCCTCTTATATGAATAATACAAAATTTTATGAAGCTCATTTTTTTTCAGAAAGGAGACTACCATTTTGGTGACATTGTGAAAAATGGGCTTTTTATCAATTCCTGTTTCAATAAAGTATTTTCATGCTATTTCTCTGATTGCATTAGAAATCATAATATTTTTCTCATTTGTTGCTGTTCCTATATTTTCTTGGGTCATTTCCATGTCCTGTCCTTCAATACAAACTTTGTAATTTACCAGTCTTTTTCATCCAGTTTTTTCACTTTCAGTTTTCTTTCACTTTCAACTTCGAGTTGAATTATACATGTTTTCTTGCTGATTCACATGGCACAGCCACATAACTATGGCTAGAATTAAGCTGACTTCTGCTTGCTAACATACACCATAAGAAATTTATGTAATTTAATTGATGTTAAGATATCTAAATGACACTGATATAATATATACATTGATATAATTAATATAGACATATAAATTTAATTTCAGAGAACTTCATCTACAATAAATTTGTCACCAGGAGAAGTGGAAGAAGATGATGATGAAAACACTTGTGGGCCCTCAGGACTCTGGGAAGCATTAACTCCTTGTAATGGATGTAGGAACCTTGGCTTCCCCATTCTTGCACAGGTAATGGTTTTGCTTTTTTAAGGTACAATAAAACATAAAAATGGTTGCCTATGTTTTTAAGTAAATTTCTTTTCTTCCCCTCTGCAAATCCAATTAGTGTCTTCTTCACTTTGTAATTTTTCTTCAGTTGAAGGTCAGTAAAATGCTTATGTAATTAGCTGTACATGTATGCATATGCAAACACATACTCTATATAAATTTTTGTGCTTGTTTTATTTTTGTCATGATGCTAGTTCCAGAAAAATTGAGTTGTTTATGAAGTTTTAGTATCTGTGATTTGGAAATATTTCATTAAAAAAAAGCTATTTTGAAATTAAATCACAATTTATATTTAAATAATAATAAAAATGATTTAAAAGGAAGCATATGAAAGCTCTTTAAAAGCAGCAGTGATTATTTTTCTTAGCACAATGGAATATCATAGAATAATGTGTGCCACTGAAGATTATGCACTACAATTCAAAAATGAGACCAGAACACTAAAACATCATTTACAATTTTGAAATCATTTCACTACTCATTAAGTCACTTTTAATTCTATTGTGTCACCTTCAAATTTTTGTTGTGTACTGTGGTCTGTAAGCCCTTAGAGGAGTTTCAGAAATAAATAAAATAAGCCAAACAGAATTAGGAAATGTGAAGCCACAAAGAAAATATCTCTACATGAAGACGAAAAAGCACTTAATATGAAAAACAGTGTAATGGCAAAGGTATGTATATGTAGCCACATAGAACATGAGTGCAAAAATAATCTAGGACAGAAAATAACTCACTATATCTCAAAAATGTTATTTTCTGTTTTGCAACAAATATGAAACAATTTTGTCTAAGAAACTATTACATATTTTTACATGTATGTCATAATTTGATCACAGCCACCCAAATTACAATATAAATTTATTGTGGCACACTAACTAGGATAATCAAATCAGCATATAGTACTTAAAGAGTCTCTTCACCTTAATATGATCTATTTATAGAACTTTATGACAATTTATACTAACCATTACAGAATTATTATCAATATATACTGGGCTATGAGATCCATAAAGGTAGAGAATATGTGTTGCTTGGTGTCTATGATCTAGTGCCAACATTGTTCCTGGCATGTTGTCAGAATTAAGTAGTAGTTGAATTAAATAATAAACAAATGTGTATGTTCTGTAGGGTTTCATTTCTTCACTTAAAGTTTTTACATATAGAGTTTTACCTCATATACAGAAGGGTACACGAGAAAGGAAATTAAGAAACATAGGTTTTAGTTTTATTAATATTCTCTTATCTGCTTAACAATTTACCAATAATTGAATGTTTTTACCTCTTTTTTTGTTTTATAAAATTAACACCTTTGTATTTTTTATTTTAAAAGTAGAATTCTTATAAAGTAGTAGGGCTCTAAGCTATCAATAATATATGGCTGTATCTGGGTTCTCCATTACCTTACTAACATTTACTTTTATTTTTTTAATTTTAATTTATTTTGTTTTATTAGGTTTGGTAGTAGGCTTGGTAGTAACTTGCTTTTGGTTTATAATTTTTAAATATTTTTCTTAGACTATTTTTCTGTGGAGACTTGCATTGCTCCAATAAGTATTGAGTATTACTATTTTAGTAGTTACATTTACCATAAAATGTTTCCCAGTCTGCAGCTTTTCTTTTTTTCTTAATATTGTATGAGCGTATGTTGTATAGTTTTTTAAACTATCAAATTCATTAAACTTCTTGGTCTTATTTTTTTGATTCATTTCATCCAGAATTCCTTTTAACAAATTTCAAATATGGCTCTATATTTGTTTTTAACTTGTTGATATATGGTTTTTCTATGACTTTCCATTTGGCAGTAACTCCCATTACTTTCATTATATTTCATCCTGTTTGGCATGGGGTTTCTTCTGAACCTCTTAATTTTCCTATTTTTAAAAACAATGACCCCCTTTTGATATTTGTACATATATATGGCAGGAGAAATCATTATTGTATTAAAACTATTAACTGACATTGTCTGCTTTTTAAATTTATATTTTATAATTACTATGTCAAGTTTAAAAAGTATTCTTATTGGGATTTTAATTGTTACTGCATTAAATCTATAAATTTACTTGAGATGCAGTATGTTTTTTTTTAATGTCTTTAACAGATCAAAAGTAGAATTCTTTTACCAGTGTTCTCTTCTAGCCTTCTTTTACTAATGTTCTCAATTTGTGATGAGCTCCCCTTTAACATTTATATGTGTGTATATATATATATATATATATATATATATATATATATATATACACACACAAACACACACACACACATCCATATATATATATATATATAATTATAATAAAATTTTTAATGTGTGATGGTGCAAAACTATAAAAATACTTTATTATATTTCACAACAAAATTAATGTGCAATGGTTGGCACACTAGTATAGCTTAATACATTTATAGTTTAAAACTTTGATGTCATGTTGCTTTCTAGGCTTAATTTACCTTGTCCTGCCTCCTATTGGTTGCTTCTGTCCCTGGTTATGTATTTTGGAAGTTTTAGAATTTTCTTTGGCTAATAAATGTAGATCATAGATGGATCGGGATCTTTGAGAGTAATCTTTAGCATTTTATTCTGTCATCTGTTCATTTAATCACAATATCAAGTGAAGGGAAGGTTACAGATAGTTCAGAGCCTGATTGTAAATCCCTATTTAGTTTTATTACTACCCTTTCCTGTTAATAGAGCATATGTTATTAGAGCAGAGAATTTGAGTTGAGTTGTATGGTGGATGATATTGCTTTCCTCCAACATCTTAGATGAGATGTCCACCTCTGCACAATGTGCAGCGCAGGGCTTTGAGGCTCTTTCCTAAAGAGTCAGTCCTGATGGGTGGAGACCCTCTGTTCACCATCCTGTTCACTCATGTAGCCTTCACTCGGTAAGGTTGAGATGAGGAGTCTGGATACAAAGTCTTTAGCTGTTTTGCAACATGCTTGCCAGCAGTCTCTGCTCCTGCAATCACCATACTCATGCTGCCCCATGGGGAGATGCCAACAGCTCTTATTGATGGGCTAGAAGTACCCTCTAAGGACAAGAGGGCTTGCAGTCCTTGCTAACAACAATATTAAGACATGTTGAAAGCAACCACTATGACCATGCTGACTGTACTTCCTCCTGGATCTAGGAAGGCTGCTCCTGCTAGGGCTGTGTTTCTCTTTTGAGTCTGCAAACATGGTTGCAGTCATATGCACAACACCAGTGGTGGTGCCTGTTGTTACAATTGCTCCTTTTATCAGGCTCTGTAGGCTTTGTAACTGCAGAATTATGTGAACTCTTAAATGCAGTATAAGTGGGAGGCATGATGAATTCATTCCTCCCCAGCATAATCATAATAGGTGGCCCCAAACACTTCAGGGTTTATGTGAAGGCTCCTGATGCTCACTTGGTCTTGATTCCTTCCATAGAAATAGG
>NW_006794332.1:2543460-2644805 GCF_000442215.2 Lipotes vexillifer | reverse complement strand
AGGGAAAGACAAGTGAAATAAAGTGAGACCAGAAAGACTGCTCCCTTCTATTCCTATAGCTAAACAAAAGAGCTTATAATAAGAATTTTGAGCTCTCAAGTCCACTGTCCCATTTGATGCAACAGTGCCCCCAACGGTATCTCCACAGTGACCACAACGATCATTCCAGTTTGCTTGGACAGTTTGTGTCAGTAAGAACATTTATTAAAATACACTTTTGTTAGTATTTCTGCTGGTCAGGTGGTATGTGCTTTAATATTTTGATAGCTACTAGCAAATTGTGCACATCTCACTGTCACTGATGTATACAAAAATCAGTACAAGGCAGTCATGGGGAGACACATATTCTGCAACATGTCAGCTTAGCTGGGTTGGAGTATCTTCAAGAATAGATTGGATGATGAAATTAGAACACTCCCTAACACCATACACAAAAATAAAGTCAAAATGGATTAAAGACCTAAATGTGAAGCCAGACACTATAAAACTCTTAGAGGAAAACATAGGCAGAACACTATGACATAAATCACAGCAAGATCCTTTTTGACCCACCTCCTAGAGAAATGGAAATAAAAACAAAAATAAACGAATGGCACCTAATGAAACGTAAAAGCTTTTGCGCAGCAAAGGAAACCATAAAGAAGACGAAAAAACAACCCTCAGAATGGGAGAAAATATTTGCAAATGAATCAACGGACAAAGGATTAATCTCCAAAATATATAGACAGCTCTTGCAGCTCAATATTAAAAAACAAACAGGGCTTCCCTGGTGGCACAGCGGTTGAGAGTCTGCCTGCTGATGCAGGGGACACAGGTTCATGCCCCAGTCGGGGAAGATCACACATGCCGCGGAGTGGCTAGGCCCATGAGCCATAGCCGCTGAGCCTGCGCCTCCGGAGCCTGTGCTCTGCAATGGGAGAGGCCACAACAGTGAGAGGCCCGCATACCGCAAAAAAAAAAGCAAAAAAACAACCCAGTCAAAAAATGGGCAGAAGACCTAAATAGACATTTCTCCAAAGAAGGCATACAGATGGCCAAGAGGCACATGGAAAGCTGCTCAATATCACTAATTATTAGAGAAATGCAAATCAAAACTACAATGAGGTATCACCTCACACCAGTCAGAATGTCCATCATCAAAAAATCTACAAACAATAAATGCTGGAGAGGGTGTGGAGAAAAGGGAACCCTCTTGCACTGTTGGTGGGAATGTAAATTGATACAGCCACTATGGAGAACAGTATGGAGTTTCCTTAAACTAAAAATAGAACTACCATAT
The DNA here is from genome assembly GCF_000442215.2 of Lipotes vexillifer. Taxonomy (NCBI): domain Eukaryota; kingdom Metazoa; phylum Chordata; class Mammalia; order Artiodactyla; family Lipotidae; genus Lipotes; species Lipotes vexillifer. The sequence continues at coordinate 2,643,526 of NW_006794332.1, read as the reverse complement.
GACCCAGCAATCCCACTACTGGGCATATACCCAGAGAAAACCATAACTCAGAAAGGCACATGCATCCCAGTGTTCATTGCAACACTATTTACAATTGCCAGGACATAGAAGCAACCTAAATGTCCATCAACAGATGAATTGATAAAGAAGAGGTGGTACATATATACAATGGAATACCACTCAGCCATAAAAAGGAACAAAACTGTGTCATTTGCAGAGATGTAGATGGACCTAGAGACTGTCATACAGAGTGAAGTAAGTCAGAAAGAGAAAAGTATCGTATATTAATGCGATATCTATCTATCTATACCTATCTATCTATCTATCTATCTATCTATCTATCTATCGAACCTAGAAAAATGGTATAGATGATCTTATTTGCAAAGCAGAAATAGAGACACAGACGTAGAGAACAAATGTATGGATACCAAGGGGGAAGTGGGGGGTGGGATGAATTGGGAGATTGGGATTGACATATATACACTATTATGTATTAAATAGATAACTAATGAGAACCTACTGTACAGCACAGGGAACTCTCCTCAGTGCTCTGTGGTGACCTAAATGGGAAGGAAATCCAAAAAAGAGGGGATATATGTATATGTGTGGCTGATTCACTTTGCTGTGTAGAGAAACTGACACAGCAGTGTAAAGCAACTATACTCCAATAAAAAAATGAGAAAAGCAAGAGAAACATAAAAAAAAGAATAGATTGGATGGTCAGGATGCTGCAGATGGCAATACAATATTGGATATGAAATTAAGGGTTGCTGACAGCTAAGGAATCTCTGAAATACAGCCTTGGGAAACACTTTGGAGAAGTACTAGGAACCTCCTCAGTGTGCCATGGCCTCCAAATGAGGCTCATTTGGCCCTGAGTCCTTCCAAAAATCCATGTATTTTCCAGGTGAGCCTGTGTACCAAAGCCTCTGCAGGACCTTTAGCTCTTCTCCCTAAGCATCTTGGCCTCGTCTTTTAGAGATTGCAGAGTGCCTACCACTGGGCACTTACTCTCTTCCTCAAACCCAGTTATGTCCAGAGTGTACCTAGCTGGAATGACCTGGGTGCTGCTGTAAGCCTCCACTGGTGGTCTCAGGATGTAAGTGAGGTTTTCCCACTGAATAAAAAGATCTCTTGTATCTGAAGGGGGACACAGCTGAAGGTAGAAAGAGCGGCTAGTGGTAAGCTTCAGGTGGAGCTGTTGTTTTTTTACTGTTATGGATGGATATCTTTACAGACTTCAAGGGAAGCAGCCTGGTTAGCTCTAAGATCTGTGTAGGCTTTTTACCTCTTTCCTGGGTGGCAGGGCTGTATCTGTTATAGTCATCACAGATAGCAGCTGGTCGGGCCAGCAGTATGACATCAGGTAGTGTGAGGCGGAGGCTGGTACAAACGATGCCCACAGTCACCATTCGGGCCCGGTTGTGCACATCAGTCACTTCTCCTTTTCTGCTGACCTGTATAAAGTCACTCTCAAACACTGGTGCATAGTGGAATATAGGGTACTCCCCCTTGTGCAGGTGTCGCTGCAGTTTCCCCATGGAGGTATTAAACATGCTCATTGCAAGGCTGCCTTCGGCTTTGTAGTATGCTAATGTATATTGGCTGTTCATCTCTATCTTTTATCAAGACAGCTCCTAGAGGCTCCTCCGCACCTTCCTTACCACACCTTGCAGGGCGTCCTGTTTCCCTGGTCTCTCTGGCAGGTGGGCTAGCAGTGGTCTTCTGCAGGCTTTGTCTCTGAGGGACTGAGAACAGGGTGGGGGAGCTGATTACTGACTGCTCAGTGCTAGAGACAGTTGCTCCTGGACCTGACTGTGCCCTGCCTAGAGCATGGAGATGTCAGGACAGGCAGAGGCTGGGGCCTCAGTAGATATCAGGGTGCACAGATGTTGATGTGCACAGATATTGGTATTCAGTCGTAATTCCATTGCACCTCTCCTCCAGAAACTGTAGCTTCCAACTAGGCCTAAGCCCCTCACAAGGCCACGCTGCCACAGATCAGCAGACCACCCCTCCTCCCATGGGTGGATCTAAGGATCTTAATACGTACTGGCAAATTGCTTTCAGAAAGGGTTAGACAAACTTTCTGTTAGGTATGAGTTAAAATATGCATGCTGTCTTACCCAGCACTTATAATTGCAGACAGTTAGAATTAATTGTAGACAGTTTACCTTAAAGAGAATTGGACAAGGTGGTAAACAAGCTGGATGTACAGAATGTTTATCAAGGTTTACTGTAGCAAAAAATATCATAAACAGGATTAATATCTTACAGTGAGGATTTGGTTAAATAAATTATGGAGCATTCTATGAAAGAATACTCTGAAGCCGTAAGAATGATTATGTAGTTCCCTATTTATTGAAATGAAAAGATACCTGATTTTTTTTGTAAGAAAAAGAGCAAAACAAACATTTCAAACTAGCTTTATACTTGTGGTCCAATTTATGTAAAATCGTCTGTGTATGTGTGTTTGGGTATGAAAGTATAATATGTTCAGTGAAATGTTTAAAGTACTTATTTCTGGGTGGTGTAAATTTTATTTTCTTTATAATTTCTATTTTTTTATTAGGATAATTATTATTTCTATTAACAGGAAGAGTAAAGCTATTTTTTTTAACAATATCTATTTTTACAGCCATCAAAAATTTTATGTTTTGACACACCCTCAAAATGCTGAGATTTTCCCTAGACATCTGTACCCTGACTACATGGTGAAAGGAGCCTTAAACATCACATTTATACTCTATTCTTTACTCATTATCAAATTGGCCTACTAAAAAATGTTCTGAGAAATTTTGCCAGCTATTATAAATATTATAAATTCAGTAAGATTAAAATATCTTTATTGGCATGACAATATACATAACACACACATACAAATGCACATAAAGCCATAGTTTTTGAGTCTTCAGTTCTATAAGTAAAAATGAACATTTTCTTCCCTTCGTATTGAAGTATCTGGTTATTTCTGGTAATATGAATATTTTATTCTTTATTTATTGAGAGGCCTAGTCACATATCAATAGCAATTCTTACTGGCCTGTCCAAAGTCTTTATATTTTGATTTCTACTTCACGTCTACATTATTTATAATTAGCAAAAAGAATAAGCCTAACATACGTTTACTAATCAAACTAACCTTTCAAATGTATCCAAGAGGTTCTGGTATTTGTTGAAAGGAATAGGTACCACTGGATACAGTATAATTTAATTTAGGTGCTTTTTAAAAAGTAAAGTGAAGATATACCAATTTTCTTAAAAGCACTTTTATGCTGTGCACATATGTTACAAGATATTTATCTTAGGCTTCCACTAGACCACTGAGCTAATTGCCTTGTCTCCAGGGAAACCAGAAGCTATATTACTTGTTGTAGGGCCTAAGGACTTTCAGGGTTTTTTCCTAACCAGTCATTAGACCAACAACAGTAGAACTAGAACCTCCCTTACTTGGCCTGGTAACTATGAGTATCAGTGTAGTGTTCTGGCAAATATGTCTATTTTCATGAGTCTGATGAATTTTATCTTAAATTTCTCTAGGTATTTAGAAAACTATCTTAATATTTGCTTCAATACTTAAGAAGCTCAGATGGCTAAATAAAAATCTACCTGGAACTGAGATTAATAAATTCTTGGGAGACTAACCTAAGAAAACATTGGTACGATTTATGTCAGAGAATGTTTTGCCTATGTTCTCTTCCAGGAGTTTTATGGTGTCATGTCTTATGTTTAAGTTTTTAAGCCATTTTGAGTTTATTTTTGTACATGGTATGAGGGTGTGTTCTAACTTCATTGATTTACATGCAGGTGTCTGACTTTCCAAGCACCACTTGCTGAAGAGACTGTCTTTTTCCCATTTTATATTCTTGCCTCCTTTGTCAAGGATTAATTGACTATAGGTGTGTGGGTTTATTTCTGGGCTCCCTATTCTGTTGCATTGATCCGTATGCCTGTTTCTGTACCAAAAGGTAACACGCACCCCCATGTTCATAGCAGCACTGTTCACAGTAGCCAAAACATGAAAACAACTTAAATGTCCGTCAACAGATGAATGGATAAAGAAGTTGTGATTGTATACGTATACACAATACTGTTCAGCCATAAAAAAGAATGAAATAATGTCATTTTCAGCAACATGGATACAACTGGAGATTAGCATACTAAGTGAAGTAAGTCAGAAAGAGAAAGACAAATACCATATGATATCACTTATATGTGTAATCTAAAATATGACACAAATGAACCTATCTACAAAACTGAAATAGACTCATAGACAAAGGGAACAGACTTGTGGTTGCCAAGGGGAAGCGGGGAGGGAGAGGGATGGACTGGGAGTTTGGGGTTGGTAGATGCAAACTATTACATTTAGAATGGGTAAACAACAAGGTCCTACTGTAGAGCACAGGGAACTATATTCAATATCCTGTGATAAACCATAATGGAAAAGAATATAAAAAAAGAACGTCTATGTATGTATAACTGAGTCACTTTGCTGTACAGCAGAGATTGGCACAACACTGAAAATCAACTATAACTTCAATAAAAAATTTTTTTAAATAAATTATTTTTATGTAAATGCAGCAGCTCTTAGCTTTTCATAGTTAGTCATTAGACATTCTTAAAATAAATTTATGATTCTTCTCCTCTACATAAGAGTCTGTGTCACTGGGTAAATTATTTAACCTCCCTGGGCCTTATATTTGTCATCCTTGAAATTGAGATGATACTTTAGGTATCTTTCAACTCCAGAATAGTTACGGTTTTGGATAGGGGTTTAACTTTTCCCCTGTAATAAAACTACTACACACCTTGGAAATATTCCAAACAAAAATAATAAGTTAAGGAATTATTCAGATATTAACAGCTCTGGGAATTTGTGATGCAATACATAATCTTATTCTGTTGCTGAATTGCTTCTTGCCAAAACTTTTAAAAGAACCAACATTTGAAATATGGAAATGGCAAAATTCTTAGTTCAGTAAGATGAGCATTCAGTGGGGGCAGTGCTTAAAGCTATGTAAGTGAAAATATGGGTTAAACATTTTAAACAGAATTCAGTTAATAATGGACATGGCTGTAGTAGGCAGATTAATTCCCTCCAAAGATGCCCATCTCTAATCTTTACAACTTGTGAATATGTGACCTTACATGGCAAAGGGACTTTGCAGATATGATTAAGTTAAGGATCCTGAGGTAGGGAGATACCCTGGATTATTCAGGTGGACCCAGTGTGAGCCCAACGGTCCTTATGGTGATCCAGTGGGTAAGACTCTGTGCTCCCAATGCAGGGAGCCAGGGTTTGATCCCTGCTTGGGGAACTAGATCCTGCATACATTCCGCAATTAAGAAGTCCACATGCTGCACTAAGAAGCCCGCATGCCACAACTAAGAAGCCCACATGCCACAACTAAGAAGTCCTCATGCTGCAACTAAAGATCCCACCTGCTGCAACGAAGATCCCCTGTGCCACAACAAAGACCCAGTGCAGCCAAAATAAATAAGTAAGTAAATAAATAAATATTTAAAAAATAAAAAGGATAGAGGGTCAAAGTCAGAGAAGGATATGTGATGATGGATACAGAGGTTGAAGTGATGTGGCCATGAACCAAGGAATGCAGTTGGCTGAAAAGTAGGAAATGTATTCTCCCCTAGAGGATCCAGCCCCACCAATACCTTGATTTTAGCTCTGTGAGAATCATTTTGGACTTTTGACATTCAGAACTCTAAGAGAATAAATTTCTGTTGTTTTAAGCTACTGAGTTTGTGATAATTTGTTATAGCAGCCCTGGGAAACTAACACACATTTTGGTACCTAGAAGTGGGATGCTGCTGTAACAAATACACTAAAATGTGGAAGTGGCTTTGGAGTTGGGCAATGGATAGGAGCTGGAATAATTTTGAGTAGCATGATAGAAAAAGCCTAGATTGCCTTGAACATAAATGTGACTATTAAAGATTCTTCCAGTAGGGCTCATAAGTAACTGATATGGTACAGAAAACCTATTTTGTCTTAGAAAATACCTAAATTGTCATAAACAGCACCATACTCAATGCTGAAAAGCAGAAAGCAGTTCCTTTAAGATCAGGAACAAGACGAGGATGAACACACCACTTTTATTCAGCATAGTTTTGGAAGTCCTAGCCACAAGAATCAGAAAAGAAAAATAAAAGGAATCCAAATTGAAAGGGGAAGAAATAAAGCTCTCACTGGGAATTCACTTGCAGTCTAGTGGTTAGGACTCTGCACTTTCACTGCCAAGGGCACAGGTTCAATCTCTGGTCGGGGAACTAGGATCCCGCAAGCTGCATGGCGTGGCCTAAAAACAAAATAAAACAAAAACCCCCCAAAACAACAACCAACTCTCACTGTTTGCAGATGACATGATACTATATGTAGAAATCCTAAAGTTGCCACCAAAAAACTATTAGATATAATAAATGAATTCCGTAAAGTTACTTGATAAACAATTGATATACAAAACTATGTTGTTTCTATGCACCAACAATGGACTATCAGAAAGAGAAATTAAGGAAGCAATCCCATTTAGAATTGCATCAATAAGAATAAAATACCTAGGAATAAACCCAACCAAGGAGGTAAAAGACCTGCTGTTCAGAAAACTATAAGCCTCTGCTGAGAGAAATTGAAGATGACACAAAATAATGGAAAGATATACTGTGCATATGGACTGGAAGAATTAATATTGTTAAAATAACCACACCTCCAAAGGCAATCTACAGATTCAATGCAATCTCTATCAAAATACCCATGGCATTTTTCACAGAACTAGAACAAATAATTCTAAAATTTTTATGGAAACACAAAAGATTCTGAGCAGCCAAAACAATCTTGAGAAAGAACAAAGCTGGAGGTATCATGCTCCCTCATTTCAAACTATACTACAAAGCTATAGTAATCAAAATAATATGGTACTGGTGCAAAAACAGACACATAGATCAATGGAACGAAATAGAGATCCCAGAAATAAACCCACACTTATATGATCAATTAATCTCTGACAAATGAGGCAAGAACATACAATGGGGAAAAGACAGCATCTTCAATAAATGGTGTTGGGAAAACTGGACAGCTACATGCAAAAGAATCAAACTGGAATACTTTCTCACACCATATACCAAAAAACACCTCAAAATAGATTAAAGACTTAAATATAAGACCTGAAACCATAAAACTGCTACAAGAAAACATAGGCAGTATGCTCTTTGACATCAGTCTTAGCAATATTTTTTTGGTTATGTTTCCTCAGGCAAGGGAGGTAAAAGCAAAAATAAACAAATGGGACTACATTGAACTAAAAAGCTTTTGCACAGTGAGCTAAACTATCAACAAAAGAAAACAGCCTACTGAATGGGAGAAAATATTTGCAAATGGTATATCCAATAAGGGGTTAATATACAAAATATACAAATAACTCATTCAACTCAACATCAAAACAAACAACTTGATTAAAAAGTAGACAGAGGATCTGAATAGACATTTTTCCAAAGAAGGCATACAGATAGTCAACAGGCACATGAAAAGATGCTGAACATCACTAGTGGTCAAGGATATGCAAATCAAAACCACAAAGAGATATCAGCTCACACCTGTCAGGATGACTGTTATCAAAGACAACAAGAAAAAAACCCCAAAAAACAAATAACCAGTGTTGGCCAGGATGTAGAGACCCTCCTGCACAGATGATGGGAATGTAAACTATTGTCATTGCTATGGAAAATAGTATGGCAGTCTCTCCAAAAATTAAAAATAGAACTAATAGACAATCCAGAAAATCACTCCTGGGTATTTATCTGAAGAAAATGAAAACAGTAGTTTGAAAAGATATATGTACCCTTATGTTCATTGCAGCATTATTTATAATAGCCAACATATGAAAGCAGCCTAAGTGACTATCAATGGATGAATGGATAAGAAGGTGTGGTATATACATACACAATGGAATATTACTCAGCCATAAAAATATTCTTGCAGTTTGTGACACCGTGGATGGACCTAGAGGGTATTATGCTAAGAAAAATGTCAGGTAAAGAAAGATAAATACCATTGAGTATAAATGAATAAGAAAATATAAACAGATTCATAGATACAAAGAACAAACTGGCGGTTTCCAGAAAGGAGAGGGTGAAGGGATGAGTGAAATAGGAAGAGAGATTAAGAAGTACAGTTTTCCATTTATAAGTCATGGGGTTGTAATGTGCATCATAGGGAATATAGTCGATAACACTAATAAATTTGTATGGTGTTAGGTGGTAATGACTTACTGTGGTGATCGTTTTGTAATACATAAAAATATTGAATCACTATGTCATACAGCTGAAACTAATATAATATTGTAAGTCAACTATACTTCAGTAAAAATACTTTATTGCTAAAAACTATCCATAATCTGATCTGAGTCTTCAGAGAGTTACAATCTTTTTGCTGGTGGAGGATTTTGCCTCGATGTCAATGGCTGCTGACTCATCAGGGTGGTATTTGCTGCAGGTTGGGGTGGCTGTGCCAATTTCTTAACATAAGATCATAATGAAGTTCACTGCATCAACTGACTCTTCCTTTCATGAATGATTTCCCTGTAGCATGCAAGGATGTTTGATAGCATTTTACCCACAGTAAAACTTCTTTCAAAATTGGAGTCAGTCCTCTCAAACCCTGCAGCTGCTCTATCAACTAAGTTTATGTAATATTTGAAATCCTGTTGTCACTTTAATAATCTTTACAGCATCTTCACCAGGAGTAGATTCCATCTCAAGAAACCACTCTCTTTGCTCATTCGTAAGAAGCATCTCCTCATCCATTAAAGTTTTATCATGAGACTGCAGCAATTCAGTCACATCTTCAGGCTTCACTCCTAATTCTTGTTCTCTTGCAGTTTCTACCACATCTGCAGTTACTTCCTCCATTGAAGTCTTAAACTCCTCAAAAGTCATTCATGAGGATTGAAATCAACTTCTTCCAAACTCTTGTTAATGTTGATATTTTGACCTCTTCCCATGAATCATAAATGTTCTTAGTGGCATCTAGAATGGTGAATCCTTTCCTGAAGGTTTTCAATTGACTGCCCAGATGCATCAGAGGAATCATAATCTATGACAGCTTAGCCTTACAAATGTATTTCTTAAATCGTAATACTTGGAAGTCAAAATGACTCTTTGATCCATGGGCTTCAGAATGAATGTTGTGTTAGCAGGCATGAAATCAACATGAATCTTGTACATCTCTCTCGGAGCTCATGGGTGATCAGGTGCTTGTCAGTAATATCTTGAAAAGAATTTTTATTTTTTCTGAATAATATCAACAGTAGACTTAAAATATTCAGTAAACCATGTTGTAAGCAGATGGAATGTCATCCAGGCTTTGTTTTTCCACTTTTAGAGCATAGACAGAGTAGATTTAGCATAATTCTTTAGGGCCCTAAGATTTTAAGAATGTTAAATGAGCATTGGCTTCAACTTGAAGTCACCAGCTGCATTAGTTCCTAACATGAGAGTCAGCCTGTCCTTTGGTGCTTTGAAGCCAGGCATTGACTGCTCTCTACCTATGAAAGTCCTAGATGGCATCTTCCAATATAAGGCTGTTTCTCTAAATTGAAAACCTGTTGTTTAGTATAGCTACCTTTATTAATTATCTTAGCTAGATCTTCTGAATAACTTGATGCAGCTTCTGCATCAACACTTGCTTCTTCACCTTACACTTTTCTTTAAATTTCTTTTTTTTTTTTCGGCACGTGGGCCTCCCGCTGACGTGGCCCCTCCCGCCGCGGAGCACAGGCTCCGGACGTGCAGGCCCAGCGGCCATGGCTCACGAGTCCAGCCGCTCCGCGGCGTGTGGGATCCTCCCAGACCGGGGCACAAACCCGTGTCCCCTGCGTCGGCAGGCAGACTCACAGCCACTGCGCCACCAGGGAAGCCCCACCTTACACTTTTATATTTTGGAGACAACTTCTTTCCTTAAACCGCATGAACCAATTTCTGCTAGCCTTAAACTTTTCTTCTGCAGTTTACTCATCTCTCTTGGCTTTCATAGCATTGAAGAGAGTTAGGGACTTGCTCTGGATTAGGCTTTGGCTTAAGGAAATGTTGTGGCTGGTTTAATCTTCTGTCCAGACCACTGAAACTCTCTATATCAGCAATAAGGCTGTTTCACTTTCTCATTTGTGTGTTCACTGCAGTAGCACTTTAAATTTTCTTCAAGGGCTTTTCCTTGGCATTCACAACTTGGCTGATGGTTTGGTGCAAGAGCCCTAGCTTTTGGACTGTCTCAGCGTTCAGGATGTCTTCCTCACTAAGCTTAATTGTTTTTAGGCTTTGATTTAAAGTGAGATAACATGCGACTCTTTCTTTCACTTGAACACTTATAGGCCACTGTAGGGTTATTAATTGGCATAATTTCAATATTGTTGTGTCATGGAAAAAGGAGGCCTGAGGAGAGGAATAGGAAGGCTGGTTGGTGGAGCAGTCGGAACACACACATTTACCGATTGTTTTCCTGTCTACTTGGGCACTGTTCATGGAGCTCCCAAACAATTACAGTAGTAACATCAAAGATCACTGATCACAGATCACCACAATATAATAATAATGAAAAAGTTTGAAATATTGTGAATTATCAAAACGTGACATGGAGACATGAAGTGAGCAAATGCTTTGGAACAAAGGCAGTTATAGACTTGTTCATTGCAGGGTTGCCAGAAACTTTGAATTGGTGAGCACAGTTATGTGCATCACAATAAAATGAGGTATGGCTGTAAATGTATAATAATGTAAACGTATAATGTGTATAAGTATATATGCATATATATGTACGGTGTGTATTTTTAATTCTGTAATTTATCCTGGGTTCCTTCCCGCTCCCAAATTAATGATCAGTTGTACCAGCACCATTCATTGAATAGTCCAGCCTTTCTCAACTGATTTTTTTTTTGGCTGTGTTGGGTCTTCGTTGCTGTGCGCAGGCTTTCTCTCTAGTTGTGGCGAGCAGGGGCTACTCTTCGTTGTGGTTCTCAGGCTTCTCACTGCGGTGGCTTCTCTTGTTGTGGAGCATGGGCTCTAGGCGCATGGGCTTCAGTAGTTGTGGCACGTGGGCTCAGTAGTTGTGGCTTGCGGGCTGTAGAGTGCAGGCTCAGTAGCTGTGGCATATGGGCTTAGTTGCTCCACGGCATGTGGGATCTTCCCAGACCAGGGCTCGAACCCATGTCCCTTGCATTGGCAGGTGGATTCTTAACCACTGCGCCACCAGAGAAGTCCCTCTCTATTGATTTTAAATGTTACATTTGCATACGTTTCCCTGTTGAACTTAAAAAAAAATTGTGGATAAATACACATTTAATATAGTAACCATTTTAAAGTATAACACCACTCTACTTTCTGTCTCTTGATTTTGACTACTCTACCTCACTTAAGTGGGATCATATCAGTATTTGTCTTTTGTGACTGGCTATTTTACTTAGCATAATGTCCTCAAGGTTTATACACATTATAGCATGTTTTAGAATTTCCTTCCTTTTTAAAGCTGAGTAATATTCCATTGTATCTGTGTACCACATTTTGTTATCCATTCATCCACTGTTGGATTCTTGAGTGGTTTCCACCTTTTGGGTCTTGTGAATAATGCTTCTGTGAATATGGATGTGCAAATACCTCTTTGAGATCCTACTTTCAGTTCTTTGGATAAATACACAGTAGTGAAATTTCTGGATCATATGGAAATTCTAGTTTTAATTTCTCGAGGAACCACCAGACTGTTTTCTATAGTTCCCCACATCATTCATTTCCACAAGCAATGCACAGTGTTAGAATTTCTCCACATCCTCATCAACACTTGTTATTTTCTGTTTTTTTTTTTTTTTTTTTTTGATAGTAGCTACTCTAATGGGCTTCAGGTGACATTTCATTGTAATGTTAATTTGCATTTCTCTAACAATTGAGTGGTGATGAGAATATTTTCATATGCTTGTTGGTCATTTGTATATCTTTGGAGAATGTCTATTCAAGTCCTGTATCCATTTTAAAAATTTGATTATTTTATTGTTATCTTTTTTTTCTTTTTTGTTTTAACATCTTTATTGCACTATAATTGCTTTAAAATGGTGTGTTAGTTTCTGCTGTATAACAAAGTGAATCAGCTATACGTATTCATATATCCCCATATCTCCTCCCTCTGCGTCTCCCTCCCACCCCTCTAGGTGGTCACAAAGCACCAAGCTGATCACCCTGTGCTGTGCGGGTGCTTCCCACTAGCTATATATTTTATATTTGGCAGTGTATATATGTCCATGCCACTCTCTCACTTCATCCCAGCTTACCCTTCCCCCTCCCAATGTCCTGTAGTCCATTCTCTACATCTGCATCTTTATTCCTGTCCTGCCCCTAGGATCTTCAGAACCTTTTCTTTTCTGTTGCTTTTAGATTCCATATATATGTGTTAGCATACGGCATTTGTTTTTCTGTTTCTGACTTACTTCACTCTGTATGACAGACTCTAGGTCCATCCACCGCACTACAAATAACTCAGTTTCGTTTCTTTTTATGGCTGAGTAATATTCCATTGTATATATGTGCCACATCTTCTTTATCTATTCATCTGTTGATGGACACTTAGGTTGCTTCCATGTCCTGGCTGTTGTAAATAGAGCTGCAATGAACATTGTGGTACATGACTCTTTCTGAATTATGGTTTTTTCAGGGTATATGCCCAGTAGTGGGATTGCTGGGTCATATGGTAGTTCTATTTTTAGATTTTATAGGAACCTCCATACTGTTCTCCATAGTGGCTATGTCAATTTACATTCCCACCAACAGTGCAAGAGGGATCCCTTTTCTCCACACCCTCTCCAGCATTTATTGTGTGTAGATTTTTTGATGATGGCCATTCTGACCAGTGTGAGGTGATACTTCATTGTAGTTTTGATTTGCATTTCTCTAATGATTAGTGACGTTGAGTATCCTTTCAAGTGTTTGTTGCAATCTGTATATCTTCTTTGGAGAAATGTCTATTTAGGTCTTCTGCCCATTTTTTCTTTTCCTGCGGTACACGGGCCTTTCACCACTGTGGCCTCTCCCATTGCAGAGCAGACTCAGCACAGGCTCAGCGGCCATGGCTCACGGGCCCAGCTGCTCCGCAGCATGTGGGATCCTCCCGGACTGGGGCACGAACCCATGTCCCCAACATTGGCAGACGGACTCTCAACCACTGTGCCACCAGGGAAGCCCCCTGCCCATTTTTTGATTGGGTTGTTTGCTTTTTTGATATTGAGCTGCATGAGCTGCTTGTATATTTTGGAGATTAATCCTTTGTCAGTTGCTTTGTTTGGAAATATTTTCTCCCATTCTGAGGGTTGTCTTTTCATCTTGTTTATGGTTTCCTTTGCTGTGCAAAACCTTTTAAGTTTCATTAGGTCTCATTTGTTTATTTTTGTTTTTATTTCCATTTCTTTAGGAGGTGGGTCAAAAAGGATCTTGCTGTGATTTATGTCATAAGGTGTTCCACCTATGTTTTCCTCTAAGAGTTTTATAGTGTCTGGCCTTACATTTAGGTCTTAATCCATTTTGAGTTTATTTTTGTGTATGGTGTTACAGAATATTCTAATTTCATTCTTTATATGTAGCTGTCCAATTTTCCCAGCACCACTTATTGAAGACACTGTCTTTTCTTCATTGTATATTCTTACCTCCCTTGTCATAGATTAGGTGACCACATGTGCATGAGTTTATCGCTGGGCTTTCTGTCCCGTTCCATTGATCTATATTTCTGTTTTTGTGCAAGTATATACTGTTTTTTGTTTTTTGTTTTCAAATTGAAGCTTCTTTTATTTTTTATTATCACATCCCACTAAAAATATAAATAGTTCTCTGTGCTATATACTGCATCCTTGTTGCTTATCTATTTTTTTTTTTACATCTTTATTGGAGTATAATTGCCTTACAATGGTGTGTTAGTTTCTGCTTTATAACAAAGTGAATCAGTTATACATATACATATGTTCCCATATCTCTACCCTCTTGCATCTCCCTCCCTCCTACCCTCCCTATCCCACCCCTCTAGGTGATCACAAAGCACCGAGCTGATCTCCCTGTACCATGTGGCTGCTTCCCACTAGCTATCTATTTTACATTTGGTAGTGTATATATGTCCATGCCACTCTCTCACTTTGTCACAGCTTACCCTTCCCCCTTCCCCATATCCTCACGTCCATTCTCTAGTAGGTCTATGTCTTTATTCCTGTCTTACGCTTAGGTTCTTCATGCCTTTTTTTTCCCTTAAATTCCATATATATGTGTTAGCATATGGTATTTGTCTTTCTCTTTCTGACTTACTTCACTCTGTATGACAGACTCTAGGTCCATCCACCTCACTACAAATAGCTCAATTTCGTTTCTTTTGATGGCTGAGTAATATTGCATTGTATATATGTGCCACATCTTCTTTATCCATTAATCCAATGATGGACTCTTAGATTGTTTCCGTCTCCTGGCTATTGTAAATAGAGCTGCAATGAACATTTTGGTACATGACTATTTTTGAATTATGGTTTTCTCAGGGTATATGCCCAGTAGTGGGATTGCTGGGTCATATGGTAGTTCTGTTTGTAGTTTTTTAAAGAACCACCATACTGTTCTACATAGTGGCTGTACCAATTAACATTCCCACCAGCAGTGCAAGAGTGTTTCCTTTTCTCCACACCCTCTCCAGCATTTATTGTTTCTAGATTTTTTGATGATGGCCATTCTGAATTCTGTGAGGTGATATCTCATTGTGGTTTTGATTTGCATTTCTCTAATAATTAAGGATGTTGAGCATTCTTTCATGTGTTTGTTGGCAGTCTGTATATCTTCTTTGGAGAAATGTCTATTTAGGTCTTCTGCCCATTTTTGGATTGGGTTGTTTTTTTTTTTTTTTATTGAGCTGCATGAGCTCCTTGTAAATTTTGTAACTTAATCCTTTGTCAGTTGCTTCATTTGAAAATATTTTCTCCCATTCTGAGGGTTGTCTTTTGGTCTTGTTTATGGTTTCCTTTCCTGTGCAAAAGCTTTGAAGTTTAATTAGGTCCCATTTTTTTTTTTTTTTTTTTCTTGCGTTATGCGGGCCTCTCACTGTTGTGGCCTCTCCCATTTGCGGAGCACAGGCTCCGGACGCGCAGGCTCAGTGGCCATGGCTCACGGGCCCCGCCGCTCCGCGGCATGGGGGATCTTCCCGAAACGGGGCACGAACCCGTGTCTCCTGCATCGGCAGGCGGACTCTCAAGCACTGCGCCACCAGGGAAGCCCTATTTTTGTTTTTATTTCCATTTCTCTGGGAGGTCGGTCAGAAAGGATCTTGCTGTGATTTATGTCATAGAGTGTTCTGCCTATGTTTTACTCTAAGAGTTTTATAGTGTCTCGCCTTACATTTAGGTCTTTAATCCATTTTGAGTTTATTTTTGTGTATGGTGTTAGGGAGTATTCTAATTTCATTCTTTTACATGTAGCTGTCCTGTTTGCCCAGGACCACTTATGGAAGAGGCTGTCTTTTCTCCATTGTATTTTCTTGCCTCCTTTATCAAAGATAAGGCGACCATATGTGTGTGGGTTTATCTCTGGGCTTTCTATCCTGTTCCCTTGATTTATATTTCTGTTTTTGTTCCCGTACCATACTGTCTTGATTACTGTAGCTTTGTAGTATAGTCTGAAGTCAGGCAGCCTGATTCCTCCAGCTCCATTTTTCATTTCAAGATTGCTTTGGCTATTCGGGGTCTTTTGTGTTTCCATACAAATAAATTGTGAAATTTTTTGTTCTAGTTCTGTGAAATATGCCAGTGGTAGTTTGATAGGGATTGCACTGAATCTGTAGATTGCTTTGGGTAGTAGAGTCATTTTCACACTGGTGATTCTTCCAATCCAACAACATGGTATATCTCTCCATCTATTTGTATCATCTTTAATTTCTTTTGTCAGTGTCTTAAAATTTTCTGCATACAGGTGTTTTGTCTCCTTAGCTAGGTTTATTTCTAGATATTTTATTCTATTTTTTGCAATGGTAAATGGGAGTGTTTCCTAAATTTCTCTTTCAGATTTTTCATCATTGGTGTATAGGAATGCAAGAGATTTCTGTGCATTAATTTTGTATCCTGCTACTTTACGAAATTCATTGATTAGCTCTAGTAGTTTTCTGGTAGCATCTTTAGGATTCTCTATGAATAGTATCATATCATCTGCAAACAGTGGCAGCTTTACTTCTTTTCTGATTTGGATTCCTTTTATTTCCTTTTCTTCTCTGATTGCTGTGGCTAAAACTTCCAAAACTATGTTGAATAAGAGTGGTTAGAGTGGGCAACCTTGTCTTGTTCCTGATCTTAGTGGAAATGCTTTCAGTTTTTCACCATTGAGGATGATGTTGCCTGTGGGTTTGTCATATATGGCCGTTACTATGTTGAGGAAAGTTCCCTCTCTGCCTACTTTCTGGAGGGTTGTCATCATAAATGAGTGTTGAATTTTGTCGAAAGCTTTCTCTGCATCTGTTGAGATGACCATATGGATTTTCTCCTTCAATTTGTTAATATGGTGTATCACATTGACTGGTTTGTGTATATTGAAGAATCCTTGCATTCCTGGGATAAACCCCACTTGATCATGGTGTATGATCCTTTTAATGTGCTGTTGGTTTCTGTTTGCTAGTATTTGGTTGAGGATTTTTGCATCTGTGTTTATCAGTGATATTGGCCTGTAGTTTTTTTCTTTGTGACATCCTTGTCTGGTTTTGGTATCAGGGTGATGGTGGCCTCGTAGTGAGTTTGGGAGTGTTCCTCCCTCTGCTATATTTTGGAAGAATTTGAGAAGGATAGGTGTTAGCTTTTCTCTAAATGTTTGATATAGAATTTGCCTGTGAAGCCATCTGGTCCTGGGCTTTTGTTTGTTGGAAGATTTTTAATCACAGTTTCAATTTCAGTGGTTGTGTTTGGTCTGTTCATATTTTCTATTTCTCCCTGATTCAGTCTTGGCAGTTTGTGCATTTCTAAGAATTCGTCCATTTCTTCCAGGTTGTCCATTTTATTGGCATACAGTTGCTTGTAGTAATCTCTCATGATCTTTTGTATTTGTGAAGTGTCAGTTGTTACTTCTCCTTTTTCATTTCTAATTCTATTGATTTGAGTCTTCTCTCTTTTTTTCTTGATGAGTCTGACTAATGGTTTATCAATTTTGTTTATCGTCTCAAATAACCAGCTTTTAGTTTTATTGATCTTTGCTATTGTTTCCTTCATTTCTTTTTCATTTATTTCTGATCTTTATGATTACTTTCCTTCCGCTAACTTTGGGGTTTTTTTGTTCTTCTTTCTCTAATTTCTTTAGGTGTAAGGTTAGGTTGTTCGTTTGAGATTTTTCTTGTGTCTTGAGGTAGGATTGTATTGCTATAAACTTCCGTATTAGAACTGCTTTTGCTGCATCCCTTAGGTTTTGGGTCGTCATGTTTTCATTGTCATTTGTTTCTAGGTATTTTTTGATTTCCTCTTTGATTTCTTCAGTGATCACTTCGTTATTAAGTAGTGTATTGTTTAGCCTCCATGTGTTTGTATTTTTTACAGATCTTTTCCTGTAATTGATATCTAGTCTCATAATGTTGTGGTCAGAAAAGATACTTGATACAATTTCAATTTTCTTAAATTTACCAAGGCTTGATTTGTGACCCAAGATATGATCTATCCTGGAGAATGTTCCATGAGAACTTGAGGAAAATGTGTATTCTGTTGTTTTTGGATGGAATGTCGTATAAATATCAATTAAGTCCATCTTGTTTAATGTATCATTTAAGGCTTGCGTTTCCTTATGTATTTTCATTTTGGATGATCTGTCCATTGGTGAAAGTGGGGTGTTAAAGTGTCCTACTATGAATGTGTTACTGCTGATTTACCCTTTTATGGCTGTTAGTATTTGCCTTATGTATTGAGGTGCTCCTATGTTGGGTGCATAAATATTTACAATTGTTTTATGTTCTTCTTGGATCGATCCCTTGATCATTATGTAGTATCCTTCTTTGTCTCTTGTAATAGTCTTTATTTTAAGGTCTATTTTGTTTGATACGGGAATTGCTACTCCAGCTTTCTTTTGTTTTCCATTTGCATGGAATATCTTTTTCTATCCCCTCACTTTCAGTCTGTATGTGTCTCTATGTCTGAAGTGGGTCTCTTGTAGACAGCATAGATATGGGTCTTGTTTTTGTATCCGTTTAGTCAGTCTCTGTCTTTTGGTGGGAGCATTTAATCCATTTACATTTAAGGTAATTATCAATATGTATGTTCCTATTCCCATTTTCTTAATTGTTTTGGGTTTGTTATTATAGGTCTTTTCCTTCTCTTGTGTTTCTTGCCTAGAGAAGATCCTTTAGCATTTGTTGTAAAGCTGGTTTGGTGGTGCTGAACTCTTTCAGCTTTTGCTTGTCTGTAAAGGTTTTAATATCTCCATCAATCCTGAATGAGATCCTTGCTGGGTAGAGTAATCTTAGTTGTAGGTTTTTCTCCTTCATCATTTTAAATATGTCCTGCCAGTCCCTTCTGGCTTGCAGAGTTTCTTCTGAAAGATCAGCTGTTAACCTTATGGGGATTCCCTTGTGTGTTCTTTGTTGTTTCTCCCTTGCTGCTTTTAATATGTTTTCTTTGTATTTAATTATTGACAGTTTGATTAATATGTGTCTTGGCGTGTTTCTCCTTGGATTTATCCTGTATGGGACTCTGTGCTTCCTGGACTTGATTAACTATTCCCTTTCCCATATTAGGGAAGTTTTCAATTATAATCTCTTGAAATATTTTCTCAGTCCCTTTCTTTTTCTCTTCTTCTTCTGGAACCCCTATAATTTGAATGTTGGTGTGTTTAATGTTGTCCCAGAGGTCTCTGAGACTGTCCTCAGTTCTTTCATTCTTTTTTCTTTATTCTGCTCTGCAGCAGTTATTTCCACTGTTTTATCTCTAGGTCACTTATCCGTTCTTCTGCCTCAGTTTTTCTGCTATTGACCTTTCTAGAGTATTTTTAATTTCATTTATTGTGTTTTTCATCATTGCTTGTTTCATCTTTATTTCTTCTAGGTCCTTGTTAAATGTTTCTTGCATTTTCTCTATTCTGTTTCCAAGATTTTGGATCATCTTTACTATCATTATTCTGAATTCTTTTTCAGGTAGACTGCCTATTTCCTCTTCATTTGTTAGGTCTGGTGTGTTTTTATCTTGCTCCTTCATCTGCTGTGTGTTTTTCTGTCTTCTCATTTTGTTTATCCTACTGTATTTGGGGTCTCCTTTTTGCAGGCTGCAGGTTCGTAGTTCCCGTTGTTTTTGATGTTTGTCCCCAGTAGCTAAGGTTGGTTCAGTGGGTTGTGTAGGCTTCCTGGTGGAGGGGTCTAGTGCCTGTGTTCTGGTGGATGAGGCTGGATCTTGTCTTTCTGGTGGGCAAGTCCACGTTTGGTGGTGTGTTTGGGGGTGTCTGTGGACTTATTATGATTTTAGGCAGCCTCCCTACTAATGGGTGGTGTTGTGTTCCTGTCTTGCTAGTTGTTTGGCATAGGGTGTCCAGCACTGTATCTTGCTGGTCGTTGAGTGAAGCTGGGTGTTGGTGTTGAGATGGAGATCTCTGGGAAATTTTCGCCATTTGATATTACTTGGAGCTTGGAGGTCTCTTGTGGACCAATGTGCTGAAGTTGGCTCTCCCACCTCAGAGGCAGAGCGCTGACTCCTGGCTGAAGCACTAAGAGGCTTTCATCCACACGGCTCAGAATAAAAGGGAGAAAAAGTAGAAAGAAAGAAAGAAAGAGAGCAAGAGAAAGAGAGACAGGGAAGGAGGGAGCGAGGGAGCGAGATGGAGGGAGGGAGGAAAGAAAGAAAGAAAGAAAGAGAGGATAAAATAAAATAAAATAAAATAAGGTAAAATAAAGTTATTAAAATAAAAAAATAATTATTAAAAATTTTTTTAAAAGTAAAAAAAAAAACAGGTAGAACCGTAGGACCAATGGTGCAAGCAAAGATATACAGACAAAAATCTCACACAGAAGCATACACATACCCACTCACAAAAAGGAAAAAAATAAAAATAATAAATCTTGCTTTCAAAGTCCACCTCCTCAATTTGGATGATTTGTTGTCTATTCAGGTATTCTACAGTACATTATATTGATTGTGGAGATTTAATCCGCTGCTCCTGAGGCTGCTTTGCTTGCACAGCTCCCGGGGTTCAGCTTTGGATTTGGCCCCGCATCTGCATGTAGGTCGCCAGAGGGCATCTGTTCTTCACTCAGACAGGACGGGGTTAAAGGAGCCACTGATTTGGGGGCTCTGGTTCACTCAGGCTGAGGGAAGGGAGGGTCACGGAGTGCAGGGTGAGCCTGCGGCGGCAGAGGCCAGCATGACGTTGCACCAGCCTGAGGCACGCCGTGCCTTCTCCCGGGGAAGTTGTCCCTGGGTCCTGGGACCCTGGTAGTGGCAGGCTGCACAGTTTCCTCGGAAGGGAGGTGTAGATAGTAACCTGTGCTCGCACACAGGCTTCTTGGTGGCAGCAGCAGCAGCCTTAGCGTCCCATGCCCATCTCTGGGGTCCACGCTGTTAGCCACGGCTCACGTCCATCTCTGGAGCTCCTTTAGGCAGTGCTCTTAATCCCCTCTCCTCACGCACCAGGAAACAAAGAGGGAAGAAAAAGTCTCTTGGTCCAGACTTTTTCCCGGACTCCCTCCCAGCTAGCCGTGGTGCACTAACCCCTTCAGGCTGTGTTCACGCCGCCAGTCCTCTCCCTGTGCTCTGACTGAAGCCTGAGCCTCAGCTCCCAGCCTCGCCTACCCCAGCGGTTGAGCAGACAAGCCTCCTGGGCTGGTGAGTGCTGGTTGACACCGATCCTCTGTGCGGAAATTTCTCCGCTTTGCCCTCTACACCTCTGTTGCTGCAGTCTCCTCCGCGGCTCCGAAGCTCCCCCGCTCCGCCCCCCGCAGTCTCTGCCCACAAAGGGGCTTCTAGTGTGTGCAAACCTTTCCTCCTTCATGGCTCTCTCCCACTGGTGCAGGTCCCGTCCCTATTCTTTTGTCTCTGTTTTTTCTTTTTTCTTTTGCCCTACCCAAGTACGTGGGGAGTATCTTGCCTTTTGGGAGGTCTGAGGTCTTCTGCCAGCGTTCAGTAGGTATTCTGTAGGAGTTGTTCCATGTGTAGATGTATTTCTGATGTATCTGTTACTGCTTGAGGGTCTCCTGCTGCTACTGTTGGGGGGCAGCAGTGGCTCACCATGGGGACAAGGACACTGGCAGCAGAAGTTCTGGGAAGTACTCCTTGGTGAGCACTCCATGAGTCTGCCATTAGCCCTACCAAAGGGCTTGTAGGCTCTCACTTATCTATTAACATATTGTTTTGATGACTATAGCTTTGTAGTATAGTCTGAAGTCTGGGAGCCTCATTCCTTCAGCTCCGTTTTTCTTTCTCACAATTGCTTTGGCTATTTGGGGTCTTTTCTGTTTCCATGCAAATTTAAAAATTTTTTTGCTTTAATTCTGTGAAAAAATTCCATTGGTAATTTGCTAGGAATTGTATTCAATCTGTAGATTGCTTTGGGTAGTATAGTCATTTTGAGCATATTGCTTCTTCTGATCAAAGAACAACATATCACCTCATACTGGTCAGAATGGCCATTATCAAAAAAATCTACAAAATATAAGTGCTAGAGAGGGTATTGGGAAAAGGGAACCCTTCTACACTGTTGGTAGGAATGTAAATTGGTACAGCCACTAAGGAGAACAGTATGGAGGTTGCTTTAAAAACTAAAAATAGAGCAACCATATGATCCTGTAATCCTACTCCTGTATGTACATTGGGAGAAAACCATAATTCGAAATGATACATGCACCCTAGTGTTCATTGCAGCACTATTTACAATAACCAGGAGATGGAAGCAACCTATATGTCCATTGACAGAGGAATGGATAAAGAAGATGTGGTACATATATACAATGGAATATCACTCAGCCATAAAAAAAGAATGAAATATTGCCATTTGCAGCAATATGGATGGACCTAGAGATTGTCATACTGAGTGAAGTCAGTCAGACAGAGAAGGACAAATACCATATGATATTGCTTATATGTGGAATCTAAAAAAATGGTACAAATGAACTTATTTACAAAACAGAAATAGAGTCACAGATGTAGAAAACAAACTTATGGTTACCAGGGTGGAAAGCGGGGGTGGGGGCAGGGATAAATTGGGAGATTGGGATTGACATATACACTACTATATATAAAATAGATAACTAATAAGGACCTGTTGTATAGCACAGGTAACTCTTTTCAGTACTCTGTCATGACTTATATGGGAAAATAATATAAAAAAGAGTGGATATATATATAACTGATTCACTTTGCTGTACAGCAGAAACTAACACAACATTGTATATCAACTATACTTTAATAAAAATTTTTAAAAAGTTTATGTCTAGGTGTGGGGTTTTAAAAATGTGTCATGGTGCACATAAGTCATCCCATTTGATATCAAGATTTTGTCCTTCAGTTTTGGAAAATACTTTTCTATTTTTTTCTTTGATTTATTTCTTCCTTCACTTTTATGCTTTTCTTTTTACCTGAGTATTTACTAATTTGGGGTTGAAGTATCTGCATTCATCATTTTTGTCTTTCATTTTTCCTCTCTTTGGTTTTTCATTCTCTACTTTATTTTCCCATTCTTTATTGATTTTTATATTTTAGTATCATATTACTTCCTAAGAGTTTTTTTTTCTTATTTTGAGTGTTTTTTCCTGAAAACATCCTGTTGTGTACTTTTTTAAAAATAAATTTATTTATTTATTTATTTTTGCTGTCTTGGATCTTCATTGCTGTGTGCTGGCTTTCTCCAGTTGCGGTGAGCTGGGGCTACTCTTTGTTGTGGTGCACAGGCTTCTCTTGTTGCAGAGCATGGGCTCTAGGTGCTCGGGCTTCAGTAGTTGTGGCTCGTGGGCTCAGTAGTTGTGTCTCTTGGGCTGTAGAGTGCAGGTTCAGTAGATGTGGTGCATGGGCTTAATTGCTCCACAGCATGTGGGATCTTCCAGACCAGGGCTTGAACCCATGTTCCCTGCATTGGCAGGCGGATTTTTAACCAGTGTGCCACCAGGGAAGGCCCCTGTTCCATACTTTTTGGCTATGGATATTTACTTGTAAGAGCTGTTGTAAGAATGTATTTCAAATCTTATAATATGAGTCATATT
The DNA here is from genome assembly GCF_000442215.2 of Lipotes vexillifer. Classification (NCBI taxonomy): domain Eukaryota; kingdom Metazoa; phylum Chordata; class Mammalia; order Artiodactyla; family Lipotidae; genus Lipotes; species Lipotes vexillifer. Next base: position 2,620,320 of record NW_006794332.1, on the reverse strand, counting down.
GCAGAAAGAATGCTTTTATGCTTAGCAGAGAAGGTAAAGTTGGTAGGCTTCTGGTCAATATAAAGGGAGTAACCATTTGGCTGAGTTAGAGGTGACAAGTGCATGACCACAGAATATTTTTTGACAGAGTGGAACACGTTGCAAGTTTTGAGTTTTTAGTGAGTTTTTAGCTAATTTTTTCAGGATCTTAATTCATTAACATGGTGTTTGAGAATTACCTACGGTATGGCTCATGTTATTCTCCCCTCTGTCATGCTGAAAAGTAGAGTAATTGCCAGGAACTGGAACATATATCAACTTTCCAGATTCTGAGCGTTTCCATAAGCCTTTTTCCATTACCTGATTTTTTCAAAATCTGTTAACCTACCCATCCGTAGTAGGTACACAACAAATATTTCCTCTCATGCTTTTCAAACCAAAGAGACGTATGTTGTCTGTATGCAAATTTGGAAAAGGAATAAATGAGAAAATAAATATTTTCTCTTGAAGACCTTCCCTGAGGAAAAAACATGATTACAACTGGAAGAATAATAATTCCCTAATTTGGATGTGTTCTAAGAAGGCATGCTTGGTGCCCTTCTACCTCATCTCTCACAAGCAGCCTTTAAGATGAAGAAACTGAGATGCAGAGAAGCTAATTAACTTGTTTATGGTGATATAGTTATGAACTAGCAGAAGTGAATATTCCATCTCAGGTCTATTTGGCCCTACAGCCCAGAGGTCCTCCTTTTTTTTTAACTCTTTATCATTCAATCATGCCTTCTAAGAGTACTATTCACATGTACATCTTCAGATGTTTTTTCAACAAAAGCGTGGAAATTGGTTGACCCAGCCCTTCCTCCCTTGGAAAAGGGCATATCTGATTGTGTCAAAGATAACTGCTAAATGTTAATTGATCATCAGTTCTATTAGGAAAAGAATTAGTGACAGTTTCTGATTATTTTAGTGTCTCCAGAAAATTCTTTTGTGGCTTATTCTGAGTTTGATCTTAGTTGCAATTAGGAATGGATTCTCTATTTACATTTAGAAATCCATTTCATATTTCTCTGTTTTTCTCTTTGTTAGTTTAATTGCATGGGTTATTCTTTCATTACTTGGCCTGCCTGATATTTCATTGTTGAATATCTGCATCTTTAATTTTAAATGTCGTTCCTTTTCATATAATCTGGAAGTATGGCTAGGATTTTAAAAAATGGTAACAGCTTGGTATAATCAAAAGAGTCAGGTAGACCTAAGTTTTAATCTTAGCTTTGCAACTTAGTAGGAATATGCCTTTGGTCAATCTAATAACCTGTCTATACTTTTTTCATCATTTGTAAAAGAGGGAACTTATACTTACCTTATAGGGTGATATGAAAGTTAGAGAATGTGTTTAAAACACATAGAATAATGCCAGACCCATAGTGGCCTCTCAATAAATGGCAGCCATTATTTTTTGATCCCTTTTAAAAGTATAAACCATTATACCTTTTAAGAAGTCATCCAGTCTCTGCTTCAATATCCCCAGGGATGAAAGCATGTTCTGTAAAGTCCCCACTCTAACAAACACAAGCTGTGGGACCTCAGAACTCATTCGTAACATGAGGATAATAATATTACCTACATCCTAGTGACATAGTGAGGAATAAATGACATATACTCCTTATATTAAGTACTTGTAATAGTGTATAACACTCAGTAAATGCTCAATAAATGTTAACTTGTAGTAGAAACAGTAAGAGTAGAGCACTTCCTAATAATAATACATCCTGAGTCACCTGCTGTATTTTTTCCATAGCAAAAGTTGTTCAAATTCTTCCTTATCTGTGATAATTAATCATAATGAAGAATATAATGCAATGTGAATTACTTTTTAACTTGATTTAAAAAGTAATTTTAGGGCTCCCCTGGTGGCGCAGTGGTTGAGAGTCCGCCTGCCGATGCAGGTGACATGGGTTCATGCCCCGGTCCGGGAAGATCCCACATGCTGCGGAGCAGCTAGTCCCGTGAGCCGTGGCCGCTGAGCCTGCGTGTCCGGAGCCCGTGCTCTGCAATGGGAGAGGCCACAACAGTGAGAGGCCCACGTACCACAAAACAAAAACCAAAAAACCCAGTAATTTTAAATTACAGTATTTCAGTCAGCATCCCACTCTAGCTACCTACCTACCCTTGTAAGCCCTTAATAGATATTTGCTGAATGAATCGTCTATGGCATGGGTCTGCAAACTCTCTCTTGTAAAGGTCAGGTAGTGAATATTTTAGGCTTTGATGCCATATGATCTCTGTTGTAATTTATTTAATAAAAACCTTATTTATGAAAATGGGCAGTAAGTTGGATTTTTGCTGCAGTTTACTGACCACTGGTCTATGGAATAAAGAAACTAGAACCCTAATACTGATAGTGAAATCCATGTCAGTATGGGTCTACTTGGAAATACTTTCAGGTGAGAAAATGTTTTATCCTGTCCAGAAAAATGGAAACTTAGAGAAAAGGCAAAAATGTATTCCCTATAGGTAAGAAGTCTCCAAAGTGCCAGTTTCTAAACTTTTAAGCTCAAAGCACAATTTCTCAGAGATAATTTTAGATGTTCAACTTAAACACATTTTTCAGCAACTGAAACCACATTACAGTTGGTATAGAACCACTCTGGATTTTTAGAAACTATATTCTAAATGAGAGGTATACCCTCTGTGGCATGTGAGATGGGTACTTCTTCCAAATGTTAGTGAGCAACTAGTTGGTGCAAAACTATTAATCTATAGAAGTTAAGGCCCAGTGCAAATGCTTTTTCCTTCCTAAAGTCTTACTCAGTCCTCCCCTGCTAGAAACAGTCTTCTTTTTCTTAATATTCAAATAACTTATTTTTGACATCTGTGGATCTCTCCCATTTAATATTGTTATTTATATAGTTATCTAGTATCTATTCTTTTAGGTTGTAAGCTGCCTGAAGGCAGTGTCTGTGTTTGACAAATGTTTATGCTCCAGCATGCTCTGCCTTATGCCTTGCATGCAGCAGGCACTCAGGCCATGCTTATTGAATTCCCAGTTTTTTTGTGTCCTTATAGGGAGATAAGCTAGAATGGTATAAAAAGCATTCTCTTTGGCAATCTGAGTTCTAATTCTCTCTTGATCACTTGCTAACAATATATCCAGCCTCTCTGAATCAGCCTTGATTTGCACATCTGTAAAATGAGCATAATTCCAACACTACATTGTTTTGTGAGGATTAAATGAGTTAACAAATGTCAAGTGCCTACAGAAAACCTAGCACATAAAACATTAGCCTTTATTATGTCTAAAGGATGTTTTCAGTTTTTCTTTTTGTTTTACCCACTATTCTATGATACAAATATTCTAAAAAGGACTAATTAACAACTTAATAAGTAAATGTCAACAATGCAAAAAAAGGCAAATGACATCTCCATTGAGTGGGAATTAATAAAATGTTATCATGTTGTTTTCTGCATCTGTCAACAATTTTTTTTTTTTAATTTTTTCTGTTCGCGGGCCTCTCACTGTTGTGGCCTCTCCCATTGCGGAGCACAGGCTCCGGACGCGCAGGCTCAGCGGCCATGGCTCACGGGCCCAGCTGCTCTGCGGCATGTGAGATCTTCCCAGACCGGGGCACGAACCTGTGTCCCCTGCATCGGCAGGCAGACTCTCAACCACTGTGCCACCAGGGAAGCCCCCATCAACAAATATTTTATCCATTATACTTCTTACAGTTACCTTAGCAGTGAAGATAAAGCTCTATTTAATTTGAATGAACTCCTAGAAGGAGTTCTATTTCTTGCTTTAATTCTGTGTCCAGAGTGAGATTTGGTTCTACTTACTAGGCTTCTACATTCTGAAAACAGGTAAAATTAATAGGAATTATAAGGGAACTTGTTAAAAGAAAAAGTGGTATCCATTATCTTTTTATATCCTAGTAATGATCAGTATGTATTTTATAGTGGAAGGGAGAAACAACCATAAATAGATGAAAGATATCACCAGCCTTATTCTTTATTTCTGACATGTTTGTGTCTAGGTATGATAATGCACCACAACTCTTCTGTGAGACTCTGCAATCCAGCCCTGCTCAGACTAGGTCAGTGATACTCCCTTCTCCATGTGCCTCTTTCCCCTGTTCTCCTGCTTCTTACCAAACCCAGCTTTCTAGGATGGTTTTGCACTCAGCCTAATTGTGTCAGTCAGCCCCTGCAGCCTCTTGCTAGTAGCTTAACGTATTAGAAAAGTGAATAAAAAATTGCTTCTTACTGCGTGCAAGAGTGAGAGGTTGGGGTTGGTCATGAAGGGGATACATAGGACTTCAGGGAGAGAACAAGTGAAAAGGGAGAGGAAATAATAGGTGGGTAATAATGAAAGGGAAATGGTAGGGTAGATGGAGAAGAAAAAAGAAATGAAAAAGGGGAATGTAGGTTGCATTTGTAATCTTTGGCTGCAAGTGGTATATTGATTTTTCAAACATATAGTGATGATAGGAATACAAGGTGGAAGATTGTCACCTGAATGTGGAGAAGAAATTATAGAATATTATACACCTTTGATGAGCCGTTGTTCATTGCAACAAGTGGACAGCTGGCTACCTAAAGTACATTGAAAATTTATTATTTTAGGGGCTGATAATTTTATGATATTAAGTTTGTAATTTACTCTTAAATTGTTTTATGCTTTAGCAACATATATTTAGCTTAGAAACCAGTATATATTTCATTTCATTACATTTCTTAATGTAATCTTTAGATTTTCTCAGGTCAGAACATTTCAAAGACAAGTATTTATATAACTTCTTAGATACAGTTAATAAGGCTGGTTCATTTTAATGCCTCAGTTACTTCATCTATATATTGGGTTGGCCAAAAAGTTCATCCAGGTTTTCCATAGCTTACAGAAAAGCCAGAACGAACTTTTTGGCCAACCAGTACAAGAGGATTATACATACTTAGACAGTTCTTATATGTTTAAGATAACCTCAAAAACACCTTGGCATATCAGAAGTGCTTCTGTTGGAGGTTATTTTGTTTTGTTCCTCAAAAAAATAGAAAAGGTAATATCAAAGGGCTTGCCAATTTTGTCTGTCTTTTAATTTCAGAATTTTATTTCATATTAACTTTTCAACATGAACATTACAATTTCTTAATTCTAACTTGCTTTCATAGTTCTTTTTCCATATGTATAGTCACTTTAAAATATATTCTTATATACTTCCTCTTTACTGGATTTTTAAAATGAATTTGTTTTTACTAGTTTTAAGTAGCTCTATTGATGCCTTGATATTGGGGCTCATGACAGGATAAATTCTGGGGACACTGATCATTGTCCAGCATTTGGAAGAACCTAGGCCTTGTAGACTATAAGAAATAAGTTACATCATTCTGTTTCCTTTTTCATGTTGTTCTGCTTAATGAAATGTTGCTGTAGAAGAAAACATATCATAATACAGTCAATATAACAGTTTAATAGACTTAAAGAAAGAATCCTTTAATTGAGGGTTATAAATGCCCTAATTGCAGCCATTCCTTTGGGGGCTATCTGAGTAAGAAGCTGCCTGGCATATTGCAGACTAGAGCATGGAACCAAGTATTCGCCCTCTGCAAGGAGACTTTATGGACTAATCTCATGATGCCTCAGCCACCACTAGATGCCCGTTCTCTCAGGTCATCTATCATCACCCAAACTCTCATCTTTTTATTTCTCTCATGGAACTCAAATTCCCTTCCCTTATTCCCTACTGTCCGTAAATCAACCAAACCCTTATATTCTTATCCTCTCCTGTGAATGTTTCTTCATGTCTTGGCTTTATTCAGAAGTATTTATATTTATTTGCATATATATTAATTTATATCAGCTGCATTGTTGCCATGAAATTGGAAGACTAAACCATCTGTTTATGTTTGTAAAGAGAGTCCTAAGCCAAAATTGGTACCATGGACAGCTACTATTCTTATCACTCCTTTTCTTAGGTAATCATCCCTTCAACTTATATTTACTGTTTTCTTGCTATATACTGGATTTTATTTTAAGTGAGGAGGATACAGTGGTAAACATTTTTCATTCTAGTAAGGGAGACAATAGCAAGTAAAGAAATAAACAAGAAGTTTTGATAGTGATAAAATCTATGTAGAAAAAATTTAAAAGTAATGGAAATGAGTGATGGGGGCAAGAAATAGATGGAAAATTAGATTGCATAGTCAAGAAGGGCCTCCCTGGGAAGGTGACATTTGAGGTGAGACCTAATGACAGGAAGGGGCTAGCCACATGAAGATCTCTGTGTTAGGCAAAGTGAAGTTTCAGTTCACTTTTGGGCACTAAGGCAGAGGGGCTGCCCTATAGTGAGTTGGGGAAGTGTTAGAGGTTGAGGTCAAAGAGGTAGTTAGGGGCCAAATTTAATTGAGCTTTGTAAATCTGGGTAAAGAGTTTTGACTTTTTTGACTTTATTCTAATTCAGATGAGAAATCATCAGAGGATTTTAAGCAAGAGTTTATTTGATTTAATTTACATTAAAAATCATTCTGTATACTCCTGCCTGATTATATTAAGTATGTATCTGTGTTCATATGTATTAGTAAAGACAAACTACCCAAGCAGAACACCAAATTGTCAAGAAGGTTTGGTTGTTCCCTGGCTTGTAAATTAGCATTCTGCAACATATATGTTCAGTTTTTTATTATTGAAAGTATTATATGCTCTTTCAGAAAAGTGTGAAAATGAAGAAAAAATTATTGACAGTCATTTTTCAAATGAAACAATTTTGATGAATTTTTGTATTTTTTTCTTTGCAAGTTTGTGAATATTTATATATACACACACATATCTATATACATACACATGCATACATATATAGTTGTCATCATGTTTTATATACATTTTGAGGTTCTGCTTTTTTATTAAACATATTCTATAGTTTTTATAAACATTTTTAATGAGAGAATATGTCACTAAGACATAGAAACATTGCTGAAGAAGTAATTTTCAAGATGGAATACAAGAATAGATAGGAATTCTCCCCATTCACTGAAGATCTTTTAGATAGATTCTGTGAGATTCATTCCACGGTAGACTGGGAAAGAGGCTTTAAAGCAACATTTTTTTTCTGAGTAAGAATTAATCCAGAGAATCAAATGGAATGTTTTTCGTCTCTTTGAATTAATGAAAAGCGTGGGATTATTACTACTGATCTGAGGTGAGAAGATAAATGAGACATGGATGAAACATGACTGAAAACCGTTAACATGATTATTGCAGGTACAGGACATGTTTCCATGTGAACATACTCAGTAGAGAGATCCAATAGGAGAGATCCCACACATATGCTTCATGCATAAGAAAATTCAATTTTCAAAAAAATTGTTGGAGCATCTGTGTTACTTGTGAGTATAAAGAATATGGAAATCCTCTACTGAGAATGGCTTCCTTACTCAGAAATAGAGAATTAATTTGATTAGCCTCACTGATTAGGAAGTGGCTAACGCTACTTAGGAAAGGCAGGTGGTACTGATAATATTACAGAGAGGTTTCTCAGTTTTAAGGATGCCATGCTGTATTACAGACACTGAGTTAAGCACAGGACATATCCTTAACGCATTGCCATTGGCTCTAGGCTGTCACTAGACAGAGCATGTTAATCCACTCCTTGAAGGGTCTCTTTGCTTTCTCTTCCTTTACAGCCTCCCTCATTGGGTGAGCGGGATCCTGAGGTATCTCTTTTTGGCTCTACTGCCCACAGTTGCTTAATCAAGATAGGCCAGAGAAGTAGAAAGTAGACAGCCTTTTCACACTTAAATTTGTATGCAATACAGGGAATAATGCCTTGACTTTTCAGATGGAACAGAGTATGTTTTAAATTTATTTGCGATTTATTGATAAATTCATGGGGTGTATCCACATTCCATAATGGTTTGAAACAAATGAAAGAAAAATAAGTTTATAGTTGATTTTATCCTAAAAATAAAGTTATATAAGCATACTGAAATGAGGTAAGGTAAGCAAAGAACTTAGTAAGAGCTTGACATATAGAAAGTGCTCAAACACTACAGACTCTGGAGCTGGATTTCCAGGATTTAGATCCCATCTATGTTTGTTTCTTACTGGTTGTGTGACCTTGAGCAAGTTATTGAAACTTTCTGTACCTCAGTTTCAATAACTGTAAAATGATAATAATAATAGTACTGCTCGTAGGGTTGTTCTGACAATTAAATGAGTGACTATGTAGAAAGTGTACAGAACTGTATCTGACACACAAGGAGTTTTAGATGTATTAGCTCTTATTTTGTGGTATTGTTATTTAAGAAGTTATAGGTCACTTTTGTGTCACAAAACACAATAAAATGAATACTTTGTCAAATAAAAATATATCAGAAATCTTTTGCCTTCGGTAAGATAAAGGTTTTTCTTATTTGGAATAAGAATTTTCTCTATCAGCTCTGTATCTCTGGTTTTTTGAACCCATACATTTTATTTATTTATTTTTTTTAATAATACACAATGTATTTATTTATTTATTTATTTATTTATGGCTGTGTTGGGTCTTCATTTCTGTGCATGGGCTTTCTCTAGTTGTGGCAAGTGGGGGTCACTCTTCATCGCGGTGCGCAGGCCTCTCACTATCGCGGCCTCTGTTGTTGCGGAGCACAGGCTCCAGACGCGCAGGCTCAGTAATTGTGGTTCACGGGCCCAGTTGCTCCATGGCATGTGGGATCTTCCCAGACCAGGGCTCGAACCTGTGTCGTCTGCATTGGCAGGCAGATTCTCAACCACTGCGCCACCAGGGAAGCCCGAACCCATACATTTTATGAATTGATATAATTTTAGACTTAGGAAAAGGAGCTGTTGGGCTTCAGATCATATTCTCCCAAATCCAGATAAATTCTACTGACATTTTTACAAATTGACAAATTTGTTCTAATCATCTTGTTTAAATGAATATCATGAATAAAAAATATATAATATATTCTTTTTTATTAACATGTTTATTGGAGTATAATTGCTTTACAGTGGTGTGTTAATTTCTGCTGTATAACAAAGGAAATCAGCTATACATATACAAATATCCTCATATCTTCTCCCTCTTGCATCTCTCTCCCATCCTCCCTATCCCACTCCTCTAGGTGGTACTAGAGCACTGAGCTGACCTCCCTGTGCTATGCAGCTTCTTCCACTAGCTTCTGTTTTACATTTAATAGTGTATGTATGTCCATGTCACTCCTCACTTTGTCCCAGCTTACCCTTCCCCTCCCCATATCCTCAAGTCCATTCTCTATGTCTGTGTCTTTATTCCTGTCCTGCCCCTAGGTTCTTCATAACCACTTTAAAAATATATAATTTTTAGATTCCATATATATGTGTTAGCATATGGTATTTGTTTTTCTCTTTCTGACTTACTTCACTCTGTATAACAGACTCTAGGTCCATCCACCTCACTACAAATAACTCAATTTCAATTCTTTTCATGGCTGAGTAATATTCCATTGTATATATGTGCCACATCTTCTTTACTCATTCATCGGTCCATGGACGCTTAGGTTGCTTCCATGTCCTGGCTATCATAAATAGAGCTGCAGTGAACATTGTGGTACATGACTCTTTTTGAATTACAGTTTTCTCAGGGTATATGCCCATTAGTGGGATTGCTGGGTCGTATGGTAGTTCCAATTTTAGTTTTTTAAGGAACCTCCATACTGTTCTCCATAGTGGTTGTATCAATTTACATTCCCACCAACAGTGCAAGGGGGTTCCCTTTTCTCCACACACTCTCCAGCATTTATTGTTTGTAAAATTTTATTTATTTATTTATTTTTGGCTGTGTTGGGTCTTCGTTTCTGTGCGAGGGCTTTCTCTAGTTGTGGCAAGCAGGGGCCACTCTTCATTGTGGTGTGCGGGTCTCCCACTATTGCGTCCTCTCTTGTTGCGGAGCACAGGCTCCAGACGTGCAGGCTCAGTAGTTGTGGCTCACGGGCCTAGTTGCTCTGCGGCATGTGGGATCTTCCCAGACCAGGGCTTGAACCCGTGTCCCCTGCATTGGCAGGCAGATTCTCAACCACTGCGCTACAGGGAAGCCCCAGCATTTATTGTTTGTAGATTTTTTGATGATGGCCATTCTGACCAGCGTGAGGTGATACTTCATTGTAGTTTTGATTTGCATTTCTCTAATGATTAGTGACGTTGAGCATCCTTTCATGTGTTTGTTGCAATCTGTATATCTTCTTTGGAGAAATGTCTGTTTAGGTCTTCTGCCGATTTTTGGATTGGGTTTTTTTTTTTTTTTTTTTTTTTTTTGATATTGAGCTGCATGAGCTGCTTGTAAATTTTGGAGGTTCATCCTTTGTCGGTTGCTTCGTTTGCAACTATTTTCTTCCATTCTGAGGGTTATCATTTCATCTTGTTTATGGTTTCCTTTGCTGTGCAAAAGCTTTTAAATTTCTCTAGGTCCCATTTGTTTATTTTTGTTTTTATTTCCATTCCTCTAGGAGGAGGGTCAAAAGGGATCTTGCTGTGATTTATGTCATAGAGTGTTCTGCCTATGTTTTCCTCTAAGAGCTTTATAGTGTCTAACCTTATATTTAGGTCTTTAATCCATTTTGAGTTTATTTTCATGTATGGTGTTAGGAAGTGTTCTAATTTCATTCTTTTACATGTAGCTGTCCTTTTTGCCCAGCACCACTTATTGAAGAGGATGTCTTTTCTCCATTGTATATTCTTGCCTCCTTTAGCAAAAATAAGGTGATCGTATGTGTGGGTTTATCTCTGGGCTTTCTATTCTGTTCCATTGATCTATATTTCTGTTTTTGCACCAGTACCATGCTATCTTGATTACTGTAGCTTTGTATTATAGTCTGAAGTCAGGGAGCCTGATTCCTCCATCTCCATTTTTCATTTCAAGATTGCTTTGGCTATTCGGGGTCTTTTGTGTTTCCATACAAATTGTGAAAGTTTTTGTTCTAGTTCTGTGAGAAATGCCACTAGTAGTTTGATAGGGATTGCATGGAATCTGTAGATTGCTTTGGGTAGTATAGTCATTTTCACAATGTTGAATCTTCCAATCCAGGAACATGGTATATCTCTTCATCTGTTTGTATCATCTTTAATTTCTTTCATCAGTGCCTTATAGTTTTCTGCATACAGGTCTTTTGTTTCCTTAGGTAGGTTTATTCCTAGGCATTTTATTCTTTTTGTTGCAGTGGTAAATGGGAGTGTTTCCTTAATTTCTCTTTCAGATTTTTCATCATTGGTATATAGGAATGCAAGAGATTTCTGTGCATTAATTTTGTATCCTGCTACTTTACCAAATTCATTGATTAGCTCTAGTAGTTTTCTGGTAGCATCTTTAGGATTCTCTATGAATAGTATCATATCATCTGCAAACAGTGGCAGCTTTACTTCTTTTCTGATTTGGATTCCTTTTATTTCCTTCTCTTCTCTGATTGCTGTGGCTAAAATGTCCAAAACCATGTTGAATAATAGGGGTGAGAGTGGACAACCTTGTCTTGTTCCTGATCTTAGGAATGGTTTCAGTTTTTCACCATTGAGGACGATGTTGACTGTGCGTTTGTCATATATGGCCTTTATTATGTTGAGGTAAGTTCCCTCTATGCCTAATTTCTGGAGGGTTTTCATCATAAATGAGTGTTGAATTTTGTCAAAAGCTTTTTCTGCATCTATTGAGAAGATCATATGATTTTTCTCCTGCACTTCATTAATATGGTGTATCATATTGATTGATTTGCGTATATTGAAGAATCCTTGCATTCCTGGGATAAACCCCACCTGATCATGGTGTATGATCCTTTTGATGTGCTGTTGGATTCTGTTTGCTAGTATTTTGTTGAGGATTTTTGCATCTATGTTCATCAGTGATATTGGCCTGTAGTTTTCTTTCTTTGTGACATCTTTGTCTGGTTTTGGTATCAGGGTGATGGTGGCCTTGGAGAATGAGTTTGGGAGTGTTGCTCTCTCTTCTATATTTTTGAAGAGTTTGAGAAGGATAGGTGTTAGTCCTTCTCTAAATGTTTGATAGAATTTGCCTGTGAAGCCATATGGTCCTGGGCTTCTATTTGTTGGAAGATTTTTAATAAAAGTTTCAATTTCAGTGTTTGTGATTGGTCTGTTTACATTTTCTATTTCTTCCTGGTTCGGTCTTGGAAGGTTGTGCTTTTCTAAGAATGTGTGCATTTCTTACAGGTTGTCCATTTTTTTGGCATAAAGTTGCTTCTGGTAATCTCTCACGATCCTTAGTATTTCTGCAGTGTCAGTTGTTACTTCTCCTTTTACATTTCTAATTCTACTGATTTGAGTCTGCTCCCTTTCTTTCTTGATGAGTCTGGCTAATGGTTTATCAATTTTCTTTACGTTCCCAAAGAAACAGCTTTTAGTTTTATTGATCTTTGCTATTGTTTCCTTCATTTCTTTTTCATTTATTTATGATCTGATCTTTATGATTTCTTTCCTTCTGCTAACTTTGGGATTTTTTGGGTTCTTCTTTCTCTAATTGCTTTAGGTGTAAGGTTAAGTTGTTCGTTTGAGATTTTTCTTGTGTCTTGAGGTAGGATTGTATTGCTATAAACTTCCGTATTAGAACTGCTTTTGCTGCATCCCATAGGTTTTGGGTCGTCATGTTTTCATTGTCATTTGTTTCTAGGTATTTTTTGATTTCCTTTTTGATTTCTTCAGTGACCTCTTGGTTATTTAGTAGTGTATGTTTTAGCCTCCATGTGTTTGTAGTTTTTACAGATTTCTTCCTGCAATTCATATGTAGTCTCATAGTGTTGTGGTCAGAAAATATACTTGATACGATTTCAGTTTTCTTAAATTTACCAAGGCTTGATTTGTGACCCAAGATATGATCTATCCTGGAGAATGTTCCATAAGCACTTGAGAAGAAAGTGTATTCTGTTGTTTTTGGATGGAATGTCCTGTGAATATCAATTAAGTCCATCTTGTTTAATGTATCATTTAAGGCTTGTGTATCCTTATTTATTTTCATTTTGGATGATCTGTCCATTGGTGAAAGTGGGGTGTTACAGTCCCCTACTATGATTTTGTTACTGTTGATTTCCCCTTTTATGGCTGTTAGCATTTGCCTTATGGATTGAGGTGCTTCTCTGTTGGGTGTATAAATATTTACAATTGTTATATCTTCTTCTTGGATTGATCCCTTGACCATTATGTAGTGCCCTTCTTTGTCTCTTGTAATAGTCTTTATTTTAAAATCTATTTTGTCTGATATGAGAATTGCTGCTCCAGCTTTCTTTTGATTTCCATTTGCATGGAATATCTGTTCCCATCCCATCACTTTCAGTCTGTATGTGTCCCTACATCTGAAGTGGGTCTCTTGTAGAGAGCACATATAAGTGTCTTGTTTTTGTATACATTCAGCCAGTCTGTGTCTTTTGGTTGGAGAATTTAATCCATTTACGTTTAAGGTAATGATAGATATGTTTTTTCCTGTTACCATTTTGTTAATTGTTTTGGGTTTGTTATTGTAGGTCTTTTCCCTCCCTTGTGTTTCCTGCCTAGAGGAGTTCCTTTAGCATTTGTTTTAAAGCTGGTTTGGTTGTGCTGAATTCTCTTAGATTTTGCTTGTCTGTAAAGGTTTTAATTTCTCCGTCGAATCTGAATGAGATCCTAGCCGGTTACAGTAATCTTGGTTGTAGGTTTTTCCCTTTCATCACTTTAAATATGTCCTGCCAGTCCCTACTGGCTTGCAGAGTTTCTACTGAAAGGTCAGCTGTTAACATTATTGGGGATTCCACTGTATGTTATTTTTTGTTTTTCCCTTGCTGCTTATAATATTTTTTCTTGGTGTTTAATTTCTGATAGTATGATTAATATGTGTCTTGGCGTGTTTCTCATTGGATTTATCCTGTATGGGAGTCTCTGTGTTTCCTGGACTTGATTGACTATTTCCTTTCCTATATTAGGGCAGTTTTCAATTATAATCTCTTCAGATACTTTCTCAGTCCCTTTCTTCTTCTGGGGCCCCTATGATTTGCATGTTGGTGCTTTTAATGTTGTTCCAGAGGTCTCTCAAGCTGTCCTCAATTCTTTTCATTCTTTTCTCTTTTTTTTCTCTGCAGTAGTTATTTCCACTATTTTATCTTCCAAGTCACTTATCTGTTCTTCTGCCTCAGTTTTTCTGCTCTTGTTTCCTTCTAGAGAAGTTTTAATTTCATGTATTGTGTTCATCATTGTTTGTTTGCTGTTTAGTTCTTCTAGGTCCTTTTTAAACATTTCTTGTATTTTCTCCATTCTATATCCAAGATTTTGGATCATCTTTTGTATCATTACCCTGAATTCTTTTTCAGGTAGACTGCCTATTTCCTCTCCATTTGTTTAGATCATCTTTTGTATCATTACCCTGAATTCTTTTTCAGGTAGACTGCCTATTTCCTCTCCATTTGTTTAGTCTGGTGGGTTTTTACCTTGCTTCTTCATCTGCTATGTGTTCCTGTGTCTTTTCATTTTGCTTACTTTACTGTGTTTTGGGGCCTCCTTTTTGCAGGCTGCAGGTTTGCAGTTCCCATTGCTTTTGGTGTCTGCCCCTAGTGGCTGAGGTTGGTTCAGTGGGTTGAGTAGGCTTCCTGGTGACGGGGACTAGTGCCTGTGTTCTGGTGGATGAGGCTAGATCTTGTCTTTCTGGTGGGAAGGATCACATCTGGTGATGTGTTTTGGGGTGGCTGTGACCTTATTATGATTTTAGGCAGCCTCTCTGCTAATGGGTGGGGTTGTGTCCCTGTGTTGCTCGTTTTTGGCACAGGGTGTTTAGCACTGTAGCTTGCTGGTTGTTGAGTGGAGCTGGGTCTTAGGGTTGAGTTGGATATCTCTGGGAGAGCTTTCTCTGTTTGATATTTCGTGGAGCTGGGAGGTCTCTGTTGGACCAGTGTCCTGAACTCAGCTCCTCCACCTCAGAGGAACAGGCCTGACTCCCGGCCTGAGTACGAAGACCCTGTCAACCACATGGCTCAGAAGTAAAGGGAGAAAGAAAGAAGAAAGAAAGAAAATAAAATAAAATAATTTCAAAAAATTATGAAAAATATAAAAATTCTTAAAGGAAAGTAGAGAGCTATCAAACCAATAAACAAATCCACCAATGATTACAAGTGCTAAAAACTATACTAAAAAAAAAAACGAACCAAAATCGGACCAACAGAACCCTAGGACAAATGGTAAAAGCAAAGCTATACAGACAAAATCACACAAAGAAGTATATACATACCCACTCACAAAAAGAGGAAAAGGAAAAAATAATACATTTTTATATATATAAAAAAAAGGAAGAGAGCAACCAAGTCAATAAACAAATCTAACAATGATAATAAACTCTAAATACTAAACTAAGATAAACATAAAACCAGAAACAAATTAGATGTAGAAAGCAAACCCCAAGTCTACAGTTGCTTCCAAAGCCCACCGCCTCAATTTTGGGGTGATTTGTTGTCTATTCAGGCATTCCACAGATGTAAGGTATATCAGGTTGATTGTGGAGGTTTAACCCACTATTCCTGAAGCTGCTGGGAGAGATTTCCCGTTCTCTTCTTTGTTCACACAGCTCCTAGGCTTCAGCTTTGGATTTGGCCCCACTATCGCATGTAGGTCGCCTGAGGGCATCTTTTCCCGCCCAGACAGGACAGAGTTGAAGTAGCAGCTGATTAGGGGGCTCTGGCTCACTCAGGCCGGGGGTAGGGAATGGTATGGAATGCAGCGTGAGCCTGCAGCGGCTGAGGCCAGCATGATGTTGCAAGAGCCTGAGGCGCGCTATGTGTTCTCCTGGGGAAGTTGTCCCTGGATCACAGGACTTTGGCAGTGGCCGGCTGCACAGGCTCCTGGGAGGGGTGGTGTGGAGAGTGACCTGTGCTTGCACACAGGCTTCTTGGTGGCTGCAGCAGCAGCTTTAGTATCTCATGCCTGTCTCTGGTGTCCGTGCTGATAGCTGCGGCTCGTGCCTGTCTCTGGAGCTTGTTTAGGTGGTGCACTGAATCCCCTGTCCTCGCGCACCCCGAAACAATAGTCTCTTGCCTCTTGGGCAGGTCCAGACATTTTCCCGGACTCCCTCCCGGCTAGCTGTGGTGCACTAGCCCTCTTCAGACTGTGTTCCCGCAGCCAACCCCAGTCCTCTCCCTGGGATCTGACCACTGAATTGCGAGCCTCAGCCCCCAGCTCCCACCCACCCTGGAGGGTGAGCAGACAAGGCTCTCAGGCTGGTGAGTGCTGGTTGGCACCACTTCTTTGTGTGGGAATCCCCGCTTTGCCGTCTGCACTGCTATTGCTGCACTCTCCTCCATGGCTCTGAGGCTTCTTCCCTGCCACCACCTGTCTCAGCTAGTGAAGGGGCTTCCTAATGTGTGGAAACCTTTCCTCCTTCACAGCTCCCTCCCAGAGGGAGGTCTGTCCCTATTCTTTTGTCTCTGTTTTTTCTTTTGCCCTCCCCAGGTACGTGGGGAGTTTCTTGCCTTTTGGGAAGTCTGAGGTCTTCTTCCAGCGTTTATTAGGTGTTCTGTAGGAGTTGTTCCATGTGTAGATGTATTTCTGATGTATTTGTGGGGAGGAAGGTGATGTCTGTGTCTTACTCTTCCACCATCTTGAAGGTCTGTCCCTCACTCGTAGTTCTTATAAGCAGTAACATCTTAGATTTGATGGAGAAAGGTCCTTTTGCAAAAGCACTTTTTTCCCTCAAGTCTATGTGCATGTGTCATGACAATACCTCGAAACGTCCCAGGAAGACCTTCTGGGTGCTGGAGTAGGGAATCCGCGGGCACTGGGCTTCTAAAGAGACAGCAAGAGCCAAGAGCTGGGCACAGGGTTAAGGGTGGAGAGCCAGCATTGGAGTAAGGGCCAGGCAACTCAGTTTTTCCCCTGGTATCAGAGGGGTCTGTCCCAGAAGCTGGATGACTTGCTTACAATGGGCGGTTTGTTGCAGGAGTGTGATTTGAGCACACCGTTGGGGCAGGTGGCAGGGCAGGAATCGGCCTCCAGCCCTATAATATATCCTTCATGCTACTGAGATACAATTGGTTTAGACATTCAGAACATTTGAATGAGAACTCATGTGTGAGAGAGTGGCATGGACATATATACACTACCAAACGTAAAATAGATAGCTAGGGGGAAGCAGCCACATGCCACAGGGAGATCACCTTGGTGCTTTGTGACCACCTAGAGGGGTGGGATAGGGAGGGTGGGAGGGAGGGAGACACAAGAGGGAAGAGATATGGGAACATATGTATATGTATAACTGATTCACTTTGTTATAAAGCAGAAACTAACACACCATTGTAAAGCAATTATACTCCAATAAGGATGTTAAAAAAAAAACTCATGTGTGAAAAACTAAGTTATTGATGATAGGAGTAACAGTTAAGCTATGAAATGAATTTCTTGTAGAATTTCACAGATTGATACTTTACTAATCTTGCTTTAAACAGTAAACTCCAAGGACGTACATTAAGTGTGATGCATGATTTCTCCAATCATAGAAACCTTCCTTCTGAACTGATTTTCTCATATATTACCTCATTAAGGATTCTATGTCTAATGCCTCTATTAAAGCTCTATCATTGTTTTTTAAAATTTCAAACTGGAAATTAAAACAATTTCATAGGAGCTTTTTTGTAACATGATCCATATAAGATTTTATCTGAGTTGGATGTGTACCAGACCTAGTCTCAGGGTCTGCTGGCCCTGTCTCACCTATCCCAAAGGCCTGAGGTTATTTGCTTTCAGATTCAACCTTTATTTTTTTAATCTAATTTTTATTTTATATTGGAGTATAGTTGATTTACAATGTTGTGTTAGTTTCAGGTGTACAGCAAAGTGATTCACTTATACATATACCTATTCTTCTCATATTCTTTTCCCATTAAAATTTTTTAATTGAAATGTAATTGACCTTACAACACTATATTACTTCCAGCTGCACAACATAACAATTTGAGATTTCTATATATTGTAAAATGATCACCATGGTAAGTCTAGTTTCCATCTATCACCATAAGAAGTTATTACAATAATACTGACTAATCCCCCTTGCTGTACATTTTATCCCCATGACTCATTTATTTTGTGACTGGAAGTTTGTACCTCTTAATCTCCCTCACCTAGTTCATTCATCCCTCCACCCTTCCCCCACCCCTTTGGCAATCACCTGTTTGTTCTCTGTATCTGTGAGTCCACAACATTTTAAATTTTATAAACAAGGAGACACTTATAGAAATTTAGGTGGGGTGATAGATAAGCTCTGGGTATGCTGAAAATACATATTAGTGTGTACTTTTAAAGAAAGAATGTTGTAGCCTTGATGGAGAAACTTTGAATTGTAAAGTGATGGTTATGTTAAGTGTGTTATGTATAACACGCGGAGAAAATGTAGAATTTGGAGACCTGGGTTTGAGTTAGCTCTGTAGCTGTCTAGAGTTTCTCACCTGGACAGCTATTTAACTGCTATGACATTCATTTTTAAAAATCTGTAAAATAAAGTTATTATACTGTATCAGCATATCCTAAGTGGTCAGCATATCCTAAGTGGTGTTGTGATTACTAGTTTTGATTTCTAGTCTATTATTAGGCATTACTGAGATAAAGATTCCATGGTCAAATATGTTTATGGAATTGAAGAGGTTTCTTTGAGTTGATGTATATGATAAGTATCTGCAAAAGGGGGAAGACAGCAAGCAGAGTTTCTTAACTTTCATGACTGCAGAACCTTTTTTTGGTAGTGACACTATTTTTGGAATACCCTTTGGGAACTCCTGAGCTAGATTATCTTATAGATATCTCTTTATAGATAATTGTCTATAGATAATTCTGTTTCTGTTACATTTGCTAATATACTTTTACTTAAGCTGTAGAATATAAGGCATAATTATTAATATTCTTGACTTCCTTGAAAAGAGTTCTATAATAAAAATTCCTGTTTTCTATTTTCATTCATTGTCACAAGCCTCTACCCACCTGGCATCTCTTTTTTTTTTTTTTTTCCACGGTACGCGGGCCTCTCACTGTTGTGGCCTCTCCCGTTGCAGAGCATAGGCTCCGGACGCGCAGGCTCAGCGGCCATGGCTTACGGGCCCAGCCGCTCCGCAGCATGTGGGATCCTCCCGGACCGGGGCATGAACCCGTGTCCACTGCATCGGCAAGTGGACTCTCAACCACTGTGCCACCAGGGAAGCCCCACCTGGCATCTCTTATATTCAATATAAAAAGGTTGAATCTTACAAATTAACTTTTCAAATTAGGATGTATTTTCTTTTTGGTGTGAAGCAAATTGTATTTGTAAAATACCACAAAAGGCAATTTCTTAGTTACTTTTTCTGCTTTTACTAAATGCATTAATATAATGAGATACTGTAAAATTAAGCTAAAGATACAATTTTATTATGTAAAGTTATCTTTTTCTCAGGCAGTGTTTAAAATTTGAGAGATGGAGTAGAGTTATTAAAGGAAATATAGCAAGGGGATCTCATTTATGAAAATAAAAACTGTATTGGTAAGAAAGAGGTAGAAATTTTAATTGGACAAATTTACACAGAATTAAAAATTTGGTAAAAAATTAAAAACCATTTTCATAGGCTAGAATAAAAGACTGAAATATGTTTTAGAATCTACTTTCGGATGATCTTTATCATCCCCATCTATTGAGCCCTACTGGACACTGGTACCACAATAAAATATTTTTGCTGACTCTTTCCAAAGGGCTTTTAATCTGGTTAGGGGCATAGAACAGATACATAAAAGAAATGCAGGACAGCATTTGCTGAGTTCCAAATTTTACAATTATGGCAGAAATAGTGAAGAGACATTTTGACTGATAGTTGGTATGGTCACAGCAAATATCCATGAATTAAGTAGAATTCAAGCTTAATTCATGAATTAAGTAGAATTCAAGACTGACCTTTGAAAGCAGAGAGAAGGGAAGACATTGCAGGGTAAAAGGAGTGATGTTAGAATATAGGCAGGAATTCTTATGTCTTATAGGAAACAATTCACAAATCATTTACACTGAGACAAAGGATTTTGTACATGAAAAAAAGAAGTGATATGGGGCTTCCCTGGTGGCACAGTGGTTGAGAGTCCGCCTGCCGATGCAGGGGACACGGGTTTGCGCCCCGGTCTGGGAGGATCCCACATGCCACGGAGCGGCTGGGCCAGTGAGCCATGGCCGCTGAGCCTGCACGTCCGGAGCCTGTGCTCTGCAGCGGGAGAGGCCATGGCAGTGGGAGGCCCACGTACCGCAAAAAAAAAAAAAAAGAAGTGATATAAATAGGGCTGGAGATGTAGGTAGGGAATTCAGAGGACCTTAGAATTCCTTTGATTTTCTCAAGCTTTAGTTTAGATTAACTTAGACCTGCTTAGAAGCAATTTTTGACCCACTTAAGTTTTGAAATCCCTCCTGAGCTAACTTTGTGTCCTAGCATGAGTGGCTGATGTCTCCTAAAGCTAATGGCTGAGGCATTGTTTCTCAGAGCAGGTATCTCTGGCCCAGAACAACACATCTATGAATAGTGATTTGATGACCACAGAAGCACCTGCTTGTTAAATCCTCAGAATCCAGAATCTTCCTGTAGCTTTTTTGTTCTCAGTCTCTGCCTGGTGCTCCCTTTTCAACAAAATTTATTGAGCACACCCTGTGCTCTCATAAAGATGATAATTTCTTTCTTCCCTTCCCACCAGTACAAAATACTACAGTTATGTGATTTGGTTTTGTAGGAGAAATGATGTAGGGCTTGGGCAGTCATGGGATGGAAAAGTTTTAAGCACCACTGGGCTAGGGTAAATTTTCATCATTGGTTCTCTAGAGGATTCATATAAGTAATAACTTTTCCTTTCCAAAGCCTTTTAGGATTGGCAGGTCTGTTCAGCATTTATGAGGTTCCTAGCACTAGGACCCTAATTACTTATGCCCAGGAATAAATAGAAAAGTAAACGATCTGTTTTCTCTGAAGTAGACTTTAGTAAGTTAATTTTCCAAAATGGTGCAGGCAGTGTCTAAAGAAAGTTAGTTAATTAGATACAATCTAGGTGGTTAAAACTCAACAATGACCAAGTTGAAGCATTCATGAAAGCGTAAAAATTATGGAGGAATTGCCTTGAAACACATTGGTACCAGCAAAAAAGTAGTTTGTACTAACATCAAGTTGTTGACCATTTGAAAGTTTCCATCATAATCATGGCCAATGATTCCTAAATCTAAAATTCCAAATTTAGATGTACATATCTAAATTTCTAAATCTTTTGTTCTCCAGACTTACATATCCAGTTATCTACCAGCATCTTAATTTGGATGTCACAGACACTTCTAAATCAGCAGGTCCAAAACCAAAGTCATCCTGCCCCTCTGCACCTCCTCCAGTATTCCCTATCCTCACTTGCTCCCGCTATCTACCCACTTGCCCAAACTGGAAATTTAGGATTTATCCTAAATTGCCCCATCTCTTTCTCTATAGTCAGTCAGTAATAACAATATTCATATCTTATCCATCTCTTCCTTTTCTCCCTGAATAATTAAAAAGAGTCTTAAAATCTCAGGCCTTCTACTAATTTCTTTTCAAAATATTTATATTTTATATTAATATTTTAATATTCAAAATATTAACTCTGTAAGGATCTTTCTCTAATATGCAAATATCACAGTGTCATGCTGCAAATCAGAACACTTCAACTGTACCCATCACCTATGAGATAAACTTCTCTGTAGCCAATCCAGTCATTATCATCTGGTTCCTGCTTAACTTTCTAGCCTCTTCTACTTTCTGCTATCTTACTTCTCCCATCTGCCACACCTCTCACACCCTGCATGATTCCCATGCCTCCTCCACCTCCACAAGCCTGGGTGACTCTTATCTCTGTTCTGGTAGGCTGAAAAATGACCCCCAAAGACATTGGGTCCCAATTCTTCGAACCTGTAAATGTTACCTTATTTGGAAAAAGGAGTCTTTGTAGATGTAATTAAATTAAGGATCTTGAGATAAGAAGGTTATCCTGGATTATCTGGGTGGGCCCTAAATGCAATCACATATACTTTTTTTTTTTTTTTTGCGGTACATGGGCCTCCCACCGTTGTGGCCTCTCCCATTGTGGAGCACAGGCTCCGGATGTGCAGGCTCAGCGGCCATGGCTCACGGGCCCAGCTGCTCTGCGGCATGCGGGATCTTCCTGGACTGGGGTATGAACCCACGTTCCCTGCATCGGCAGGCAGACTCTCAACCACTGCACCACCAGGGAAGCCCCACATATACTCTTATAAGAGGGAGACAGAGGGAGATTTTACAGATACAGAGAAATTTCAAGATGATGGCTTTGAAAATTGGAGTGATATGGCCACAAGCCAAGGAATGCTGGCAGTGACCAGAAGCTGGAAGAGGCAAGGGACGAATTCACCCCCAGAGTATGGCCCGGCCCACACCTTGATTTTTGCCCAGTGATGATGATTTCAGTTTTGTGGGCCTCCAAAACTGTAAGAGAATGCATTTCTGTTCCTTAAGCCACAAAGCGTATGGTAGTTTGTTACAACAGCCATAGGAAACTAACACAACTGTTACTGAGTCCAACCTTATATTGCTTGAGGCACAACAGGCCAATAAATCCAGAGATGAGTTGTTGGGGTAAGGAATAGTGACTTTATTCGGAAAGCCTATAGACGGAGAAGGTGGTGAACTAGTGTCCCAGAGAACCATCTTACCTGAGTTAGAATTCTCGCTGCTTTTATACTAAAAGGGGAGAGGGTATGGCTGGTTGTTGCAAACTTCTCAGGTGCTGGGATCCTTTGCAGCTGTCCACCTAGGTCTGGTCACAATGTTCCTATAAACCTCCAACAGGACAAATATTATTCTCTGTTCTGCAACTTTTTATCTCTATATGAATGGAAAAGTGTTATACCTTTAAAGGTCAGAGCCTTGAGAATGGGCTATCTTGTGTATATTTCAGGCTCTAGGCAACAGTTTTTAACTAAGGTTCAGAGCCAGCATGACTAAGCACAGGCAACAGAGCACAAGGGTTAGAGCTAAAGGAATAGATCCAATATGGAGTCAGCTTTGTTATTCCCTGTTACACAACTTCTATTCCTGTTATTTCCATGAATTCTTACTGCTCTAATTTACCCTCAACCTGGAATGCCTCTTCTCTGACTCTTTGTCTGAAAAATTCCTGTTTATTTTTAGTGCATACTCTGTGAAGTCTTTCCAACTCTCTCCGGCAAGTCAGCACTCTTCCCCATTGTGCCTGCTGTTTGTTTGTTTTGTTGTTGCTTTTTAATATTCCTACATTTATTGCAGGAGTATAAAAGATAGTATAACTACCTCAATGGTTAGGGATACTGGCCACTTGATTCAGTTAGAGATGGTTTGAGTAACTTTGTGCAGGTTATGTCTCTAAGCTTGTTTCTTTATTTATGAAATGGGAATAATAATGGTACCAACCTTGTACGTTTGTTATGAGGATTGAATGAGATAATCTATGTAAATATGATATCTGGTAAATAGTATGTGCTCGATAAATGTTAGCTGCCCATAGAGAACTGTATTTTAATTGTTTTCATGATTGTCTCTTAACTGGAGTGTGAGCTCTTTGAAGGAACGGAGAATTATTTTTATACCAAATGCCTGGCTAGTAGTTTGATTAGTATTTAATGGATAAATAAATAAAATGTATCTTTTACCATAGGCCTTACTATTAAATCATTATTCTCTTACCTGGAACTCTCAAAATGCCTAATCTGGTTTTCCTTCATCCTCCAAAAATGTGACATTATATTTTTATCTGTAGAATTTGACAGCATATTAGCTCTCATCTCTATAATGGAGTTCTTATGGCTTCAAGACTCAGATTGTAATTCCCTACCTCTTGGTAGGGCCTTTAAAAACCAACTTTGTACATAATTCAAGAGATCCACATTTCCTTGCCCCTATTTTACTTTATACTGAGTTCAGAGGTAGGCTGTCTGAGGGACTTAAAAGAAAAAGCAATTTAACATTTAGTTAAAGAAAACTTATTCATGTGTGCAGCTCATGTATGGCTTTGCAATCATAGAAGCCAAGAAGTACAGAACTATTCAGTTTTATTTAACAGAAGTATTCAGGATTGCTGATTGCTGGAGATGCTATCATCTGCCTCAGTGTCCATTTTATAGGACCCATTTGACATTTTTAAAAGTCTATCAAAAATGATTGGTATCATTCATCAGAAAAATCTGTTATTGTTGAAATCATCTTTGTGGAAATTCTCTTAAAATAATAATGGACATTTTTCCCTGAGGAAGCTTAAATGCAGAGTTACTTTGTACTCCATACTATTGTAAATGCCTTTCAAAAAAAATGAAGTAGAGAGAATGTCTTACATGATTGCATTAAAGATAAGAAGTATGTAGAAGAGGGCTTCCCTGGTGGTGCAGTGGTTGAGAGTATGCCGGCCGATGCAGGGGACGCAGGTTCGTGCCTTGGTCTGGGAGGATCCCACGTGCCGCGGAGCGGCTGGGCCCGTGGGCCATGGCCACTGGGCCTGCGCATCCGGAGCCTGTGCTCCGCAACGGGAGAGGCCACGGCAGTGAGAGGCCCACGTACCACAAAAAAAAAAAAAAGAAGTATGTAGAAGAAATAACTTGACAGGCCAATGACTTGAATATAATCTTGGGATTTGTTTAGTTGAGTCTTCACAAAACTCTTCATTCCTAAGGGAGTATGTTCAAATTTCCTAAAACTATTTAGTAAAAGGTATGATGTAATGGTGTGTGTTCATGTAATATACTATGGTGTAGTTATCTTTTTATCTCTCTCTCTTTCTCTATAACATTAAATACTTTGCAGTGATTATGTGTTACTCACATAACCTACTACCTAGCTACTATCTGACATATACCTACTACCTAGCAGACTGCCTAGCACATTGTTAGTTATTA
Organism: Lipotes vexillifer; assembly: GCF_000442215.2. NCBI lineage: Eukaryota > Metazoa > Chordata > Mammalia > Artiodactyla > Lipotidae > Lipotes > Lipotes vexillifer. Next base: position 2,595,457 of record NW_006794332.1, on the reverse strand, counting down.
GGCGAATGCAGTAAAAAAGACAGATAATACTAACTGTTGGCAAGGATGTGGAGAAACAAGCCCTCATGCACTATTGATAGGAATTTAAAATTGCACACTTACTTCGGTGAAATAGTTTTGTTGTTTCTTAAGCAGTTAAACATAAATTTATCATATGACCCAGCAATTCTACTCCTGGGAATCTGTCCAAGAGGAATGATTCTATTCTTTGCTCATCAGTGGCCTCTCTTGGTCTCCTTCCTTGTCTCCCACTCTAATCCCAACAACATAGATGCTTCCTTACTTCTCTTTTTTTTGTCCTGTCCTAGGTCAAAGTAATCTAGCTAAATTAAAGATCTACATGGGTAAAGTCCAAAAGCATGAGGAGGTAGAGGTATTTTTATATATAGTAATAACTGATTTGGTAATAAATATCCATGAGAAAATTGGTAATCTTGAGAAAAAATCTAATGTACATTTTTGGGCTAGACATAGGTTCATTTTTTGGTCTCACAATTATGGAATCACAGAATTTTACAGATAAATCATATTTTAGAGATTAAAATTACATGAAATAAATATTAAAGCTACTGTACTGGGATGAATAGTGTCCCCCTCTTGAAAATTTGTGTCTCCTGAACCTTCAGAATGTGACTTATTTGTAAATATGCTCTTTGCAGATAATAATTAGTGAATATGAGGTCATGCTCGAGTAGGATGGATCTTAAATCCAATATGACTTGTGTCTTTATAATAAGAGGAGAGAACACAGAGAGATACACAGATGAAAAAGGGCCATGTGATGATGGAGGCAGAGATTGGGGTAATGCAGGTGTAAGCCAAGGAATAACGGGGATTGCTGGTATCATGAGAAGGAAGAAGCAAGGAAGAACTTTTCCCTAAAGCTTTTAGAGGAAGCATGATCCTGCTGACATCTTGATGTCAGACTTCTAATCTCCAGAACTGTGAGAGAATAAATTTCTGTTGTTTTTTCAATTTTTTGCTGATTTTACTAAGTTGTGGTACTTTGTTATGGTAGTGCTAGGCAGCCAATACATGTACATATATTGAAAATAACAACATACATGTTTATTCATATCCAGGAGTTGATTAAATGATTTGTTTTGACAAGGAAGTTTTTGGCTTTAAAATCATTTCATAGCTAAACCTGGAGCCCAGCAACTCATATTTCAGAGATGCCATGCATCTATTTAAACTGATGTCAAACATCTGCCAAAGAGTCAAACTGTGTTTAAGTAATTTAGAAAGTTGATGAGTAAATTCTCTACAATTAATTCAGTTATAGAATGGAAGGATTCTATGACTTTCAACAACACAAAAGAGATGTATGCCGTGTATTATGTGCAAAGCATGTGTGTTTTATCTTAAATTGTTTTAATTTTAAGTTGTTAAAAGGTGTCTTATGGGGACATTTTTAAATCCAGGTAGATTTACTTGAAACCTTTTCCTTTGATATGAATTAATGTGTGGGATCATACAGTTAAAGGAATGATCTCGGAATGCTTAGCTAGGCTGTGGCAATGCTAGTTTGTTAAATTGAACATCCTTAGTTTTGTATTTTCTAAAACCACTTGATACATGATACTATTGATAGACCTTCTCATTTTCTAAAAAATACATTTTGCATATTTCCGTATTTATTTATTTATTTTTGGCTGCTTTGGGTCTTCGTTGCTGCATGCGGGCTTTCTCTAGTTGTGGTGAGCGAGGCCTACTCTTCCTTGTGGTACATGGGCTTCTCATCGCAGTGGCTTCTCTTGTTGCAGAGCATGGGCTCCAGAGCATGGGCTCCAGGCATGCGGGCGTCAGTAGTTGTGGCACTTGGGCTTGGTAGTTGTGGCTCACAGGCTCTAGAGCGCAGGCTCAGTAGTTGTGGCACATGGGCTTAGTTGCTCCGCGGCATGTGGGATCTTCCTGGATCAGGGCTCGAACCCATGTCCCCTGCATTCGCAGGTGGATTCTTAACCACTGTGCCACCAGGGAAGTCCCTATTTCAGTATTTAAAATGAGATATTCATCTCATTAATTTTTACTTTTTGCTAGGAAAAGAATATAAAAGACACCAGCAGTTATACTATTTATCACATAATTTGCTGATGATACCAGAGCAGATGCTCATTAGAGTTCTTCAACATAGTCGTACCTATTGCAATAGGGAACATACTTGTTAAGGTCCTTCTAACTGTATGTCCTGTGTTGTGCTGGCAACTGTGACACAACAGTTTGGGACCTCTTAACTTAAAATATTTCCAAACAAAGCCAAATATTGTCAAGAATCAAGTTTCAGCTTATGAAGTCCTTCCATTTGGATCTCATGGAGTTGTTGTCTCATTTAATTCTTGTATGACCATGTGAGTTACGTATTAACATCTATTTCACAGTTGAGTAAATCTGAGGCTAATTGTTGTTATGTGACTTCCCCAAGTGGTAGAGCTCTTATTTGAGCCCTAGTCTGCACCAAAATCTATATGCTCTTTCAGGAATAACATATTGCTTTACCTTGTTTGGATTGAGTTTTAAAGCTTGTTTAAATTTACCAGACTTTATGCAAAAGATTAGAATTTGAATCCCGACTCTTCTATTTATTAACTATGTAACATTAAGCCAGTTCTCTTAACCTCAGCTTTATCTGTAGTAATCATAGCTAACTTCATCGTTCGTTGTGTGCCACTTGTTCTAAGCACTTCACAGTTATTGATTCATTTAATCTTTATAACAACCCTATGAGGCAGATAAATGTCCCTATTTTACACATGGGGAAAATGAGATTCAGAGAGTTTAAATAACTTGCCCAAAGTCACAAACTACTCAGTGACAGAGCATGGACTTTAGCATCAAAGCCTGTGTGCTGTGCTGCCTCTCTCTGAAGACAGAGATGAATAACACTCATCATGCAGCCTGGTTGTTAGCATAAATGGTGATGTGTATATAAGCATTTTGTAAACCAGAAAGGACTAAGGAAAGGTTAGTCATTATGAATAAGAACGCTTTTCTTTAATTGTGGGGAAATGTCAGGGTAGGCAGTTTCCTTGTAATAAATTTCTATGGAATTTAAATGCTATTGTCACATGCTAATCCTACTGATAAGTTTCTTGAAATATTCTTTGAAGCAAAATGTGCATTTTGCCTCATTTAACAAATGAAACTAAGTGTAAATGTTGTCTCCTACTAGTTTAGCAATTCATGTTTTATAATTACTTCTTGATCGCTTGAATTGCTTTAACTAAGGATCATTTGTTGAAGTCAATTAGTGTTTTCTTTTATTAATATGCTAGTATTTGCATGAGAAGAATTCTTAAGTATTTTATTTGGTAATAGTGTGGTATTTATTGCAGAGAACATCTGTTCCTTTTTGATGCCTAACCATTTCATTAATGAGATGATTTTAGGTATTCTTCATAAATTATCTTATTGGGTGTCTGAATTTCAAACATTTTTCCATAACACACTAAAATTCTAATTACAAAATTCTGGGTTCAGTTATCTATATTTGGTCTCTGACAACCAAGGTTAATATTTTCTTTGATAACTGTAATGCGACTTCACTTAATGAGGACTTTCATAGTCTACCTCCTTTTTCTTCTTCATCATCATCTTAATTTTCCTCTTCTTTTTTTCTTCTCTTCTTCCTATCCCCCTCCATGTCTTCTTCTGTGGTTCAACCTTTTGATAGCCTGTATTACAAAATCTCCTCTCTAATTTCTGGCCAAGGATAAAAAGAAAAATAAAATTCTTTTCACTTTTTTTCCATTTCCAATCTTTCTTCAGATGTTAGGTCAGATACCTTCTTCGAGTTCTGGGGTAAATAACAGAATGAAATTCCCTCACCACCCAGTAGTGAATTAATGGTCAGGCTCCTTCCATTTGGTGCTTTGTCATGACAGGACCATTCACTTCAAAGTGTTAATACTTTAGATATCATATTCACACGTTTCTAGTTGTCATTATGTAGATTGTTTCCTTGATTTAGATAATTCACCAAGATGGTTCTAATCATACAGTTTTGTTAAAATGAGCAGAGCTGAAACCTCTCAAAAAAGGAAAAAATCTTTCTCATAATAATAAAGCCACCATGATATTACTAAGAACAGAGGAGAGTCTTAAAGTATAATATCATGCTCTCCTATTCACACAGGTTCTTTGGAGATGTGAACCCATTTTTCAGTCCATTTGAGTGTTATTTTAAATAGTTGTACACATTATTTGCTCTATTTATGAAATGTCATCATAGATATGAGGGTCTATATTCCAGTTGTGTGGGCGAGCAAGACTCACTGGCTTTGACTAGGACTGCATTGTGCCTCCTTCTCCCTGACAACCACCATCACATTTGTGCCACCTTTTAGATCTGGGCCTTGAATGGTGAAGCCGAGAAGTATTCCTCACCCTTGAGAATGGAAAGAACAATGTTAAAAGGGACCAAAGTAGCAATTCTAAATGTTTTGGGGTAGGGCACTTTATTCCCTTAAGAATTTTCCACACTGTGGGAAAAATAATTACTCCTAGAACCTACTTGTTGTTGGATTGATGAATAATTTTAAATGTTGTGCTGCAGTATGAAAGGAAGGTTCACCAAAAACAGATTTTGTTTATAAGAATAGATTATTATTTTAACCAACACAGAGTGTATGAAAATAACACTTGTTATGTGTCTGAAAACTGTAGTCATGGTTACTTTGACCATAAGAATATATTTTCTCTCCTCTTTATCCTGGAAAGAAATCAAAACATCTGTTTCTGAGGTTTTAGGGCAATAAATGGCATTAGTTTTTGTTCCAATTCAAGTATAAAGTATTTATATCAAGTGAGATAATTTCTTCAGCGAAGATGTATCTAAAAGGAATTTTAATAATTCTCTTTGATTCCTCTGGGACTAGTTCTGCAAAGTTATTGGAACAATAACTAGCCATCAAATAATAAGATCAGAATTATAGGTTTTATGGGTTTGATTACTGTTTATATCCATATATATAAATTATTTAACCAGCTTTTAAATACATATTGGGTACACGGCACAGTACCAGTGCTATGGAAGATACAAAATGAAAGGAAAAAATTATAATTGACCTGAAAGGCCTTGAACTCTAAGGAAATACAAGATATTTCTAGAGTAGAACATTGAATTTACAATAATCTGTTCAGTTTGTATGTTAAGTGCAAAGACAATTCAAAGTAAGAAAATAGACATTTAGAGTCAGGGTGATCTCCAAAAAATCAGAGATTTTAAAATCTATTTTGTTCAGAATATTGTTTCTCTGATTACCACAAAAATACATGTTCATTGAAGAAAATTTGAAAAAGAAATTGCCTATTAACACCCCGAAATAAACATTGTTTGCTTCAATGAATTCAGCTAACACTTTCTCTTTTACCTGTAGCTATTTTCTACCTGGAACATTCTTCCCAACCCTCTTCATCTGGCTAATTCTTGCTCATCCTTCAGGGCCTTATTTTAAATGGCACTTTGCCCTCAAAAAAGTTTTCATACCTCCTACATTAGGTCCTCTGCTGATGTGCTCCTATTTAATCTCTGGGCTTCCTCTACATTCATGTAATATTTATGATTCTGGACTCTGTGGATGCTGGGAATACAGTGACAAACATGATAAACAGGATCTCTACCATCATTGAGTTGGCAGTTGTAATGGAGACAGATAAGAAACAAACAAACAAACAATGAATATATACATACAATTTTGTTGTAATTACATATAAATGTATATTCCTTACCAGACCACCAACTCCATAAGGTGAAGACCATGCCTATTTTGTTTAGAGAAGTTATATAGTAAATACGTGTGTATGTGTGTTTTAAATGAATGGACACTGAAGGCATGAACAAATAAGTTAACCTTTTTGTGCATTTTCTCATATTAATTCATGTACATAAATGTATGGTCAGGCCACCCAGGATGGCTGTTCTCTTGTTCTCTGTACATCCCCTGGTCAACCAATCCCTGCCTCACCTATACACCCTACTCCCATGACTGACCTTCCTACATACTTGCCCCAGGCCCCAACTAATGATTGTTCTAGCTTTAGATCAGAACTCTCCACTCTGCTTAAAGGGGCATGCCCCTCTGCTGGTTTCCCTCGTAACTGATCAGCCAACCTGAAGTCAATTCCCCCATAACTTGTAACCTCCCCCTGCCCCTGTGAGCGAAGACTGCTGCCATGTCCTGCCAGCCATGTGCCACACACAGTGGGGTGTTGCTCCAGGACCTTGCCTCAGACGTGTAAGCTCCCCATCCATTAAACCCTTATGTCTCTGTTGCTCACTCTGGACTCTTTCTTTGGTCTTGAAGCTGGGCAAGTACAGGCCTTCCAGGCCTGCATGGTTAGCCCAATAATAAAATACAATTTTCATATATACTCAAAATTAGAATCTTTCTATGAATACATAGTATACTTTTTCCATTTAACATTATGTCCTATGTGATTAAATGTTTTAATGGTTGTATAATATTTAACTATAAGAATGTACTAGAATGATTTTTAATCATCACCTATTGAGATTCTTATTTTCACTCTTTTCCTGACTCAGAACTACACATTCATTTAGATTGTTGCCAGTAGTTTACTGTTACGAATTATGTTCTGATGAATACCTTTATGCATAAACCCTGTATCTTTGATTGTATTTACTTGGAAATATTGAATCACTGGACAGAGGTTATTATCTTTTTAAGGCTTTTATATAGATTGCCAAATTGTATTCCAGAAAGGTAAGTTATAGTTTATTAAGGGACAATTTAGATAATTTCATTAGGTTTTTTCTTTTGTTGGCTTTTTTTAATCCAGTAGCATTTCAGTGAAGAGAATATGTAATGTACGCTTGCATTGTTTTATTTTTCTTCCCCCCTACTCAACACTTTCCAGCAGTGTTTCAACTTCTCCTATCTTTTGAGGTTAGCCATTTGATTAAAATGGTCTTTTAATATTCAAAATATTAATTTTGTTGTAAGATTTTTTTCTTTGTTTTTTTAAATTAATTTTTATTGGAATTTCATTAGGTTTTGAAACTAGCAATGGATATGACCTAATCAAAAGGAGGCTGGCAGGTGCAAGGGCACTGAACCGAGAAGTATCAACAATTAATTGTATCAACTAGAAATGCTTGTGTTACATTGTGGAGTGAAGAGGGTTAGGCTTGGAACTCTTGGGACAAGTGAATGCTAGATGAGAGAATTTCAGTTTTTTAAAATAGATGTTTGGAAGCCACTGTAAGATTTTGAGAAAGAGAGGGATAAAACTGTTTCTGGAGGTAAACATGTCTTTACTCAGATTAGTAACCTGGTGACTTTAAGCAACTGAATTTACTACTTAAATTTCAGCTGTGTTTCACTCACTTTCCAAAGGGCTTAGGGAATCCAGATACCTTTCTGTTTTCTGTCGCATACCACTGAATGGGAGATTTGTGGGAGGCTATTTCAAGTCTTCTCTACTCAGATACTTCTCTGAACTGAACCATTTTTAACCCACTGCATGGGCACACCATGTTGGACATAGCACTCCTCCCTCTCCCTCCCTTCCTCCCTCCTCCCCTCCCTTCCACTTATATTTATTAACAACATGCATGATTCTATGAAAAGCCAGCTTGAAACCTGGTCATTCTGACTCTCAGGAGCAGTGTGTTCTGAGGACAGCTGCCTGTAGCTCTCTCTTGAACTCCACTGGTGTGTACACCTTGATGATATTGTGGTACTGGCCTTCTGGCACCATGTGATCCAGCCCTTCCCTCTCAAAGGGGAATAGACTGGGGTCCCATTTGATGGCATCCGCATGTAGCTCCCCTGGGATGCAAGTTGCAACTCCTGCAGAGCTTCCTGCTGGGGCCAAACATGGACCTGATGACATCCCTCTCCATCTTATGCTCTCACTGCTTATACAGGGAATACTTCTTCAGAAGCTGAGCTCTCATCTCATCTCTTCCAAGAGGAGTTCCACCTGAGGCTGCTGTTTCGCTTTATCCAAGAACTCACAGGGGTAATAAAATCCTCAAAGGGAATTAGCTCCTGGCTAGGCTTTCCTCTTTTTCAAATGTTCCTTTGCTGCTTGGTCTTTTTAAAGATTTAACTACCTCTCTCACAGAGGTTCTGCTGTCATGGGAACAAGTTCCCAGAAGGTCAACAATGAAGCTTTCTGATAGGTGTCTCTAATCTATGTCTGCCAAATTCCCAAAGTGGCCATGGCCTTTAGGCTGCTTCCAGGCACACACCCTTTTGCAGTCAGGGTCCATGTGCCCCACACAGAGATCCAGACATAGCATTTCTTTAAAGAGAGTTTAGAATATCTCTTGTTTGTGCCAGGGAAAATGAAGAATAAATTTCACTGACTAGAGATTGCCCTAATCTTATCGGGAAATGGAAGGTATCATAATTGAGGGGGAATGGAAACATTCATTGGTTTAATATTTCCAAAATATTGTCTCTGTTACATTATTATTAGATGTGGCATTTAAGAAAGTTTATCATGGCGCTAAACTCAAGGTGAGCTGAGTGTGAAGACAGCCTGGAAGCAGGTCATATACTCTGTGCTTACCTCCAGGAAACCATTTAATTAGAGTATGATATGCTGCCCTGTAAGAAAGTTCTAGAAAATCCAATATAATTTGTAATTTCTCTGGGAAAAATCCTCAGAATATAATTTTTTTTACTGAGAGTGCACCTGAAGTATTATCTTTATGTATAAAAGATTAAATTTTTTTTCTCTAAACACAAATTTCTGGCAGCACTCTATTAATCATCATAAACTTTCTCCCAGAGTTCAAAAATCCTTTTAGAAAGAGGGGAGAAAATGAATATTTTTCCTCTGTAGAATGTAAATGAATTTTTGGTGTAAGTCATGTAGCTCTATATCGAATAACCAGGCAGTTTATTAATTCTCAGGGGTTTTTTAGCTCAAAGCATTTTTATGTGCATTGTAATTTGTCTTGAAGACTCAGTAGTGGTGTTGTACTGTTCTTTTTTCTATTTCCAGAGCTGAAACTTCAGATACTTGTTCTTTTCTGTTAACTTTGCATTGTTTCATTATATTTACCCTTAATATTTCAAGATTTTCTTCACAGTAGAAAGGATAGGCAATACATTATAATATCTAACCCCGTGTGACTTGTACACTTATGCTGAAGATCTATTTAGTTCTCATCACTCCCTCTCCTCCTTTGGTGCCTACATTAATCTTTTGGTTCTTTCCTTTACTGCTTGACTGGATGACTTCTCTTTATCCTTTCAGTCCCTGAATGTTGATATTCACCACAATTGTATACCATGGATTCAACTATTTTCTACCTAAATATTTTTCCTGAGCTACAGATCCATTTAAAACTACTTATTGTATCAACGTCTTGGTCTGAATGCATCAGAAGTGCCTCATGTTGCAACATATCCAAATGTGAAAGTTCTTATATTTTCCTCTAAATTGCCTTGAAGCATTGTCATCCATCCTTAAGAAGCTGGAACATTTAGCATTTTCTGTGATCTGCTCTTTTCATTGCCATTGCACTAATTTAGGACTCATTTTCTCTTTACTGAGGTCACAAATAAAGTTAGAAAAGATCTTATTATAATACACAAATTTGATTCACTAAAATAAAAAAATAAAGACTGAACACTATAAAAAGGTTAGAGATGACATATACATCTTAATGAGCAATGATGAGCATTGTAAAATTATTCCATTTGTAATCACTTGATCATTAGAAACTTCTTAGACTTTCTATTTCCCTCAGTTTCAGTGTCATGGCTGTACATTGATTTGCTTTTTCGTAGATATATTCATACTGAGAGGTCTTTTTCAGTATGTGTTCCTGTGTCAGATTCTGATGTTATGACATGTGATTATTGACTTCTACCGCCTCAGTGTCAATGTGATCCTCGTGAAATGATCTTACAGTATATTGGAAGCATACTCTATGTATGTACCAGCAACCTCTCTTCTTATAATACAAAAGGTAGTAAGATCTGATGCAATAGCTTCTTTACTTGCTCTGCTTTTGTTTTATCTCCTTTTTGTATTGCTAGGTAAAATATCTAGGTAGAAAAATCTAGATATCCTTTTTGTATTGCTGTCCCTTGCTCCCACTTTTTCTAATTATTCTCATCAGTAAAAACTTAGAGTACAATCAACATCCTTTTAGTAGCAAAAAGGATATATATAATACATTTTAATACAATGGATTTTTACATAAAAGGATTTGAATTTGGGAACGCATTACTGTATTTCATAGGGCTTTGTGTTGTTAACCCAATTTTCATATGCTTATGCTCATGACATTATAAAATTAAGGTGCTGGTAGCCTTTTCTGGATAAATTGTTAAATGCCTAATTCCTCCATCTATTCTTTCTGTTTCCTTCCTTTTCTGCCTGCCTTTTTAAATTGTTACTTCTGGCAGGTGCATATTTTCCAAAATGAACACTGTTGTGAAAAATAAAAGAGTCTCTGGGTTCTTTCAGAGCAGAAGGATGCACTTCATTTTAGTTTCTTCAGAGAAGGGGATCTCAAGGGGTCAGTGCAAACATTGGCAGGTACATTTTAAATAGTCATATATATATGAGGGAGCCGATGTGCACCAATGTTGTCCTGAAGAAAAGGTATTAGTGATGTATACCTGGATCTATGTCTGTACTTTGTTTCCTCAACTAAAGTTAAAATACCTGGGACCCCACAATATTTTTGTTGTCTATCCTACCACATGGGGATATAGTATTGTGAAAGGAGATTCATAAATATTTGTTGATCCATGATCTAACCCTGCCTGGGTGTTTATACAATGCCACATATCCTGAAGAAACAACTTGGCATTAACTGGGAAAAAAAGCCCAGCATTTATTTGTTGCTTATCTATGATTTACATAAGTTTCCAATTTTACTTCACAGTCATTTATTCATTAATGAATAAATGGAGTAATTCTAATGGGGATAAAAACAGGACTGATCATAAAATAGTGTTAATAATTTATTGGAAATCTAAAGAAGCTAGGTATAATATGTTTCAAATCAGTACCATTCATTAACTTTTAGCCACTGTGTTATGTACAGCACCTAGCCCACTGAGAATATTAAATGTTTATAATTAATTATAGTAATTCCCCTTTCCCATTCTATTCTCAAGGTCTACTTTGAGAAAAGAAATGGCAGTTTATATACTTCCATTTATATTTGTTGTGTTTCTTTATGTTTTTCATTACTTAACTCAGATACCAAGAATCAGTTGTTTTGTTTCCTTCTTACAGTAAAACAAAAACAAAAACAAAAAAACCTCTTACATTTTGGTTTCAGTGATTAACTTTGGTGTTCCCAGAGTAATGTAGTATATATATAACAAAAAAAATTAATGGTATAATCTTCTGGGAGTATACCTATATGTGCTGTGTCTCTTCCTCCATCTTTAAGTCTTAGAGCACTTGGTTCCTGACAAAGCACTATATTTGGTAGTGGTACAAGAAGCAGTTCTCATTTCTGGAACTAGATGCGTTCCTGCAAAGCCTTATGTAAAAGTATATGTTAAATATAATAAAGGGGGCTAAAAATTTCAGGAAAATGCGGAGTGAAATTTTTTGTGAAATACAGCCATCTTCACTTTTTTGAAAATAAATAGCAAACATTAATTTTGGTGCCTGACACTTCATTTCTTGTTGTTGTATTGACATGTAATTTATTTATAATGAAATTCATCTATTATAATTATACAATTTGTTGAGTTTTGACAAGTGTGTACTGTATTGGAACTACCACCACAATCAGGATATAGATTTCCATTATCTGAAAAAGTTCCCTTATGTAAATTTGCAGTCAGTCCCATCCATACCCAGGCCCCAAGCATTCTTTGATCTGTTTGCTTACTCTATAGTTATGCATTTTCTAGATGTTCATATTAATACAGTCAAGTAGTGTGCATTCTCTTGTGTCTTGGCTTTATTCACTCAGCATGTTTTTGAAATCTGTGTATCAGTTGTTTGTTCTTTTTATTGCTGAGTAGCATTGCTTTTTATGGATATAGCAAAATTTGTTTTTGTGTGGACATAAGTTCTCAACTCCTTAGGTAAATACCAAGGAGCATGATTGCTGGATTATGTGGTAAGGATATATTTAATTTTATAAGAAACCATCCAGTTGTCTTCCAAAGTATCTGTACCATTTTGCATTCCCACCAGCAATGAATGAGAATTCCTGTTGTTTCACATTTTCCCCAGCATTTGATGTCATCAGTCTTCCGGATTTTGGCCATTCTAGTTGGTGTGTAGTGGTATCTCATTTTTAATTTTAATAAAGTCAGCTTATCAATTCTTTTTTTCATGGATTATGCCTTTGGTGTTGTTTCTAAACAGTCACCACCAAACCTAAGGTCATCTAGATTCTCTCCTATGTTATTTTCAAGGAGTTTTATAGTTTTGCACTTTATATTTAAGTCTATGATCTTTTTTTTTTTTGACGTGGACCATTTTTTAAGTCTTTATTGAATTTGTTACAATATTGCTTCTGTTTTATGTTTTTTGGTTATTTGGCCATGAGGCGTGTGGGATCTTAGCTCCCCGACCAGGGATCGAAGCTACACCCCTTGCATTGGAAGGCGAAGTCTTAACCACTGGACCGCCAGGGAAGTCCCATGTGATGTATTTTGAGTTAATTTTTGTGACGAGTGTAAAGTCTGTGTCTAGATTCATTTTTTGTTGTTGTTCATTTGTTTCAGCACCATTTGTGAAGAGACTATCTTTGACCTATTATATTGCCTTTGCTCCTTTGTCAAGGATCTGTCAATTATATTTATGTGGGTGTATTTCTGGACTCTCTGTTCTGTTACATTGATCTGTTTGTTCTTTCACCAGTGCCATCCTGTCTTGATTACTGTAGATTTATAATAATAATTCTTAATTGCTAATGTAAATGGTATTGTGTTTTTAATTTCAAACTCCACTGTTCATTGCTGGTATGTTAGGAAAGCAATTAATTTTTGTATATTAACTTTGTATCTTGCAACCTTGCTGTAACCACTTAGTTCCAGGAGTTTTTGGTTGATTCTCTTGGACTTTCTACATAGGCAGTCATGTCATCTGCAAATAAAGACAATTTTAATTCTTCCTTCCCAATCTATATACGTTTCATTTCCTTTTCTCTCCCAGTGGCATTAGGAAGGATTCCAGTACAATGAAAAGTGGGGTATGAGGGTTATTATTGTCTTGTTCCTTATCTTAGTGGGAAATCTTTGAGTTTTTTAGCATTAAATGTTTTAGCTATAGGTTTTTTGTAGTTTTTATTTATCGATTTGAGGAAGTTTCTCTCTATTCCTAGTTTACTGAGAGCTTTTATCATGAGTGGTTGTGAATTTTGTTAAATACTTTCCTGCATCTATTCACATGATCATGTGATTTTTCTTCTTTAGTCTGTTAGTGTGATGGATTACATTAATTGACTTTCGAATGTTGAACCAACCTTGCATAGCTAGAATAAATCCCACTTGGTTGTAGTATATAATTCTTTTTCATATTGTTGCATTTGATTTTCTAATATTTTGTTGAGGATTTTTGCATCTATGTTCATGAGACTATTGGTCTTAGTTTCTTTCTTTTGCAGTATTTTTGTCTGGTTTTGATGTTAGGGCAATGCTGGCCTCAGTGAATGAATTAGACATATTCCCTCTGCTTCTGTCTTCTGAAAGAGATTGTAGAAAATTGGTATAACTTCTTCCTTAAATGTTTGGTGGAATTTACCAATGAACACATCTGGGCCTAGTGCTTTCTGTTTTGGAAGATTATTAATAATTAATTCAATTTCTTAATAGATAAAAGTCTGTTCAGGAAATTTGTGGCATGGACTCTAAAGAGACTAGGAGTGTCTGTTGGAGCCCAGAAGCAGGGGGATGATAAACTTGAGTGTTCCTCTTTAGTTTCTTCAATTGCGGGGAAGGTAGTAGTTTCTGACTCAGGAAAACAATCTCAGCAACATGTGGAACGATATTGAGCTGCTAACAATGATACAGGAAGTGGGTACCTAACTGTTGGTTCAAGAAAAGAACATGGAACTGCTTTATATCAAGTAGATTTACTAGCAAACATCTCCTCCAGAAAGTTACTGAAGTGGATGTGGTTGGCGTGTGTCAAAAAGGAAAGTTTCTTTTGGTTGGGGAGCGAAGTGGCAACTTAAAAAACAAACATTACTCACCAACACTTTTGTTCAGAAAGCTAACGATGAAAATCAGTGTACTTACCGAATCTTATTGGGGAAGATAGTTCAAATGAAGTAGCTTTTATATGTTGCTTCTTACAAACAATGGATTTTTTTGTATTACAAACCTTCAGCTTGTAAAAATTCAACAAGCGATTGAAAAGGTAGACTTCCATATGGCAAAATAGTTACAAGGACAAATCAAGCCCAGTTTTATTTCTACTGAAAATTATCATACCCTTGGTTGTCTCAGTCTTGTGGCTGGTGATTTAGCAAGCAAAATCCCTGTGATAATTGGGGGAACTGGTAATTGTGCATTCTCAAAATGGGCACCAGATTCTTCTAGGAAAGGGCTGACCTAAGTTAAGAGTGTTATTGATGCAGAGATTATTGAAGGTGCAAAGAAGTTCCAGCTGATGGACAATCTACTTTTTGTTTTTGATACCAATAATGTGCTGAGCTTATGGGATATTTACATCCTAACTCCCATATGGAACTGGCCCTCCCTTCACATAGCAGAGTTTCTTCTCACCATAGAAGCAGATTAGCCTTCATCAGTCATGTGGCAAGGGGTTACAAATCTCACATTAGTAGCTCTGACAACTACTACTGCTAATAAGATGAGAAACCTCATGGTCTATTCATTACCTGTGATGGAAATACTGTATTCTTTGGAAGTATCTAGTGTTTCTTCTTTGGTCCAAACAGGAATTAGCACAGATACCATATACCTTCTGAAAGGAATTTACACAAATGATCCAAAACTATCTGAAGACAGTCTCTGTTTTAGTACTCAGATGTCATACAGAAGCTTTACCAGAAAACAGACTGAGTTGGTTACTTCACAAACACAGATTTGCTGAAGCCAAGAGCTTTGCCATTCAGTTTGGACTAGATGTTGAGCTTGTTTACAAAGTAAAATCAAATGACATATTGGAGAAACTAGCTTTGAGTTCTCTGGACACCAGTGAGCAGGCCAAATGGCAAAAACTTGTAGATGAAGCTAAGGAAAATCTGCGTAAAATCCAGGACGATGAATTTGTGGTGAATTACTGCTTGGAGGCTCAATGGATAACCCATGAAACTACCCAGGAAATGCTAATTATGCCAAAACCAGACTTTTGAAGAAAGAAGATAAAACTGTTCCTGTCTATTCTGATGGCTTAAAAGAGGTACTGAGGGCTAATGCAAAGTTGACTACTTTTTATGGAGCGTTTGGACCAGAAAAAATTCAGTGGTAACTCTTGGATTGAATTTCTGAATAATGAAGATGACCTTAAGGATATTTTTTTACATCGAAGAGAGGGGAACCTTGTCTGTGCACAGTACCTTTGGCTGAGACATCGGGCAAACTTTGAAAGCAGATTTGATGTGAAAATGCTTGAGAACTTGCTCAACTCAATTTCTACACCGGTTTCTTTGCAAAAGCTTTGTCCATGGCTTAAAAATGATGTGATTCCATTTGTGAAAAGGACTGTACCTGAAGGACAGAAAATTCTGGCAAAATGGTTGGAACAAGCAACCAGGAACCTTGAACTAACTGATAAGGCAGAGTGGCCAGAAAATGGGCTTCAACTGGCACAGGTATTTTTTACAGCAGAAAAACCATATGAGTTAGGATTGGTGACCTCTTGGTGTTGGAGTTCCTTGGATTATCAAAACACAGAGGAAGTATGTCAGTTAAGGACTTTGTTAAATAAGCTGCAAGAGTTGATCACACTGCATAGGAAATACAACTGCAATTTGGCCCTCTCTGATTCTGAGAAGGATTCCTAATGTTCGATAAAGTGCTGGCCCCCGAGCTTATTCCTTCCATCTTCGAGAAGTTTATAAGCGTTTACATGAGGGAACATGACTTGCAGGAGGAGGAACTGCTCCTTCTGAACATAGAGGATTTATAGACGAGATGTAGCTCAAAGTTCACCTCATTCTTTGATACAGCATGGGAAGCAAAAGCTATGGCAGTATTAGGATGTTTATCTGACACAGATGTAAGTAAATAGTGATCATATAGATTTTCCTTTTGAGCATTGCATCCTTTCTTAAAACTTTTTTTTCTGGTCACAGAAGCAACATATATTTGTTAGAGAGAATTTGTGTAATATGGAAAAAGAATAAAAAGAAAATAAAAACAAAACAAAAAGTCTATTCAGGTTGCCTATTTCTTCTTATGTGAGTTTTGGCCACTTGTGTCTTTTAAAGAATTGGTCCCTTTCATCTAGGTTACCAAATTTGTGGGCATAAAGATGTTCATAGTATTTCTTATTTATCCTTTTAAAGTCCATGGTATTTGTAGTGAAGTACCCTCTTTCATATCTGATATTAGTAGGTTTTGTCTTTTTTTCCTTAGTTAACCTGGCCAGGGGCTTATCAGTTTTATTGATTCTTTTTCCCAAAGAACAAGATTTTGATTTTATTGATTTTCTCTACTGGTTTTCTGTTTTAAATTTCATTGATTTTGCTCTATTTTTAAAAAAATATCATTTGGAATTCTACCTTATGGTCTGGTGTTTTATTTTATTTACTTATTTAAAATATTTTTATTTATTTATTTGGTTGTGCTGCGTCTTAGTTGTGGCAGGTGGGCTCCTTAGTTGCAGGTCTCGGGCTCCTTAGTTGCGGCATGCAGCATCCTTAGTTGTGACATGCAAACTCTTAGTTGCAGCATGCATGTGAGATCTAGTTCC
This sequence comes from Lipotes vexillifer, assembly GCF_000442215.2. Classification (NCBI taxonomy): domain Eukaryota; kingdom Metazoa; phylum Chordata; class Mammalia; order Artiodactyla; family Lipotidae; genus Lipotes; species Lipotes vexillifer. The sequence continues at coordinate 2,578,606 of NW_006794332.1, read as the reverse complement.
CTGACCAGTGATTGAACACGGGCCCCCTGCATTGGGAGTGCGGACTCTTATCCCCTGCACCACCAGGGAAGTCCCTGATTTTGCTCTAACTTTTATTATTTCTTTTCTTCTGCTTACTTTGTATTTAACTTGCTCTTCTTTTTCTAGTTTCCCAAGATGGAAGCTTAGATGATTGATTTTAGATCTTTCTTCTTTTCTAATCTATGCATTAAAAGGTATAAATTTCCCTCTACCCACTGCTTTCCCTGGATCCCACGAATTTTGATAAGTTTTATTTTCATTTTCATTTAGTTCAGAATATTTTTAATGTCTCTTGAGATTTCTCTTTTTACCTATGTGTTGTTTAGAAGAGTGTTATTTAATCTCCACATATAATATTTGGGAATTCTCTTTCTGTTATTGATAATCTTGTTTAATTTTATTGTGATCTGAGAGCAGATATTCTATGATGTCTATTCTTTTAAGTTTATTTATTTATTTATTTATTTTGGGGGGGTGGTACGCGGGCCTCTCACTGCCATGGCCTCTCCCATTGTGGAGCACAGGCTCCGGATAGCGCAGGCCCAGCCGCCATGGCTCACAGGCCCAGCCGTTCCGCGGCATGTGGGATCTTCCCGGACCGGGGCATGAACCCGTGTCCCCTGCATCGGCAGACGGACTCTCAACCACTGCGCCACCAGGGAAGCCCTTTTAAGTTTATTAAAGTGTGTTTTATGGCCCAGAATATGCTCTATTTTGGTGAATGTCCATGTGATATTGAGAAGAATGTGTATTCTGTTGTTGGATAAATAGATCTATAGATCTGGTATACCAAGTTGATTGGTGTTGTTGAGTTCAACTATGTCCTTACTGATTTTCTGCCTGCTGGATCTGCCCATGTCTGATAGAGGGTGTTGACATCTCCAACTAAATAATGTATTCATCTATTTCTCCCTGCAGTTCTATTAGTTTCTGCCACCTGTATTTTGACACTCTATTGTTAGGTGCATACACAATAAGGATGATTATGTCTTCTTGGAGAATTGACCCCTTTATCATCATGTAATGGTCTTTATCCTTGATAACCTTCCTCACTCTGAGGAGGTTTTCTTTTGATTTTATTTCCCCAGTGAAATAATAAACATGGCTATTAATTGAGAATGCTATGAGAAATGGTATGCTGGAGGAGAAAACTGAAAGTCTGAAAGAGTCATATTTATTGGAGAGTGGAAAATACATTTTTCTCCAAACAATGTTAGGCTGCTTTGTTTGGTTTTAGGCAGAGAGTTACATTTAGCCAGGATTGGGATTTTTCAGGTGAGTACAATAAAGAGAAAAAAGAGGTTGATTATGATGAGTGAATGTCACTATAATTTATAAATTCTAAATTATTCCTGGCCATAGAAAAATATATAAAGTTTCATTTTATGAGGCTAACATAATGCTGGTACTTAATCCCAACTAAGATAACACCACAGTAAAAATTTTTTAAAAATTAACTCTCTCATGTCTATGTATGTCTAGGTATAATATTACAAGAGAATATAGCAATTTAATCACAAGATGATGCCCATGACCTAGTAGAATCTATTCTAGGACTGGAAGGATGGTTAAACATCAGGAAATCAATAATATCTTTCATTGCATCAATAAATTAAGGAACAAAAAGCTATATTAGTATATCAGTAGATACTGAAAATCTATTTGTGGACTAAATAGATTTTCAGTATATATTATGATTTTCTAAGACTCTACTCTTATGGGAATTTTAACAAGTAGGCTTGATTTGGATAGCATCATGTTCTATCTATTTAAGGCAACATACTTGCTCTTTTAAAAGTTTTACCTGATCAATCTCCTTATCCATAAAATAGAAATTATAAAATAAATGGAGATATTATGCTTAAATTATTTTGTGATTTAAATGATATAACACATTCAAAATGCATTGTAAGAATTAAAATGTGACATATGTTTAATTATTGAAACATAATTATTTGTCTTATTAAAGCTCCATATGCACCTATAGTTGCTGTTATTGCAGATATGGGAATTATTATAATGTATAAAAATAATTACATATATCTACAGTTTTCTTGGGTTTTTAGGCTTACCACCTGAATTTTACTGATTTAATGTTGCCTCATAATTATATTACAGTATGAAAATTTATATTTATTGTTCCCCCGGCCTGAAGTAGTTTCCCTGTTGAATAAGCCCACAAGTGCCTTGAATGCAGCACTTCAAATTTTATACATTTTGGTTAAAAGTGACATTTCCAAATATTAGAGACTATAACTGTTGAATTTAAGTTAATAATACATTAGAATTATAAAATCGATTTGAATTATAAAATTGCATGGCTTATATTTGAATAACCAGGTTTACAGAGCATGCATTAGATTTCCTGGAATAAGGTCAATCCCATGTTATTTCAGAAAACTTCAGGAAAATGTAGTGTGGGAGATGGAACACTTATTTGGAAACTTAAACTTTTATATAATAATTAACATTTATTTTCAACTTTCAGAAAAATTTTATTTACATATTTTATCCTTGTTTAATTTCCATTCAAGATTCTTTTAATCCAATTGCTTAAAATTTTTATGATTGCTTATTAATATTGAAAATATAATACTTGATTCCTAAACATTGGAATATAATTAACAGTAAGGGGCCTTCATCTTACAGATGGAGAAACTGAGATTCAGAGAAATTAAGCTCCCAGGGTCATAGATCTAGTTAGTGGCAAATCTAGTACTATAACCTAGTTTTCCTGATTGTCATCCCATCTCATTCTTATTTATCTTACACCAAATTCTTCTCAAATCTCTCATGGACTGGGTGCCACATGCATATATTTTATACATATTTGGATTTTATTTGATTGTTTATTTGGGGGTAGTCCAGAGAGCTAGGTAAAATGCTTTAAAAATTCAGTCTTCATAGGCTATTAGACTAGCTCCTAAACACACCATTTATGTGTTTGTCTTTAGAATGTTCCATTCCCTTCTTTTTGTTTCAGGTCAACCAAGTCTTATTTATATAAAGAACACCTGTACATAATAATAACCTGGCTATAGGAAGCCCTTAGGGCAGCTCTGTAATTATTGAAATAATCAAGTCCCTTTGAGAAATATCATTTTCTGAGTGATGCTATTCTCCAAAGTGTTGGATTAAACTACCTCAATTGGTAGAGATTTCAGATTTCAGAAAGCCCTTTAAATGTAGAAGAATACAAATATAGGAAACGTGTTTGTGTAGTGTATTTGGACGCTTCTGGGTTTCCTCATCACAGCATACTTAAAATAAACATTTGAGAGTTAGAAATAATACCACTCTATGCAGACTGAATACTTGTCAGACACTACCTTCTCTTATTGTGATTCTAACAACACTTAATCATTATATATAAATATAGAACAGAGTTGTTTTGACCAAAATTTAAATAATATCGGTGGCACCAGTTACTGAGTCTCCAGAGTCCTTTTTAAGGGTTGAGGAGAAAGTAGGATGTGGTTAGGCTAGATTTTATAAATATATTATACTAACTCATATTGTTTTCAAAAAGACATTTAGATATTTGAGCTTTTAAAAACTGGAATAATTCGCCATTACATTATAATATCTCAATAATCTAAAAGTCTGTATAATGCACAGAAGAGCTGTACATTGTACTTTTAATAAGAAAAGTAAATCTTTTAAAAATCTCTTATAAGTTTAGTTTGAAATGCCTTATGGGGTTTGCTTTTAAGGAAGGCCTCAGCAACTTTAAAAAATAAATTTGAGAACTACTTGGAAAGATGCCTAACAAGCTCTATTTTATCTGCTTTGGGAAATATGAATTTTTCCATATTTTCTTAGATTTATTTGCTTAACATAAGCAGAACAGAATTTATATATATTGTTAAACCTATCTTAAAAATTGATCATAAAAGTACATGCCTTAAATGTATTTTTAAAAAGTACATGCATGTACTTTTTTAAGGCATACTAATATCCAATTTTCTTATTATTGAAAAGTTCAAACATATTATAGAAGTAGAGAAAATAGTATGATGAAGTTCTTTGTACCAGTCACCCAGCTTCATCAGTGATCAACATTTTACCAATCTTGTTTCATTTATCCTCCCTCTTTTTTTTTTTTCTGGAGTATTATAAAGCAAACCCCAGACAACAATCTTAACAATAAGCAATATTGTTGCTTACTAGATATGAATCTTTACACAAACTGGTGAGCGAAAGATGTTCAGAAAGTGTAAAATAGAGTGGGAGCAGAGGGGTCACACTTACTCTGGCTCCTTGGTAAACAATGGCAGAAGTAATATGCAAGGCTTAAGAATCCTTACTCTTCACTCCTTGCCAGAACAACCAAACAATGTTCGGTTGTGTCATGTGCACTTGTGCCCTTGTGGGGAATGATGATGGTAAGGTCCGTATGAGATGCTGAGCAACACACCTTGCAACCTTGTTGCTGGATGGGGTTCCCTGAGAAAACGACTCCTAACTGACTAGGGTATAGGAGGCTTGTAGGTAGTGCTGTTGAGATCAACACCTGTGGAACAGAAGTGAAATGGAAGAAGCAAGACTGGACAGAGGGAGAAGTTGAGCTGGAAAGTAGTCTCAACAGAGGCCTTAGCCGACCCTATGGTAAATTCTGATCAGGACGGCAGACCTTCGGATCAGTAACTGGGACAGTCCAGGGACAGGTCACCGTGGAATGGGGGTGGATATTGGGTGAGGAGGTTGTCTTCAGCCAAGGCAACCCCTATTTATTGTTGATTACAACAAACAGCTTTCCATAAGCAGCACTCCCAGCAGCCTGGGGAATAAATCCTTCCTCCCTGAAGTGGAATCTGGGCAGCACATCAGAGTATCCACTGCACATATTTTTTTTTTTTTTTTAACATCTTTATTGGGGTATAATTGCTTTACAATGGTGTGTTAGTTTCTGCTTTATAACAGAGTGAGTCAGTTATACATATATATATGTTCCCATATCTCTTCCCTCTTTGTCTCCCTCCCTCCCACCCTCCCTATCCCACCCCTCCAGACAGCCACAAAGAACCGAGCCGGTTTCCCTGTGCCATGCGGCTGCTTCCCACTGGCTATCTACCTTACGTTTGTTAGTATATATATGTCCATGTCTCTCTCTCGCCCTAACACACCTCACCCTTCCCCCTCCCCATATCCTCAAGTCTGTTCTCCAGTAGGTCTCTGTCTTTATTCCTGTTTTACCCCTAGGTTCTTCATAACATTTTTTTTTCTTAAATTCCATATATATGTGTTAGCATACGGTATTTGTCCTTCTCTTTCTGACTTACTTCACTCCGTATGACAGACTCTAGATCTATCCACCTCATTACAAATAGCTCAATTTCGTTTCTTTTTATGGCTGAGTAATATTCCATTGTATATATGTGCCACATCTTCTTTATCCATTCATCCGACGGCGGGCACTTAGGTTGTTTCCATCTCCGGGCTATTGTAAATAGAGCTGCAATGAACATTTTGGTACATGACTCTTTCTGAATTCTGGTTTCCTCAGGGTATATACCTAGTAGTGGGATTGCTGGGTCATATGGTAGTTCTATTTGTAGTTTTTTAAGGAACCTCCATACTGTTCTCCATAGTGGCTGAACCAATTCACATTCCCACCAGCAGTGCAAGAGTGTTCCCTTTTCTCCACACCCTCTCCAGCATTTATTGTTTCTAGATTTTTTGATGATGGCCATTCTGACTGGTGTGAGATGATATCTCATTGTAGTTTTGATTTGCATTTCTCTAATGATTAATGATGTTGAGCATTCTTTCATGTGTTTGTTGGCAGTCTGTATATCTTCTTTGGAGAAATGTCTATTTAGGTCTTCTGCCCATTTTTGGATTGGGTTGTTTATTTTTTTGTTATTGAGCTGCATGAGCTGCCTGTAAATTTTAGAGATTAATCCTTTGTCAGTTGATTCATTTGCAAATATTTTCTCCCATTCTGAGGGCTGTCTTTTGGTCTTGTTTATGGTTTCCTTTGCTGTGCAAAAGCTTTGAAGTTTCATTAGGTCCCATTTGTTTATTTTTGTTTTTATCTCCATTACTCTAGGAGATGGGTCAAGAAGGATCTTGCTGTGATTTATGTCATAGAGTGTTCTGCCTATGTTTTCCTCTAAGAGTTTGATAGTTTCTGGCCTTACATTTAGGTCTTTAATCCATTTTGAGCTTATTTTTGTGTATGGTGTTAGGGAGTGATCTAATCTCATACTTTTACATGTACCTATCCAATTTTCCCAGCACCACTTATTGAAGAGGCTGTCCTTTCTCCACTGTATATTCCTGCCACCTTTATCAAAGATAAGGTGACCATATGTGCATGGGTTTATCTCTGGGCTTTCTATCCTATTCCATTGATCTATCTTTCTGTTTTTGTGCCAGTACCATACTGTCTTGATTACTGTAGCTTTGTAGTATAGTCTGAAGTCAGGCAGCCTGATTCCTCCAGCTCCATTTTTTGTTCTCAAGATTGCTTTGGCTATTCGGGGTCTTTTGTGTTTCCATACAAATTGTGAAATTTTTTGTTCTAGTTCTGTGAAAAATGCCAGTGGTAGTTTGATAGGGATTGCATTGAATCTATAGATTGCTTTGGGAAGTAGAGTCATTTTCACAATGTTGATTCTTCCAATCCAAGAACATGGTATATCTCTCCATCTGTTTGTATCATCTTTAATTTCTTTCATCAGTGTCTTATAATTTTCTGCATACAGGTCTTTTGTCTCCTTAGGTAGGTTTATTCCTAGATATTTTATTCTTTTTGTTGCAATGGTAAATGGGAGTGTTTTCTTGATTTCACTTTCAGATTTTTCATCATTAGTATATAGGAATGCCAGAGATTTCTGTGCATTAATTTTGTATCCTGCTACTTTACCAAATTCATTGATTAGCTCTAGTAGTTTTCTGGTAGCATCTTTAGGATTCTCTATGTATAGTATCATGTCATCTGCAAACAGTGACAGCTTTACTTCTTCTTTTCCGATTTGGATTCCTTTTATTTCCTTTTCTTCTCTGATTGCTGTGGCTAAAACTTCCAAAACTATGTTGAATAAGAGTGGTGAGAGTGGGCAACCTTGTCTTGTTCCTGACCTTAGTGGAAATGCTTTCAGTTTTTCGCCATTGAGGATGATGTTGGCTGTGGGCTTGTCATATACGGCCTTTATTATATTGAGGAAAGTTCCCTCTACACCTACTTTCTGCAGGGTTTTTATCATAAATGGGTGTTGAATTTTGTCAAAAGCTTTCTCTGCATCTATTGAGATGATCATATGGTTTTTCTCCTTCAATTTGTTAATATGGTTAATCACATTGATAGATTTGCGTATATTGAAGAATCCTTGCATTCCTGGAATAAACCCCACTTGATCATGGTGTATGATCCTTTTAATGTGCTGTTGGATTCTGTTTGCTAGTATTTTGTTGAGGATTTTTGCATCTATGTTCATCAGTGATATTGGCCTGTAGTTTTCTTTCTTTGTGACATCCTTGTCTGGTTTTGGTATCAAGGTGATGGTGGCCTCGTAGAATGAGTTTGGGAGTGTTCCTCCCTCTGCTATATTTTGGAAGAGTTTGAGAAGAATAGGTGTTAGCTCTTCTCTAAATGTTTGATAGAATTATGGTTGTTAGTATTTGCCTTATGTATTGAGGTGCTCCTATGTTGGGGGCATAAGTATTTACAATTGTTATATCTTCTTCTTGGATCGATCCCTTAATCATTATGTAGTGTCCTTCTTTGTCTCTTCTGATAGTCCTTATTTTAAAGTCTATTTTGTCTGATATGAGAATTGCTACTCCAGCTTTCTTTTGGTTTCCATTTGCATGGAATATCTTTTTCCATCCCCTTACTTTCAGTCTGTATGTGTCTCTAGGTCTGAAGTGGGTCTCTTGTAGACAGCATATATATGGGTCTTGTTTTTGTATCCATTCAGCCAATCTGTGTCTTTTGGTGGGAGCATTTAGTCCATTTACATTTAAGGTAATTATCGATATGTATGTTCCTATTCCCATTTTCTAAATTGTTTTGGGTTCGTTATTATAGGACTTTTCCTTCTCTTGTGTTTTTGTCTAGAGCAGTTCCTTTAGCATTTGTTGTAAAGCTGGTTTGGTGGTGCTGAACTCTCTCAGCTTTTGCTTGTCTGTAAAGGTTTTAATTTCTCCATCAAATCTGAATGAGATCCTTGCTGGGTAGAGTAATCTTGGTTGCAGGTTTTTCTCCTTCATCACTTTCAGTATGTCCTGCCACTCCCTTCTGGCTTGTAGAGTTTCTGCTGAGAGATCAGCTGTTAACCTTATGGGGATTCCCTTGTGTGTTATTTGTTGTTTTTCCCTTGCTGCTTTTAATATGCTTTCTTTGTATTTAGTTTTTGACAGTTTGATTAATATGTGTCTTGGCGTATTTCTCCTTGAATTTATCCTGTATGGGACTCTCTGTGCTTCCTGGACTTGATTAACGATTTCCTTTCCCATATTAGGGAAGTTTTCAACTATAATCTCTTCAAATATTTTCTCAGTCCCTTTCTTTTTCTCTTCTTCTTCTGGAACCCCTATAATTCGAATGTTGGTGCGTTTAATGTTGTCCCAGAGGTCTCTGAGACTGTCCTCAGTTCTTTTCATTCTTTTTTCTTTATTCTGCTCTGCAGTAGTTATTTCCACTATTTTATCTTCCAGGTCACTTATCCGTTCTTCTGCCTCATTTATTCTGCTATTGATCCCATCTAGAGTATTTTTCATTTCATTTATTGTGTTGTTCATCATTGTCTGTTTCATCTTTATTTCTTCTAGGTCCTTGTTAACTGCTTCTTGCATTTTGTCCATTCTATTTCCAAGATTTTGGATCATCTTTACTATCATTATTCTGAACTCTTTTTCAGGTAGACTGCCTATTTCCTCTTCATTTGTTAGGTCTGGTGGGTTTTTATCCTGCTCCTTCATCTGCTGTGTGTTTTTCTGTCTTCTCATTTTGCTTATCTTACTGTGATTGGGTTCACCTTTTTGCAGGCTGCAAGTTCGTAGCTCCCGTTGTTTTTGATGTCTGTCTCCAGTGGCTAAGGTTGGTTCAGTGCGTTGTGTAGGCTTCCTGGTGGAGGGGACTAGTGCCTGTGTTGTGGTGTATGAGGCTAGATCTTGTCTCTCTAGTGGGCAGGTCCACGTCTGGTGGTGTGTTTTGGGGTGTCTGTGGACTTATTATGATTTTAGGCAGCCTCTCTGCTAGTGGGTGGGGTTGTGTTCCTGTTTTGCTATATGGTTGGCATAGGTTGTCCAGCACTGTAGCTTGCTGGTCGTTGAGCGAAGCTGGGTGCTGGTGTTGAGATGGAGATCTCTGGGAGATTTTCGCCGTTTGATATTATGTGGGGCTGGGAGGTCTCTTCTTGACGAGTGTTCTGAAGTTGGCTCTCCCACCTCAGAGGCAGAGTCCTGACTCCTGGCTGGAGCAGCAAGAGCCTTTCATCCACTCGGCTTTTGGGAGGTCTGAGGTCTCCTGCCAGCGTTCAGTAGGTGTTCTGTAGGAGTTGCTCCACGTGTAGATGTATTTCTGGTGTATCTGTGGGGAGGAAGGTGATCTCTGCGTCTTACTCCTCCGCCATCTTGGAAAGAGTCCCCACTGCACATATTTTTAGCAGGAAAATCTGTTTGTACATTTTAGGTTTTTCCTAGGTAGGAAAGTTATTAAATGCTTTTATGTGCTAGGTATTTTACGTACCTTATTTTAAAAAATTTTTTATATTGGAATATAGTTGATTAACAATGTTGTGTTAGTTTCAGGTGTACAGCAAAGTGATGCAGTTATACAATTTACACACATTATTTTTAATCTTCACATAAGCTCTGTAAAATAGCTATTATATTTTTATGATAAGGAATCTGAGAGGGTAGGTGGCCTGTCCAAGTTTACACAGCTGGTATGCATGGAAGAATTGGCATTCTAACCAAATTCTCTCTGACCCCCCAGCTTTTACCACCATGCAGCATAGCCTCCCACTCTACTACAGTACTGTGTCAGCACACGTGTAATTAAAGCCCTCAGCACATGCATTATTCCTTTACTTTTTGTTTTTATCTACCAGTTAGATTAGAAATGTATGTTTTTAAAATTTAAAATAATGTTTAAGACCTTCCAAACCTATTTGAAATTCAAGCGAAATGACTCAAGGTCTAGTAGATTTCCCGAACAGGTTGAAACATGTTCTGTATACTTCTTTAGAGCTTATTGAAGTGAGGAGGTTAAAATAAAACTAACCAAAGGCATATTAATGCCTCTGTGATGATTTCTCTTTTGGATATGCTGTGCTCTGGAGAAGAGACACTAGATAGTCAGTATGAATCATTGTCGTTATTCCTAGCATTTTTAGCTACTGAATGGGAATAGAGGAGGCTGAGTTCTATTCATAACTCCTTCAGTATTCTTCCCTGAGTGATCTAGGGAAAGTCACTTAAGCCACTACATGCTTTAGTTTCCTAACTTGAAATGGCTGTAATAATATCCACTTTTCCCTTACTTTAAGTGACAGTTATAAGAACAGATTAGATGCTTTGTGAATGCTTTGAAGCAACTCCTTAGGAACATGATGTTTCTTAATACTTTCTGTTAGCTAATCAAATTTGTGAATTACAATCTCTCTATTATTTTCTTAGAGAATATAAAAATCTGTAGAAATATATTGCAAATGAATTTTATAAGCAAACTCATTAATATATTACTGAGAATTTTCATCAGCAGTCAAATGAGCTAATTGAGTTTGAATATTAGAAAGGCATTTGACTGTTATGGTAAGCAAAATAATGGCCCTCAACAATGTCTACACTTTAATCCCCAAACCTGTGAAATGTTGCCTTACATGACAAAAGAGACTTTGCAGATGTGGTTAACCTAAGGATTTTGAGATGGGAATATTATCTTGGGTAATCTAAGTAAGTCCAATGTAATCACAAATATGCTTATAGAAGACAAGAATATCAGAATAGGAGAGAGATTTGAATATGCCATGCTGCTGACTTTGGAGGTAGAGGAACAGACCATGAACCAAATAATGCATTTCATCTCTAGAAGTTGGCAGAGGCAGGAAAACAGATTCTCCTAGAACCCCCAAAAGGAATGCAGCCCTGATGACAGAACTATAAAATATAAATTTGTGTTTTTTTAAGCCAGGAAATTGTGGTAATTTATTACAGCAGCAATAGGAAACTAATGCACAGTACTGTCATTTCATTTAACCACTGGATCTTGGTTCCTATGAAATAAAAAATTGTCCTTGTTGTCAAGTCTGAGAACCGCACCTGGAAAGTGGCAGGGGGTGGGGGGGGGTGTGCCTCAGGTTGCCTCCAGTGCATCTGTCCATCTCCAGATTAAGTGCAGTCTCAGTTGGTAAGCCCTCTCCTAGAAGGTTTGTCTGATTACCACTTCTTGGTTAGTTAAAAGGTGGAATATGAGCAATTATGCTCCTCTAAGAATTTCTTAGGAAAGTCTTTCCATTGAGATTTCTGTTCTACTTAGATCACAGGATGATCGGCTGCCCTTTTGTGTGTCACTGTCTTGGTCCTGATGCCTTTATCCACTCTCAATTCCTCCTCCAAATATCTCCTGCTGCTTCATATTAAAAATCCTTTAGGGACCTCTTTATCCTCCTTCTTTGGATCAGTTCCACTGTCAGTATTCTCTGCTGCTAAACTAAGGCTGTTTAGCACCACTGGAGAAAATCATGCACCTGTATGGACGTATCTTGGGAAAACCTTATGATCTACAACTAAGTATGTTTGTGTATGTATGTATGCGTGTGTCGTGATGGGGAAGTTGGGAGTGAGACAGCAGTTTTCTTCCTAACTTAAAGGGATATATATAAGAGAGGGATTTTTAGATGTAATTAAGGTCCCTAATTGATAGATTTTAAGTTAATCAAAGGAGAGATTTTTTACTAGATGAGCTTGACCTAATCAGATGAGCTCTTTAAAGAGAGATGTTCCCTGGCTGGCCTAGAAGAAAGCAGAGTTGTGGTGTAAATTGCCTTTGACTAGGAGAGAGGCAGCCTGTAGAAACTGAAAACCTTAGTCCTACAGCATCAAGGAACTGAATTCTTCCAGTTATCTGAATGAGCTTGGAAGAGAACCCTAAGCTCTAGATGGGAATCACAGACCTGGAGCCCAAAATACAGCCTTCGAGGCTCTGAGCAGAGGACTTATCTAAACTATGCCCAGACTCCTGAGTCAAAAAACTTGGAGAAAATAATTGGATGTTGCTTTAAACTGCTAAGTTTATGGTAATTTGTTACGCAGTAACAGAAAAGTAATACAGATTTTGGTATCAAGAGAGGCGTGTGGGGCTTCCCTGGTGGCGCAGTGGTTGAGAGTCCGCCTGCTGATGCAGGGGACACGGGTTCATGCCCCGGCCCGGGAAGATCCCACACGCTGTGGAGCAGCTAGGCCTGTGAGCCATGGCCGCTGAGCCTGCGCGTCCGGAGCCTGTGCTCCACAACGGGAGAGGCCACAACAGTGAGAGGCCCGCGTACCGCAAAAAAAAAAAAAAAAAGAGAGGCGTGCTGCTATAACACATACCTAAAATGTAGGAGTGGCTTTGGGATGGGTCAATAAGCAGAGGCCTATTGGAAAAATTTTGAGGAGCATAATAGAGAAAGCCTGAATTACTATGAACAGACAGTTGGTAGAAACCTTGACTTTGAGAACACTGCCCTGAAGGGCTCAGAAGTGAGGAGAATGTTATTGGAAACTGGAGGAAGAGGGATCCTATTATGTGCTGGCAGAAATATTAATGAAATATGTGAAACATAGTGAAATATGAATTTACACGTATAGCTAAGGAGATTTCCAAGTGAAGTACCAAAGATGCCACCTGGTTTTCCCTTGTTGCTTATAATAACATGTGAGTAGAGAGGTAAATTGAAAGAAGAAATGTTAAACAAAAATGAACTAGGATTGAATGATTTTGAAAATTCTCAGCCTGTCCCAATGGCAGAAGATGCTATGTCTGCCAAAAGTGTGGTATCAAGAAATAATTGAGTGTGTGACCATACAACCTTTTGCATTTAGAAAGATCAAAATGTCAGAGTATTCAGTCACACAGAAGCCCTCTCAGGAGATTAAAGGTATGCCTCATTGCTCTTCTGCATCAAACCAGGGTACCTCTAGGAGGCTTAAGAGTATTGTTCATTATCCATCTTGGCAGGAGGCCAAGATATAGAAAAGGGATAATCTTGAAAACATCTGTGGATATGGCATTTCTCTACTAGAGTGAATCCCTGTGAAATCCATGGAAGACCCACAAAGTTCTTGAGAAATTTATTTCAGCAAAAACATTGCCAGCTTAGGCTGAAAGAGATAGAGAAGGCACAAAAGGAAAGGAGGCTGTCAAATCTCCAAAATTCTACTGGCAGGAAGCAGGCTGATAAAACTACTGGGCAACAAACATATGCTACCTTTCGTGAAAAAGGAAAGATCACTCGAAGGGCAGAACCAAGAAGGATGGAGACTTCGGAAAATGGAGCTGAGAGCCAAGGAGGATAATTCCCAGGCCTTGAAACATAATCAAGAAAATCCCATTTGCCCACTGGATTTCAGAACTGCTCTGGAACAGTGACTCTTTTTTACTCCCCTCTCTCCCACCCCTTTTGAACTGGAATGTAGATAGCTGTTATCCTATGCCTATCCTACCATTATTTGTTAAGAAGGTGGGGGGAGGATAACTTGTCTCTTTAGGTTTATAGGTCCATAGATGAAGAGGAATTGTGCTTCAGGAGCTGAACATAATGGATTACACCCAAGCCTTATCCCCACTTGATTCAGATGATGTGGTTTTGGACTTAGAGCTGATGAGATGTTACACTTTGAGCTGATCTGTCTTATTTACTACAATGTGTTCAATTCCATACACATAGTGCTTGGTGAATAACAGCTTATGGAATATGTATAGTTCTTCCTGAGCATTATTAGCTTGAATATCAATTTTGAAACAACAGGGAAATTACTTTTTATGATTATTTAAGAATAAGAGTCTGGTTTTTAGATAATGTTTAATTCCCCAAGTAAATGCCATCCTAAGGAAACTTGGTTGGGCACCCAAATATATTTCTCCAGGAGACAAATAACTCTTCTGTTTCACTGAAAACCTTCTTTAGAATTTTACAGTTATCTTTTCTTTACCTGAAATCCCATGATTACTATAGAACGTAATTAGGAGTCAGGCCTGGGAGAGACAAGGTGATCATGTTAGAAGGGTTCTTGGTAAAAGTAGTACTGGTGAGTGTAATTAATTTTAACTTTAAGAAATCTCAAGGCATGGCAAGGAGGAGATTGCAGTAATCTAGGTAGGTACAGATTCTAGTTTGTTGTGCTAAAACCAGAAATGAGTTAGGAATTAGTGGAAGAAGTAGTCTTTATAAGGATTATTAGTGGTCAGAAAATCAAAATGTGCTGTTATCCAGATAAGAATAAATTGTATTTATATATTTATTTTGGTTAGATTAAAATAGGTGTAGATTAAAATAATGCATATCTAGAACTGCAGAACTACAAAATAGAGAAAATACATGTCCATCCTATATATCATGGACAACCACTAACATGAATTTCTTAACTAATTCTCTGGTTTTTTTCTAGCTATGAATATACATTATTAATTTTATTATTTATTTATATGAAAATTGAGATTGTTTTATATTTAGTTTTGTAACTTGATTTTTTCACTGAGCAATCAATTTTGAGAATTTTTCTGAAATTAGATTGATCGATCTATCCCATTCTCTTTAATAACATTGCATAAATATATTAAAACATATATCTATTCTGCTGTTGATGAATATAATTTTATTCAATTTTCATTTTGTAAACAGTTCTGCAATAAGTATTTTTCTATGTGCATTTTAGCATATTTCTGTGAGCTCAGTAATTCCACATGTAGGTATGAACTCCAGAGAAACTTTCATTCAACATGCATGGAAGTGTCAGTTGCACACTGTAATAGTGAAGAAAAAAACAACAATAATCACAAAACTGGTAAAATCCAAACTTCCATTTTTTGGGAACCAGATGAATAAATGATGAAATGTCAATGTCTAGAAAAGTGTAAAGCATAGTAGATCAATCAACCTCAGTTACTGTATCTAGAAAATGAACAAAACTTTCAAACATGACGTTGAGTGATGAAAGCAAGTGACAGAATAAGTACATAACACCATTTTTGTAGTTTTAAAAGCACATACATCAGTACAGTACTTTGATGTTTGTGGACAAATACTCAGTAAAAGCATAAAAAGATGGGTGGAAAAGATATATACCAACTTTATTTTAAAGGTTAGCTTTAGGAAAGGAGGGAGAGAAATGGGATCCAGGTAAGGTTCTAAGGGAATTACAACTGAATATGGGGCATTTTATTTTCTAAGGAATCATAGAAATCTGTGTTTCACTTTGAAGAATGTGTGTATGTGAAAAGAAAAGTGTATCTCTGGAAGTAATGTTATAACAAAGGTGTTAAGATCATTAGATGGTGCTATTCTGTGCTTGGAGATTATAGGAAATTAACATCACAATAACGAGGAAAATAAGCAAGCAGAACTCACCATACCTTCACAGCCAATTAGAGATCAATCCCTCTTCAAAAAACATTATATTAAACGTGAAGCCATCTTCTAGCCTGTAAGAGCAGTCAAATTAGTACCCCAGATATGCCTCCGTTTTGAATTCCTTCTTAGTATTTTCATAAAGATGTTTACTTTAAACATTTTTGTGGTCTATATTACTCCCTCCTTTTCTGAACAACTGAAAAATTTGACTGAGCCTTCCATTATATGTTTTTTCTTCTACAGTTACTTAATGAATCTTACTTTTAATTCCAGTTTAAAGTCCTCTATGGGTGAAGATTTTATCTTAACTCTTTTTTGATATTACCTTTGAGCTTAAGTACTTCTATATGATTTTTCCCCCCAACTTAAGCAACAGTGCTTATCTTCACCACCCACTGAGATTTTCTTTGTTTTTAATGATGGTAGGTACCTCAGTATCATAGAAAGATCTCAGACTTTGGTTTATTAACTATGTTACGTGGACAGGTTCCCTATCTTGCTGAACCCCAGTTCCCTCTTCTAAAAGTAAGGATAATAATAAAATCTACCCCACTGGATTGTGCAAAGGGTAAATAAGAAAATAGCTGTAATTCACCAAGTTAACATAGTGCCTGTAACACCAGGCTTTCAAAATACGCTAATTTTTATTTCCTTTCACTACCCTGAAACAGAAAATAATAACATTAATTTTATGTGATTGTTTTAAATTATTTTTACATAAATACTTTAATTTAGGTAGCTATTAATAGTCATCTACTTACCTGGTTGAGAGAAGTGAGGAATCCAGAACAAGTATTTGAGACATGCATTGATTTTATGTGTAAGAAGCAAGTTCCAGAATATTGTGCAAAACCAGCCCTGAATTAAAAACCTAAGCCTTCACTTTGCTATACCGCAGAAACTAATAGAACATTTTAAATCAACTATACACCAATTTAAAACGAAAAGCAAAAAAACCCAAGCTCCAATAAATAAATAAATAAATAAATAAATAAATAAATAAATAAATAAATAAATAAAATAAAAAGAAGGCAGGACTCAAAAAAAAAAAAAAAATCCCATAAACCTTCAAGCCTAGCCTTGTACAATGCTCAATCAAGATGAAACAAAAATGACAATTCCAATCTTCAGTCAGAATGACCTAAGATGCTTACCTCTTTAAGGCTCTGAGCTTCCTTTCTTCATGGGTTATGGGATCAGTACAATGGCGAACAGTAAACTCTGTTCCTGAGTAGACGTTCTATCCCTTAGTTTAAAGCCTTTAGTAGATTATAAGTGAACACTACTTTTGGAGATTTTGTATATTATCTGCTCACTCAGGAGGATTTAGTCACTGCCTCCACTTCCTGTATTTTTCCCTTACCCTCCTTTTGGTTGATCTGTTTACTGGTTCTGTAAATACAGACCCTTTAAATGGAGAAAGACTGTTTCAACATATGATGGTTTAAAAAAAGTCTCCAGCTCACATCCAGTCCGTGGTTACCTATCTTTCCTTACTCTTCCATCCCCTCTGCACTCGTTCAAAAACATAACTATACCTTCTAAAGTATCTCATAGGCTTCTCATTTAGGTTACTTTTCTCCTTTAAGGCTGCTTTTTATGTTATTTGTGGAGTTGAATTTGGATCTCTTTCTATTGCAGCTCATACAGGCTTAGATGTGTCTTTAGGTACAGCTGGATCCAGGGGCTCAGATGAAGTCATCTGGACTTAGTCTCTCTCCCTCTCTTTTTCCCTCTGTGTCTTGGCTTTGCTTTTTTCTGTGTTGGCATCACTCACAGACTTGCTTTTTTTACATGGTTTCTACCAGCATCTTCAGGCTTACACTACTTTAACAGTTCTACCAGAAAGAGAGTTTCTTTGTCAGTTGCCCAGCAAGTCACAAGATTGAGACCCAGTGAACACATTTTGGAATATATGGTTAGAATGCAGTGTTCCATGTGGGGAAGGCTGACTATTAAATCAGAAGAGGTAAGCAGTAGCCAGATTGTGAATAACCTTGCAAGCTACATTAAGAAGCAGGACATATTCAGATTTTCATTTTAGTAAGATTGCATAGGAACATAGGAGCTAGAAGATATTGGATAGAGTAAAAACCATTAGGGAATTGTTGCTGTAATTCAGTTCATAGATTTTCATGGTGTGAAAAAGGTTACCGGCTGCTGTGATGGAGAGGAATATCTGCCCTTCCACTTTAGTTTCTCCATTACTTCAAGATGCACCTCAGATGTCATCACCTTTCTGAAGTCTTTTCTGCCTGTCCCAGACACTTCCACCTGTGAGGTGAGTTCTTACAGCACCCATCCATCAAACTACCTATCCCTCTAACTCATAATAAGCATATCCTAAGAATCTGGCCTTGTGCTGTGTTATGGGAATACATCATAAACACAGTTCCCTGTCATGAAGGGCCTTACTTTTTAGTGGAGATCATAGTTCATTGTGAAAAGTGCTTTGATGGAGACAGAGGGCACCAAAGAACCACAGATATAAATTAGTCTGGGGTGTGGGGAAGGGACTTGTAGATTTCAGGAAACATTTTTTTTGGATGATATGATGTTGATGAGCATAATGCTGCATTTGAAGAACTGCAGATTATTTTATATAGCTGAAATGAATGGTGATAGAGGTGGGGGTAGAAATGGTGAGAATGAAATTAAAGAAGTAGTCCAAAATCATGTATTTTAAGTGTTTGCTTACACCACTGAGGGTGCTATCAACAATTACCAGCTTCCATGTCTATTGTCAGATGGCCCCAGGGGTCTGGGACGCTTAGGTTAGGGTATTTCGGAGTCTGAGTGGAACTTGAAATAGAATGCCACTTTTTTGTTGTTAAAAAATAATGAATAAAATAGAATATATCAGGTCATAAAACTTAAAGTAATGATCAAATAAAGGAACACAGCAGAGTTGGATAATCAAGGGCAAGTAGCAAGACTAAAGGGGACTGCAGGGTAAAGAAAATTTCCTGAATCTCTGAGTGCTCTTCGCACTTCTCTCCAGAAGCTTTTTTCTAGAAGTTGTTTTTTGGAATTGGGCTCCTATACACATGGGGTTAGTGACTGGGAGTAGGGAACATATCTCAAAGGTGAAGTTTCTCAGACCTAACTGTGCAAAATAATTTCTACCCAACTCCAACATTTTGATTAAGTAAATCTAGGGAGAAGATAGGAATAAGAGTATGAATTTTGAGCAAGTACCACTGGTGATTTCATGCAAGTGCTAGTTATCCTTCCACTGCTTTATGTAACCAGTATGTCTGTGAATCCTGTAATTTTATTGAGACATTGAGAGAAGTGTTACACAGGAAGCTCAGTGGACAAAACACCATGGGAACTACTAGAGATCTATTTTACCTTTTATTAACTAATGAACTGCATGCTCCTCATGCAAATTTGTTTTATCTAATTGTTATTACTAAGCTCAATTTCTTCATCTTGTACACAAAATTCTTTGTCCGACACTTTGATTTTGCAATATTTGGTTTTGTCAGTCCATGCAGAACATCCATAGAGCTGTCAGATAAGCACTTGTTGAATAACAAAAATAAAGGAAGATAGGAAGGAAAAAAAGAGGGGAGAGAAGGAGGTAGGAAGGGAGGGAGGAAAAAGGAAATAAGTTATCTTAGCATATCTTGATTTAGCAAATTCCATTGGTTTTTATGAATACCTGTTTATTTACTAAGACCTCAAAATTCATCTGCTTAACTCAAAGAATGTTGTCAGGGACTGATATCAAACTTCCAACTCTTTTGCCTCAATATCTATTTTAAAAATTGTAATAAAGATTTGCCCATCTTATTCCTTGCAAATGGAAATCAAAAGAAAGCTGGAGTAGCAATACTCATATCACATAAAATAGACTTTAAAATAAAGAATGTTACAAGAGACAAGGAAGGACACTACATAAAGATCAAGGGATCTATCCAAGAAGAAGATATAACAATTATAAATATATATGCACCGAACATAGGAGCACCTCAGTACAAAAGGCAACTGCTAACAGCTATAAAAGAGGAAATTGACAGTAACACAGTAATAGTGGGGGACTTCAACACCTCACTTACACCAATGGAAAGATCATCCAGACAGAAAATTAATAAGGAAACAAAAGCTTTAAATGACACAAAAGACCAGATAGATTTAATTGACATTTATAGGACATTCCATCTGAAAACAGCAGATTACACTTTCTTCTCAAGTGCACACAGAACATTCTACAGGATAGAACACATCTTGGGTCAAAAATCAAGCCTCAGTAAATTTAAGAAAATTGAAATCATATCAAGCATCTTTTCCAACCACAACACTATGAGATTAGAAATAAATTACAGGGATAAATATGTAAAACACAAACACATGGAGGCTAAACAATACATTGCTAAATAACCAAGAGATCACTGAAGAAATCAAAGAGGAAATAAAGCAACACCTAAAGACAAATGACAATGAAAACATGACTATCCAAAATCTATAGGATGCAGCAAAAGCTGTTTTAAGAGGGAAATTTATAGCAATACAATCCTACATCAAGAAACAAGAAAAATCTCAAATAAACAATCTAACCTTACACCTAAAGGAACTAGAGAAAGAAGAACAAACAAAACCCATAGTCAGTAGAAGGAAAGAAATCATAAAGATCAGAGCAGAAATAAATGAAATAGAAACAAAGAAAACAATAGCAAGGATCAGTTCAATTAAAGCTGGTTCTTTGAGAAGATAAAATTGATGAACCTTTAGCCAATGTCATCAAGAAAAAGAGGGGGAGGACTCATATCAATAAAATTAGAAATGAAAAAGGAGGTTACAGTGAACACTCCAGAAATACTAAGCATCATAAGAGACTACTGCAAGCAACTTTATGCCAGTAAAATGGACAACCTGGAAGAAATGGACAAATTCTTAGAAAGGTATAACCTTCCAAGACTGAATCAGTAAGAAATAGAAAATAAGAACAGACCAAGCACAATTAATGAAATTGAAACTGTGATTAAAAATCTTGCAATAAACAAAAGTCCAGGACCAGATGGCTTCACAAGTGAATTCTATCAAACATATAGAGAAGAGCTAACACCCATCCTTCTCAAACTCTTCAAATCAATTGCAGAGGAAGGAACACTCCCACACTCATTCTATGAGGCCAGCATCACCCTGATACCAAAGCCAGACAAAAATACTACAAAAAAAGAAAATCACAGACCAGTATCACTGATGAATATAGATGCAAAAATCCTCAACAAAATACTAGCAAACAGAATCCAACAGCACATTAAAAAGATCATACACTGTGATCAAGTGGGATTTATCCCAGGGATGCAAAGATTCTTCAACATACACAAATCAATCAATGTGATACACCATATTAACAAATTGAAGAAGAAACACCATATGGTCATCTCAGTAGATGCAGAAAAAGCTTTTGACAAAATTCAACACCCATTTATGATAAAAAACTCTCCAAAAAGTGGGCATGGAGGGAACCTACCTCATCATACTAAAGGCCATAGATGACAAACCCACACCAACATCATTCTCAGTGGTGAAAAACTGAAAGCATTTCATCTAAGATCAGGAGCAAGACAAGAATGTCCACCCTCACTACTATTATTCAACATAGTTTTGGAAGTCCTAGCCATGGCAGTCAGAGAAGGAAAAGAAATAAAAAGAATACAAATTGGAAAAGAAGTAAAACTGTCACTGTTTATAGATGACATGATACTATACATAGAGAATCCTAAAGATGCCACCAGAAAACTACTAGAGCTAATCAGTGAAATTGGTAAAGTTGCAGAATACAAAATTAATGCACAGAAATCTCTTGCATTCCTATTCACTAATGATGAAAGGTCAGAAAGAGAAATTAAGGAAACAATCCCATTCACCATTGCAACAAAAAGAATAAAATACCTAGGAATAAACCTACCTAAGGAGGTAAAAACCTGTACTCAGAAAACTATAAGACACTAATGAAAGAAATCAAAGATGACACAAACAGATGGAGAAATATACCATGTTCTTGGATTGGAAGCATCAGTATTGTGAAAATGACTGTACTACCCAAAGCAATCTACAGATTCAATGCAAGCCCTATCAAATTACCAGTGACATTTTTTACAGAACTAGAACAAAAATTCTTAAAATTTGTATGGAGACACAAAAGACCCCAAAGAGCCAAAGCAATCTTGAGGGAAAAAAACGGAGCTGGAGGAATCAGGCTCCCTGACTTCAGACTATACTACAAATCTACAGTAATCAAGGCAATTTGGTACTGGCACAAAAGCAGAAATATAAATCAATGGAACAGGATAGAAAGCCCAGAGATAAACCCAGGCACCTATGGTCAACTAATCTATGAGAAAGGAGGCAAGGATATACAGTGGAGGAAAGACAGGCTCTTCAATAAGTGGTGCTGGGAAAACTGGACAGCTACATGTGAAAGAATGAAATTAGAACCCTCCCTAACAGCATACACAAAAATATACTCAAAATGTATTAAAGAGCTAAATATAAGACCGGACACTGTAAAACACTTAGAGGAAAACATAGGAAGAACACTCTTTGACATAAATCACAGCAAGATCTTTTTTGACCCACCTCCTAGAGTAATGGCAATAAAAACAAAAATAAACAAATGGCACCTAATGAAACTTAAAAACTTTTGCACAGCAAAGGAAACTATAAACAAGATGAAAAGACAAACCCTCAGAATGGCAGGAAATATTTGCAAACGAATCAGCAGGCAAAGGATTAATGTCCAAAATATATAAACAGCTCATGCAGCTCAATATTAAAACAACCACCCAATCAAAAAATGGTCAGAAGACCTAAATAGACATTTCTCCAATGATGACACACAGATGGCCAAGAAGCACATGAAAAGTTGCTCAACATCACTAATTATTAGAGAAATGCAAATCAAAACTACAGTGAGGTATCTCACACCAGTTAGAATGGGCATCATCAGAAAATCTACAAACAACAAATGCTGAAGGGAGTGTGGCAAAAAGTGAACCCTCTTGCACAGTTGGTGAGAATGTAAATTGGCTCATCCACTATGGAGAACAGTATGGAGGTTCCTTAAAAACCTAAAAATAGAATTACCATATGACCCAGCAATCCCACTTCTGGGCATCTACTCAGAGAAAACTGTAATTCAAAAAGACACATGCACCCCAGTGTTCATTTGGAGCGCTATTTACAATAGCCAGGTCATGGAAGCAACCTAAATGCCCATCGACAGATGAATGGATAAAGAAGATGTGGTACATATATACAATGGAATATTACTCAGCCATAAAAAGGAACAAAATTGGGTCATTTGTAGAGACATGGATAGACTTAGAGACTGTCATACAGAGTGAAGTAAGTCAGAAAGAGAAAAAAAATTGTGTATTAACACATATGTGGAATCTAGAAAAATGGTACAGATGAACCGGTTTGCAAGGTAGAAATAGAGACACAGATGTAGAGAACAAACCTATGGACAACAATGGGGGAAAGTGGGGGGTGGTGGTTGTGGGATGAATTGGGAGATTGGGATTGACATATATACACTAAAATGTATAAAACAGATAACTAATAAGAATTTGCTCTATAAAATAATAATAAATAAAATTGAAATCAAAAAAGATTTTGCCCTTCAAAAAGATTTTGAAGTCTTCTGTCATCCATCACACTCACTGTGATTTCTGAAGAATTACAGAAGATATTCACAACCAATATGTGTAAGTTCTTTTAGAGTCCTGAGGTACAGTGTACGTGGGCCGGAGACTTGGACTTCATTCATCTGGATTGATGGTCTCTAACTAGTATGACCTATCTTGAGTTTCAATTCTTCTTTATATTAAGTGATATTCTATTTCCAGTTTGAAGACAGTTCTTCTTGTTGGAACAGGTAGAAATAAAATTGGATGTGGTTGATTCTGCCTTATGGCTATCATTTGTTAAAGTCAAATTATTTTGTCTAGGAAGTTAGTATAAGCCTTCCTGTTCTTATAACTATGAATATAACAAGGATAACAATGGTAAAGGCTTTTTGTCACCCATAATATTTTTGTATTAGTTATATAGATGATATAGAGGTTTCAGATTCTTGAAGAAAATAGTCTAGTTTGGAAGACTGAGCACAACTCTGAATTATGTTTTCAGAATATTTTATAAACCGACCTTTAATTAGCTCTATTTCATGTCCTAGTAGTAGTTCTACAATAAGTATTTAACATAGTCATTGTTGCACTAATGTTGTTGAAAATTTACATGTAGTTTTTCTTGAGTCATATTTAACTATGTGATGGTATCCTTTTATTTGAAAGATTTTTCTAGTATAAATTTTCTTCTAATATGGCTAGTAAATCTGGATTTTTATATATTTTAAATTTATTTTTTACTTTATATATTATATCACTCAGTTTGGATATAGGCATCTTATAACCTATTGTGTGAACTGAAAACTAAGGTACTAATGGGGCAAAAGGAGAGAACGAAATAGTTAGCTGGGGCTGGAGGGCATTTTAAGCAAGGACTGAAGGATTCTAATTGCTAGATGTGACATAATTACGAACGATGTCTGGTAAAAAGGCAGGTAAATCACTGCCTATTACTGATCTTCTCTAAGCTCTGCCCTCACATCCACTTTCCCACTATTATATTTCTCCATTATATGTTCCCATGGCAGTTCTCCACTATTATACTTTTCACAGTTGGAATGACTTATTTAGTGTTTAAAGTCCTAGCTAGACAATTTTGTTCCCTATACTTATGTACATGGCATATAGTAGGAACCCAGTATTTGTAGAATGAATATTTTTTAAACTTCTAAAATAATAATCATATCCCTAGTATGTATGCGAGCTAATAATCGTTGAATGGCTGACCAAAGGAATGCATATGTTTAGCAAGGACAAAGGCAAAGAACACTATCTTTCTTAGAATATTCCTTTTCTGTATTACTTTTACTTTTCACATATCTACTACCCTCTCTTGTTCTCACTCCAAAATTTCTCCATTTGAGAGTGCTGATGAGTAAAGTGCCTTACTAATATTGACCCTCTAAGAAGATTTATGTTTTTAAAGAAGTTAATATCTGAAAGAATACATCATTAATGATAAGATTTAATACACTTGTCAGAGATGGGAAAGATATTTTGTGGAATGGGTCCTTTTTGCCTCTTAAAAACCACATTCATGGTCCTGTCCCTCTCTCTCTCTCTCTTTCTTTTTTTCTACAGATATTTTTTGAGCACCTAATTTGTAAACTGTTGGGAATTAGAAAGCAAAATGTTTAAAAAGTGATGTGAGGGAAAGGGTCATTGGTGAAGAACCTTCCAAGACCAGGCAGAGGAATTTGGATTTGACGTTTCATGCCAAGGAGGTATTGCCTTCTTCAGCTAGAGAGTGACAGCAAAACTTCTAGAGGTTATTAAGCTAAAGTCAGTGGAACAAATTCTGATGATATGCTGTTGTATATTCCACGCTTATCTTTAAGAAGACAAGACAAAAACTAGGAAATGCTAGACCAATTTTTTAGCTAAAAAACAGACAATTCAGTATTGTTCTGCAATGGGCAGCACAGTCCGATATTTTTAGTTGATTATATAAGGCAGATTTTGTTGTTATAGGTTTATAATTCCTCTCATTTAGCTATATATATATTAAAATTATTTGCAGTATAAGAAAACATCAGAGAAGGGCATAAAAACATAGCTCAAAAGCAAAACCAACTCTCCTACAAACATTTTTGCAATTTTCAATTTCTTATTTGTTTTACATGAAGGTATCCACTATAATAAATGTAGCATAACCTCTTTACCTTCTACCTTTAAAGACTGCTTCTCTGGAATGTAATTCTGAGATATATAAATGTTAAGTGAAAAAGAAAAAAAGTACTTGATATTTTGGAATATTTGAACAGTGTATTTCTAATAGATTTTTTATGTATATAGTACTTGGAGATAATTCATTTACTCAGTAACACTCAGTTCAATTCACTAAACATTTAAGACTGAAGTGTTAGTATGTTGAACATGAAAGGCTCTTTGCCAGTCAGTAGAGTAGCTCATATTCTGTCTCCTAGGGATACTCTTTCAGGGTCACCCACTACCCCATATAGAACCTCTGAACAGATTAGAAAAGAGCACCCCATGTGATTGATTCAGACCCCAGAGAGAACTATTGCTTGGTTGTAGTGTTCGAGCTAGAATTTCAGCCCCCAATTGCCTCCTGGGCCTGGCACCTCACAATCATACACAGCACCTCTGAGTGTTCATTTAAGTTTCCATGTTCTTCTTGGGCTTTTGTTGCTATTGTTGTTCGTTTATAGAATAGTGGTCATTTCTCCTGGGCAGAAAGATAAACTTTTTAAGGTAAGACCTTGTATTTTATATCAAAAGAAAATAAAAAAACAGAATGAATGAACAGTACCAGGCATTTTTCATGTGTTAACTCATATAATCTTCACAAGAGTCCTTTGATGTATGTGTTATACAAAGTTTAGTGATTGAGAAAATAATGTTTAGTGGTTGGGTGACTTGCTTAAAGTCAAAAAGCTAAAAGGCAAAAAGGACAAACTCAGATGCAAGAATAGCTGGCTTAGGTTTAGTTCTGACATCAAACAGCAAACAACCGTCAACAGCCCACTTATCCCTTTGCCCTCAGATAGTACAATCACGTAAACAAACTACTAAAACTCATCCAACCTCATAAAGTGCCCACCAAGGAGCATGGTGAGAGAAAGGCATGAAATGGTTACTTGAATAATCCAAGGGACTGTTTTTTGTATTCTGTTTCCCTTTTGGGGTTGTTTATGTCCTTAAGGAAAAAATTCAAGAAGTAAAGGAAGATTCTGGGCTTGCTTTAGTCCCTTGTGAAATAAAGTAATCGATAAATGTTGGTTGAATGTTGAATACATTTGCTATAATCCATCAGAAATTAGGTATGTGCTATAACACTTTAACCTGGAAGAAAGAAAAAAAAAAAAAGTCCACTTGCTTTTTCAGACCTAGAAATAGGACTAGCCAGTGGTGCCTAGAGTGGCCTGTTTTTGTCCTTTCAAGAAGAAAGGATCAAATAATTAAAATGTCCTGACAATTAACAGTATTTTAGGAGTACATCAGTAGTTCTATGAATTACAGTAACCTTCTCTCTCACTTCCAGTAAGTTCACCCGATGATAAATGGAGTCACATAACCAAAGAGACAGTCAGATAATTTAGCTAAGGCTCAAGGGAAGCTACAAGAATAATCAAATAACTAGAAAGTGTTTTGCAGAGGAAGAGTTAAAATAGCAGGCTTTTTCAGCCTGAGGAGGGACTTTGGAAAGAGAGTTTTTGAAAACTACAAGAGGCTGTGCAGTAGAAAGGTTACCAGCAGGGGCCCATGGTGCATCAAAATCAGATGTGGAGCTTTCCAAAAATACAGATGCTCAGGTTCTACCTCACCCCAGAGCTGCTGAAGTAAAATTTCAGTGGGGGTAGGGCATGGGTGGGGCTCAGACCTCTATGCCTTTTTTGTTTGTTTTGAAGTATAGTTGATTTACAATATTATGTTAGTTTCAGGTATACAGCAAAATGATTCAGTTATATATATATATATTTTTCAGGTTATTTTCCATTATTACAAAGATATTGAATGAGTTCCCTGTGCTATATAGTAAATTCCTGTTGTTTATCTATTTTATATATATAGTAGTTTGTATCAGCTAATCCCGTCTTCCTAATTTATCCCTCCCCCACTTGCTTTCCCCTTTGATAACCTAAATTTATTTTCTGTGTCTGTAAGTCTATTTCTATTTTGTATATAGATTCATGTGTATTATTTTTTAGATTTACATATAAGTAATGTCAAGTAATATTTGTCTTTGTCTGACTTCACTAAATATTGTTGTTGCAAATGGCAATATTTCATTTTTTATAGCTGAGTAATATTTCATTGTGTGTGTGTATATATATATATATATATATATATATTTATATACCACATCTTCTTAAGTCAATCCTATGTTAATGGAAACATGGGTTGTTTCTATGTCTTGGCTATTGTAAATAGTGCTGCTATGAACATTGGGGTACATGTATCTTTTCTATTTAGAGTTTTTGTCCTTTCTGGATATATTCCCAGGAGTGGGATTGCTGGATCATATGGTAGCACTATTTTTAGTTTTTTTAAGGAACTTCCATACTGTTTTCCATAGTGGCTGCATCAATTTACACTCCTATCAACAATGTAAGAGGGTTCTCTTTTTCCTACACCCTCTCCAGCATTTATTATTTGTAGCCTTTTTGATGATGACCATTCTATGTGTGAGGTGATACTTCATCATGGTTTTGATTTGTATTTCTCTAATAATTAGCGATGTTGAACGTCCTTTCATGTGCCTGTTGGCCATCAGTATGTCTTCTTTGAAACAAATGTCTATTTAGGTCAGACCTCTGTGCTTTTTAAAAGCTTCAGTGATATTCCAGACACACAGCTAGGGTTTGGAACAATTGCTTTTGTCTCTTGGTCTCCCATCACAACTGACTGATCACCTGTTTGTAGACTCCTTATATTCCAGAGTCTCTTGTCATGAGATGCTTAGTGCAACTCATAGGCAGTATAATGAAGCTTTCCTAAAAGGAAGTTCATATTGTGTTCCAGGAATGATGCTAGTTCTTTTACACAGGATATTTTATTTCATTCTCAAAACAACCTTTTGACAAAGATATTATCATACCCATTTGATAAATAAAGAAAAGAAGCTGCAGGGCTTTAGTGACTTGCCATACAAAATAAAGTACAGAAACCAGAATTTGGATCCAGAGCTGTTGGACTTCAAAACCTGCACCAGAAAATAGATCTGAAAATCGAAGGCAGATTGGAATAAAAAAACCTATTAGATTGGTTGTTACTGATATCAGAACTGAGGAAGGAGAATTGAAATAACTGACAACTGACATATTTACTGATTTCAGTATTTGCCCATGGTAACAAACTATATGGTCATTCACATATTACCCACACTTGTTCAGATAGTAGGTGGCAGAATCCAAACACAAAGTAGTTGGGGGAAAAAAGTTGCTTTTTTTCCCCTTTTCTCATAACACTTTGAATATCATAGTCATTCTTTTTATCCTTAAACATAGTGACAACATCTTTAAATTGAACTACCAAATCTTGATCCCCAGCGGAGTTCAGGTTATACTTTTCTTTTTATGTCATTTGATCTTGGTCTTGCTAATGCCACAGGCTCCTCATGTGCTTACTAGACAGATAATTTAATTTTAGTATCTCTAATTAGTCTGAGTATTCCATATTGGTCTTCCTTTTTTTTTTTTTTAACCAGGAAGTTAGCATATACCTTTAGATGGCATATGCCATTTATGCCTAGAGATGTTTTTTTGACCTGACTGCTATGTCCACTGCACTCACCATTAGCCATTTTTGATTACTCACATACACACACATCTACATAAATGCACAGAATAATTACTTTATATAATACTTTTGATTAACTCCATCTTCTGCAATTTTCTTGGGACTGAGGCCTATGTATTATAACTGCTCTTGGATATACAGTTTAGTGATGAATTTATCTTATTAGTGCCATGCTTTTTCTTGAGACGTTGGCATTATTGCTTTTTAAATTCTTATCTATCAGAAAATTATTGAAGACTGTGCTATTTAGGTAGGGGAATTTGGCAATGTTTGGTTCTCTGTTACCAGTGACAGTATTTAACTTTGTGACTATTGCAATGTAAGTTGATATCCTACTCCTATGTTCTTTTAGTTTTTGATAGTTTTACCCTTTTAATTTTTAATATTCATCTTTCAGGCACATAATATAGATTTTTGAAGGAATCCATTCTATAGTATACCAGCTCTGCCTAAGAAGTTATTTCACACAGGTTCTTAACTGAATTTTTAAGTATCATTTTTTTCTGAAAACCAAAGCTGAGGTCAGTAATCATTTATAGAACTGAATTGTCTATGAGTAGCTTTGAAAATAAATGTCTCTGTGCCCATAAATCTTGGATAAAAGACTGGTAAGTTGTTGAAAAAAATGTTTGTTATAGACTCTTAAACAGAAGTAGCCGATGCTTTTTATTTTTCTGATGTTTAGATTTTTAGATTTAAAATTTTTTATTTTTAGATTTCTTACTGAAATCTATCTTCAGAAAGAAAAATGTAGATTTTAGGATAATATGATTCTGGTGATTCTGTTGCATGTGTGAGTGAGATTCAGATCAGTGTTCCAGAGACAATCAGAACACTGTGAGATTCTAATTACCCTGAGATAAAAGTAAATTCTTTCACAAAGCCATGTGAGAGTTCTCAAACTATTCTCTAGTAAGTTATATGATTTTATAGGGAGATACTATTTGGTAATATGAATAAAGTCATAATTCTTAGGGTCTAAACTTCACTCCAATAGTCTTTCTTTCATGGTGTGGGAGAGAAAAGCACATTTTGATCATGTCAGATTTATATAATACATTATATTCCTCTAATAACCCAGTTACACCAATCTTCTATCTGTTTCTATGAGGTTTTTTTTTTAAGATTCTACATATAATTTTTTTAATATTCCACATATAAGTGAGATCAAACAGTATTTGTCTTTCTGTATCTAATTGATTTCGCTTAGCATAATGCCCTCGAGGTTCATCCATGCTGTTGCAAATGGCAGGATTTCCTTCTTTTTTATGGCTGAATAATATTCATATATATATTTAAATTAATTAAACAAAGAGGCCATTAGACTGAGGTTACTCTAATGCTGTAGCAGCCTAAATAAGCAAAACAGGATCTAAGCCTATAAAATTGGAACCTAAGAACAATCAATCACAAACAACTAACTGGCTTCAAGATATAGCCAATCAATAATTTCCTTACTTTGCTTCTGCCTTTTCTCTAGAAAAGTCTTTCCTCAAGTTCTTGTCAGTGGGGTGTAGCCCTTCTAAATACTTCCAGTTTGGTGCTACCTGATTAACTTGATTTTTGCTCAAATAAACTCTTAGATTTTTAATATGCCTCAGTTTATCTTTTAACCATATATGTGTGTGTTTTAACCATATATGACTATATATATAACATATTCTTTATCCATTTATCCCTTGACAAATACTTAGGTTGTTCGCTTGCATGTCTTGTCTATTTTAAATGGTGCTACAGTAAACATGGAGGTGCAGGTATCTTTTGAAGATAGTGATTTTGTTTTCTTTGGATAAGTACCCAGAAGTGGGATTGCTGGATCATATGGTGGTTCTATTTTTAATTTTTTGAGAAACCTCCATATTGTTTTCCATAGTGGCTGCACCAACTTACATTCCCACCAATAGTGCACACAGGTTGCCTTTTCTCTACATCCTCACCAGCACTTGTCCTTCTCTTTTTGGTAACAGCCATTCTAACATGTGTGAGATGATACCTCATTGTGGTTTTGACATGCATTTCCCTGATGATTAGTGATGTTGAGTACTTTTTTATGTATCTGTTAGCCATTTGTATATATTTTTTTGAAAAATGTTTATTCAGCTCCTTTACCTATTTCTTAATTGGGTTACTTGGGGTTTTTTTGCTACTGAGTTGTATGAGTTCCTTGTATTGTATGTTTTGGATATTAACTTCTTAGGTTTGCAGATATTTTCTCCTGTTGCATAGGTTATCTTTTCATTTTGTTGATTGTTTCTTATATATATTTTAAAAGAGTTTGTGAAGGATTGATATTGTTTTCTGAAATGTTTGGTTGAATTCACCATTAAAGCCATCTGGGTCTGGCCTTATATTTATGGGAAGTTTGAAAGTTACTATATCTCTTTACTTGTTATAGATTTACTCAGAATTTCTATTTCTTCTTTAGTCAGTTTTAGTATTTAGTATCTTTCTAGGAATTTGTGCATTTCATCTAGGTTTTCTGATTTGTTGGCATAAAGTTATTCGTAGTATTCTCTTACAGTCATTTTTATTTCTGTAAGTTTGATAGTGATACCCCTCTTTTATTCCCAGTCTTAGTAATTTGAGTCTTCTCCCTTTTATCTTGGTCATGCTAGCTAAAGTTTTGTCAATTTTGTTGATCTTTTTCAAGATCCAACTTTTGGTTTTATTGATTTTTTTCTATTGTTTTTACATTCTCTATTTTAATTCCATCTAATCTTTATTATCTCATTACTTCTGATTTGGATTTCCTTTTTTCCTCTAGTTTCTGAATTTTAAAGGGTATGTTATTGATTTGAGATCTTTCTCTTTTTTTTTATTATAGCTTTATAGCTGTGGACTTCCCTTTAAGCACTTATTTATCTGTATCCTATAAATTTTAGAATGTTGTATTTTTCTTTTCATTCACCTGAAAGTATTTTCTAATTTCTTTGTGATTTATTCTTTGACTCACTCGTCATTTAGGACAGTGTTTTTTAATCTCCATGTATTTGTGAATTTCCAAGTTCCTTCTTTTATTGATTTCTAATTTTATTATTTTGTGGTTAGAGAATATACTTTGTATGATTTCATTCTTTTCAAATTTATTGGTACTTATTTTGTGGTCTAACATGCAGTCTATCCTGGAAAATGTTCCATGTGCACTTGAGAAGAATGTGCATTTGGTGGAATGCTCTATATATAGATGTCTGTTAGATCTAGTTGGTTTATGGTGCTGTTCAAGTGTTCTGTTTGCTTCTTGATCTGCCTAATTGTTCTGTCCATTATTGAAAGTGGAGTATTGAATTCTCCAACTATTATTGTTGAATTGTCTATTTTTCCTTTCAGTTCTCTCAGTTTTTTTTTTGTTTTTGTTTTTGTTTTTTTGTGGTGCACAGGCCTCTTCACTGTTGTGGCCTCTCCCATTGCGGAGCACAGGCTCCGGACGCGCAGGCTCAGTGGCCATGGCTCACGGGCCCGGCCTCTCTGTGGCATGTGGGATCTTCCCAGACCGGGGCATGAACCCGTGTCCCCTGCATCAGCAGATGGACTCTCAACCACTGCGCCACCAGGGAGGCCCCAGTTCTCTCAATTATTGTTTCATGTGTTTGTGTTTGTATATGTTCTGTCCTCCTGATGGATTGATCATTTTATCTTTATAAATTTATTAAATGTTCTATTTTAAATCTCTAGTAACAATTTCTGTCTTAAAGTTTCTTTTGTCCAATATTAGTATAGCCACTCCATCTTTCTTTGGGTTACTGTTCACATGGTATATCTTTTTCTGTTTTTTTACCTTAAATCTCTTAGTGCCCTTGAATATAAAGTATGTCTCTTGTAGATGCTATGTAATTGGATTATTAAAAAAACAAAACAAAACTATCCTGCCAATCTCTGCCTTTTGTTTGGAGTGTTGTATGCACTTACACTTAATGTAATTACAGATAAAGTAGGACTTATGTCTTCCATTTTATTATTTGTTTTCTATGATTATATACTTTTAATTTATTTTTTCCTCATTTACTGCCTTTCTTTGTATTAAATATATATTTTCTAGTTTACCATTTTAATTCCCTTGGAGTTTCTTGTATTATTTTGTTATAGTTGTTATTTTCTTAGTGGGTGTTCTATGATTACAGTTAATATTTTAACTTAAAACAATCTATCTTGAATGAATCCTAACATAATCTCAATAGTAGTCAAAAACTTTGCTCCAATATAGCTTCATTTCCTACCCCCTTTTGAGTTATTTTCACACAGCTCTAGATTTCATTTACATCTTTTTACGTTATAAACATATCAACCCACATTTATAATTACTGCTTTATGCAGTTTTTATTTTAAAATAATATATGAGGTAAAAAGAATTACAAATAAAAATACATTTATACTGTCTCTCATATTTACCTATGTAGCTACTTTTACCCATGCTCTTTATTTCTTCATGTGGATTTGAGTTACTCTCTAGTGTTCTTCTAATTCAGGTTGAAAGTCTTCCTTTAGTATTTCTTTTAGGGCATGTCTACTAGCACTTCTCTCATTTTTGTTTATCTGGGAATGTCATAATTTACCTTGAATTTCTGAAGGATAGTTTTGCTGAATATAGAATTCTTGGTTGACATCTTTTTCTTTCAGCATTTAGAATGTTCCAACTCACTGCCTCTAGACTCCATGATTTCTGAAAAGTTAGCTATTAATCTTATTGGGGATCCCTTCTACAAGATGAATTATTTTTCTCTTGTTGCTGTCTCATGATTCTTTCTGTCTTTGTTATTCAACAATTAAACTATGTGTCTATGTGTAGATCTCTTTAAATTTATCTTTCATGAAATTTGTTGAGATTTTTGGATGTGTAGATTAATTTTTTTCCATCAAATTTGGGAAGTTTCTGGCCAGTATTTTTTCAGAAATTCTTTCTGTTCCTTCTCTCTCTCCTCACTTCTAAGACTCTCATTATGCATATGTTGGTATACTTGTTGGTGTTGCACAGTTCTCTAATGGTCTGTTATTTGTATTTATTCTTGTTTCTTTCTTTTCCTCAGACTGGATAATTTCAATTGCCCTATCTTCAAGTTTGTTGATTCATTCTTCTGCCAGCTTCAATCTACTTTTGAGTCCCTCTTGCAAATGTTTCATATCAGTTATTCTAATTAACAACTCAGAATTTCTGTTCTTTTCCATTTTTAAAAATCATATCTCTATTGATACTGATTTTCTCTATTTTCCTTTAATATCTATTCTTATACATTTCTTTAATTCTTTACAGATGATTCTTTTGGTTATTTGAACATATTTATAATATATGATTTAAAGTCTCCATCTAGTAAGTTCAAAATCTGTTCTTCTTGAGGGACAGTTTCTGTTAACTGTTTTTTTCTCCTTTATATGGGCCTAATTTTCCTGTTTCTTTATAAGTCTTATAACATGTTGAAAATTGGACAATTAAAATCATAAAATGGCAACTCTGGAAATCAGATTCCTCCCTTCCCAGGGTTTTTGTTGTTGTTGCTGTTTGTTCGTTTAGTGACTCTCCTGGATTAATTCTGTCAAGTCTGAATTGTTTTTCACTGTGGCCATTTAAGTGTCTGCTGCATTAGCTTAGTGGTTACCTTACAATTTGACAGAGATTTTCTTAAATACCTTGAACCAATAAGTCCGCCTATGCCATGGACTCTGTGTGTTGAGGTCTGTCCTCAAGTTCTGGCAGCTTCTATATCTGCCTTAGCTTTACTTCCTCCTTGTACAGAACTAGTTCAGCCAGAGGTAAGAGATCAGAGTCTTCTCAGATTTTTTTCTGGGCATGCACACAGCCCTCCACATGTATGTAGCCTTTTTGGTCCATAGAAATATGCTGGAGCTTTTCAGAGACCCCTATAGGCATCTCTTTCTCCAGATTTTCCCTTAAAGTTGTTTTGGAGAGCCTTTTATTAGCCATTGCTGGTATCACTGGCTCCAGCAGTTGTGATGTTAAACAACTGCAACATTAAACGGTTGCTGTTAATTCATTTTAACAAACACCTAGAAGATAGCGCCTTTCTCACTGAGTGAGCTCTGCATCAGGTCAAATAAAAACAAGCCCTGTAAATAGGCCTTTTCCAGGGGGCTGCTGAACATGTTAAATCTGGAGAATTCTCTGTGGTTGTAAGGATGTTTGCAGCACTCCGAAGCCATTCAACC
>NW_006794332.1:2532908-2543450 GCF_000442215.2 Lipotes vexillifer | reverse complement strand
CGAAGACCCAACGCAGCCAAAAATAAAATAACCCCCGGCCCAGTGGCTTCTTGGCTACTGGTTTAAAGACTTACTATTATTGAGAGGCTGCTAATTTTCTCCCTGTGGAACTGAGGACAAAGAAATGGGAATGGGGCAAGTTAAATTGCCACAGTGCTCACTGTTTGTACAAAAATTCTGCTGATTTTCTGGGATAAATTTTACACAAATTGCTGCACGTTTTTGTTATTTCCAGAGTTCTGAAAAAATTGATTTTTGACATTTTTTTGTGAATGTTCTTGTTACTTCTATGGTGGAGTAGATTTTCGGAGATCCTTACTACTTCTAGAAGTGCTTCCTCCCTGGCTTTTAAAAGAGTAAGCACTCCTTGCTTCTTAGAACACAATGCTTTTTTGTTGGATGAAGCAGAGTGCTGGCAAGGAGTTGACTAGAAGGTGAAATAAAGTAGATGAGATTGGTCAGTTAAGGGCTAAGCTAAAGAATTTTGAGTAAAAATTATTTGGGAGGTACTTGAGTTCATAGACCATGAATAATGTGAGGATAATGATGTTTGAAGCTTATTCTAATGGTTTCACACAGAGTGAAATACAGCTGTACGAGAAGGGAGATGAGTTTAGAGGCAGTGCCAATAATCTACGTGTGTGGTGCTAAGACCTGTCTTAACATGGCAGCTATGGACATAGAAACGCAAAGGTGGATCAGTCATGGGATTTGGTGATCGACGGGATCTGTGGAATAATGGAATAAAGGAGTTTCAAAAGATATAAATGTTGCTGCTCTGCTTCACAGAGATGGTGGTAGAGTAATGGTAATGAGGATAATGGAAAGCAGAAGTGTGGCAAACTTTTATTTTGACATCTTCATTTCACTAACAGTCTCTTCTTAAGTTCCTTGGGCCAGTCATGGGATCACAAAGATTAAATGAATAGGTGTTGGATTTTTTTCTTTTTTTTTTTTTTTTCTTTTTTTTTTGCGATATGTGGGCCTCTCACTGTCGTGGCCTCTCCCATTGCCGGATGCGCAAGCTCAGCGCCCACGGCTCACGGGCCCAGCCGCTCCGCGGCATGCGGGATCCTCCCGGACCGGGGCACGAACCCGTATCCCCTGCATCGGCAGGCGGACTCTCAACCACTGCGCCACCAGGGAGGCCCTAGGTGTTGGATTTTAAAGCCAGGGTCTTATACTATCAAAAGCTAAATATTATCAAGAGGCTTCCTAAATCACATTAATTTAGAAAAAGGAGAAGAAGAAAAGGAAAGTTTTTTTTTAAAGTCTAAAGATATTCCAAAATGTTTATTTTTATGTTAACTTACTTTTCTAACATGTGATTCTCTGGTAAAGCAGATGGAAGAAATCTACAGTTTTGTATTATTGAGCTTTAACTGCTGTGTGTAGAAATGGTAGGTCCATAGCCTTGAATGTCTATTAATAGAATGTATTTTAGTAGTGTATCTTTCATAAGTGAAAGAGTCTTGGGTTCAAGCACCCCTTGCTTCTTAGAACACAGTGCTTTTTTGTCAGCATGTGGATTTATCATGATTTCAAATGATTTTCCTCCTTTGATTTTCCATAGCCCTTGAGGAGAGAAAGCAAAAATTGAAAAATGAGATGATTATCAATGAGATGATTGCTTTAATCTCTATAGTTGAGAAATGTTAATTCCTGTGTGGGATCAAAGTCCGATTTCTGGACTCTTCCCTAACCTAGGAACATTTCTCATTCAGTTCACTTCTTTATGTGCATCTAACAAGGCTGAAAGTGGAGATAGCAGTACATATTTCCATGTTTCCCTTGCACCATAGTCTTCTTCAATATTTTAAATAATTATATTCATCAGTGTTTATGTTCTAGATTTTTCAAAACACTAAATTACAGATTTGTATTATTTACCTTATTTGGCAGCTAAAGTAACAAAAATCAATTATGGTATTACCTTACTTGTTTCCATGAGTAGAGAGTAAATGACTACAAAAGAGTTTTCTTATAATTAATGTTTCTGTTAGAATAGCACAAGGAATGGAAGGCTTTGCAGGCTATTTAGGCTGTCTTCCTTATTCTTAAGACTTAATTTTTCTTAATCTTGGTTATTTATGTTATTTATTTATTCATCTTTTTGTTAGTTGGTTAATCCAATCATTTAATATAAATTAAAAACTTTTGAGAATCTACTTTGTGCCAGGATTGTGCTGTATTGAAACACACAAAGAAGCACTATTTGGAATACTTGCTCTCTGGTAGGACAGAATTTAGAAGTAGCTGGCAATAAAAATATCGAGTATCAATATAGGATCTGAAAATCTAGTGTGTTGTGAGATACTGAATTATCTGTATAGAATATTACTGTTGTTTTTAGATTCAGAGAAGAAAGAAAGCCATATAGGCAGTAGTACTCATGAAATGCTTCAGAGACTAAGTAAAATTTATGGTTGGTTGTGAAAGAAAAGGAGAATATCTATAGGCCTAGAAGAGCCCCCTGATCGTCAAAAGAGATGATGACCGCATAAGCAAAAAGACAGAGGCAGGAATGTGACAGTCAGGATGGGGGCTACCGAATACATCAGCCTAACAGAGGGTTCCTTTTGAATGGTATCCTTGGGGAGGCATTGAAAGCCTTAAGAAGTAGAACAATTACTATAAAATTCATATTTCTATTCAACAAATATTTATTGCATGATAACTTGTACTCTGATAGTACTACAATCTGGGGCTATAGGCACCTACGTTTTAGGAACGATATGAAGCTATAGATCTCAAACTGGACCACTCTATGGAGGTACTATAAAGGGCTTGCAATTTCATACAGGCACAAAGCTTGTCTGTAGATTACATAAATCATAGGACTTACATATCCATATCCATTTTTATTATTTTCAAATGTGTGTAAGTTTTGCTGTGATTAATAAAATGGAAATTTATTGTTGCTTTTTGCTCATGTACTTGTTTCAAACAACAGATTCTAAAAGTATAACTTACCTACTGGAATTGGGCAGAGAATGCAGGATTATTTCTCTTTGCTTCATATTTTCATGTGGAGAGACATTGATCAGTTTACCTGGGCTTCTCTCTGCTCCAGCTCACTCCTCAAGGGAGTTAATTGATTTGTAAATTTGGAAGCAGGAACTGAGCATGTGTCACTAATTCTCTTCATGATCTTCTCATCTGCAGAGAGTATGTACAGTTACGTTTAGCAGTAAGGAACCTACCTGTTCAGGTTTGGGAGAACTGAGGCTAGTTTGTCTAATTCTGAGATATAGTAGTAGAAAGCCTGTATTGCCTTGTACCTAAGCCATGTTCTCTAGTATTTGCTCTGTCACTAACCTATGTTGACATTTTAATCCATTTGCCTGAGTCCTTTGTTTTTATCCACGGTTTGGCTAACTGCAGTCTCTGAGCCAAATCTGACCCACTCAGGCCAAATCTGGCCAGCCTCTTCTGTTTACATATTATGTGTGTCTCTTTATTGCTACAGCAGCAGCATTGAGTAGTTAAAACAGAGATCATATGGCCTGAAAAGCCTAAATTGTTTACTCTCTGGCCCTTTGCAGAAAAGATTTGTCAACCCCTAGACTCTTATCTACAATTTGGGCAGGGAGTAAGGAAGTCATTTATTGTACTCCCTAAATTTCTAAATTAATTCTAATATTATCACATAGGGGTTTGTAAATTTTTTACTTTGAAAAACATGTTTTATCATTCAAAGTGGCAGAAACCCTTTTGTAAAAATGGAATGGACTCAGATGGGAGATTAAAGGCCTATTCAAGTAACATAGGCATGAGTCGATGAAGTTTGAGCTAGTTTGGTGATTATGGAAACAGAAAAGTAGTACTGGGTTTAGGAGTTATTATGAAGTGCAAATTTTATAAAAGTTGGTGACTCCTTCTTTATAGTAACAGTAAGCATGACAACAGGAGAAAGCGAAACGTCTCCAAGAGTTCAAACCTAGGTGACTGCGTGAATGTCCTGGGAGCAGTATATAATGTATTTTCTTATTCTGTCTGCCTTGTCTTTGGCCCTTTAAGTCACACATTCACTAACACCAGGAATAAAGACCCCAAGCATAGTTGCAGTAGTCACCCAGGACTCTTCACCATTACCAGACCTACCAAAACTAAACGTATGTCTATGCAACTTCAACATCAATCTACCAGTTTGTTCCTATAAATTTGGCCATGCCCTTTGTCTTCTCATTATTTAACTTAAGTCTCAGTTATTTTTCTAACAGGCTTAATAGGTTTATCTCCTGGCTCCCTATACCTAGTTGTGAATACTTATATGTATGTGTATGTATTTTATGTTTGAATATTGTTTTTCAGTTCATTTATTTGTTCAGTATTTATCTATTTTTTAAAATAATTTGTTTTCTGCTTCTTTCCGAGAAAGAATATGAGGCTTGGACTCCTCACATTGCAAAGAAATCCTTTCATATAAATAATCTTGGTTTCTTTCATTCTTTTTTTTTCTTTTCTTTTCTTTTTTGACAATAATTAATACTTCCTAGACAATGCATTCCCTTAGTCTTTTAGCCTCAAGGTTGTTTCATAAGATTTTTCCTCTTTGTCGTCTTGTTATTGGTGAATTACATTCTATTTATTTTGACTCCTTATGAAGATTATCTAGGTCTTTTATTGAGGATTTGTACTGAGCTGATCCCTATTTAGTTTACATGGCATTTGACATATTTTCAGTTGCATTTGTGCAGTTTATTAAAGAGCTTATTCTTGTGATTCCAACCATGTTCAGTTTCACCTGGGGTATGCAAATTTCTACACAACAGTACCAGAAATAAAAATCAAAGTTAATTTATATTTGAAATGGTATCATCACCTTCCTCAGGTGGTATTTAGGCTCATGGAAATTTTTTCTGAAAATAACATGTATTATAGTTTCAAAAAAAAGATCAGGCAAAAACAAAACAGAATATGGTCACATTCCCCAGTGTTAACCAACAAGAGTTTCTAATCATTCCTTCCAGAAATATTCCATGCATATAGATGTGTACACTTTCTTTTTATAGAAACGTGAACATACATTATATATTATTCTTTCCTTTGTTTATTTGTTTTAGCTCAACATACTAGTACCTATGCATTCGTCTCACTTTTTGAATGACTGAGTAGTAATAATGGCTACATCTATTGAGCATTTAGGCCCTTAGGCACTACATTAAGTACTTTATAAAATTCATTTCATTTCAAATGTGTTTCATTAATTTTATTATTTTATTCACAGCCACCAACAACACTTTGAGGTAGATCCTATTAGTATTCTATCCTAATATTACAGATGAAGAAACTGAGACTTTGCTAAGGCAGCTGCTTTGCTAAAAGTGGTAGAGCTAGGATTCTGACTCCACACTCTTTAATTACCATTCTAGTGTTTTACAAGTATATTTCATCAACCATCTGCAACAATATGACCTGGGAAACTTGTAAAACAAGATCTCCAGGCTCATTGTCAGAGATTCTGATTTAGTAAAAATTTGGGAGAGAGTCACAAGTCTGAGTTATTAACAAATGATCCAAAGTAGGTTTTATATAGTCCAAAATCTGTGGACCTCTGCATTATATATAGTACATTGCCTCTTTATATGAATGGTATTTATTTATTAAACAGTCTCTTAATGATGAACCTAATTTCCAGTCCTTTTATATTATAAACAATGCTTCAGTACACATTCTTTACATGTACATTTTTATTTGCGTTTGTGAATTTAATTGTAGGAAGGATTTCTAGAAGTAGAATTCCTGGGTAAAAGAGTATGTGCACTTAAAATTTTGAAACACTTTTGGGAATTTTATTAAGAACAGGTAATCTTCTTTTCCTTGCTAGTCCCTAGTTAATTATTAATTTTCCACGAGTAAAGATTTTAGAACACTAAAAGAGACTAATCAAAAGTGTTTTGAAGCCAGTTCCTTTTTTTAATCCTGTATTAGTTTACTAGGGATGGTATAACAAAGTACCACAGAGCTGCATGGCTTAAACAACAGCAATATATTTTCTGACAGTTCTGGAGGCCTAAGAGTCTGAAATTGAGGTGGCGGTAGAGCCAGTTTCTTCTAAGGAAAATGTGTTCCATGCCTTTCCCCTAGCTCTGGTGGTTTGTTAGCAACCTTTGGCATTCCTTGGCTTTGGCAGCATGACTTCAATCTTCACATGGTGTTCTCCCTGTGTACATGTCTGTCTCCAAATTTCCCCTCTTTATAGAGACACCAGTCATTGGATTAGGGGCTAACCCTAAATGACTTCATCTTAATTTAACTAATTATGTCTGCAACACCCTTATCTCCAAATAAGATTACATTCTGGGGGTTAGGACTTTGACATTTGGGGAGACACAGTTGAACCCATAACATACTCAAAATAACATTCTCAGTACCCACACTGGTTTCTCAGCACTTATCTGGTGAGATTTCTATTGTGGTTTCAAATGTATAATTGACATCTCCATCTTTGAAGTCACCTCATCTTTGATCAAGAGAGTCTTAACTAAGAATCGAGCTCCAGGGACACTGATTGGTAACACTTTCCAGAGGGGGGTAATATCCTGACACCACTTACAACTCATATGATTGCCATTTGTAAAATCTGATTACAGCTTTTCTCATTCATGGCACTAAGAATCAGGCTTCCCTCCACATACTCCCCACCCCCATTTCATTATTTAACAGAAGCATTCAAAGTAGCATGTGTACATATTTTTTTAGAAAGCAAGAGTGATAATCATGCAATGCACATAAATGGTGCCTTGCAATACCATGCTCTAGGAAGAATAATGGCAGTTTATCAATCTCATCTGTTCCCAGGTGAAGGAAAGATTTTAACATGGCAGAAGTCCAAGAGTCAATGCTGTCTAAAGATCTGCTTTCTAAAGATCTACTCTAACAATTGACAAATTAGCCTGAAAGAGATTTATATCAATTCACACTTCAAATAAAACTGTATAGAGTACCCATTTTTCCAAACTCTCACCAACACTGTGTATTATCTACAGCAATTTGATCAGGAATGGTATATCATGTGTTGCTTTAATTTACATATGTCTAATTAGAAATGAGATCAAGCATCTTTTCATACAAGAAATTTTTAGCTATTTATCATGAACTGCTCCTATCCTTTGCCCACTTTTCTCCTTAGGTTGATGATCTATCTCTTTAATCCCAATTGGTAATTCTCTTTATATAATAAAGATATTATAGCCCTTTGTTACATGTGTCAAAGAATTTTCCCAAATCTGTCATGTTTCTTGATTTTTTTTTTGTATTTTAGTGGCTTTATAGAAGTTTCATGTTTGTATGTACTCCAATTCACCAATCTTTTTCTCTACAGCTCTGATTATGAGTCTGGTTATAGCTCCTTGTCAAAGGCCATTCCTATTTTAAGATTATTTTACATGTGTATTTACTTATTATTTAAATATTTATCTGTAATTTATTTTGTTTTAAGGAATGAAGTATGAATACAGTTTTATTATTTCTTTCCAAATGACTAGTCAGTTATCTCATTGGCAATTATTATATAATCCATTGTTTTCCTACTGATTTGAAATACCATCTTTATAATATAATAAATTTTCACAAGCATTGGAGCTTTGTCTTTTTAAATTCTCTCTTCTATTTTATTGCCTTTCAGTTATTGCACCAGAACCATTTATAATTTATTTGAATATCTGATAAATGCTGATCTCCACCCCCTCCATTACTTTTCTCTTTCCAAATTGATACCTAGCTATTGTCAGACATTTATTTTTCCAAATGCACTTTAGGATCACTTGTCAAGATCCAAGATGGGGTGGGAGGGAAACTATTGCAATACTACTGCATTAAATTTAAGATTAAGTGAAAGTGAAAGAATCACTACCTTTAAAATATTGAGTCATATCATAATATAACAAGATGTATTTTTCCATTGGAGTCCAATTTTAATGTTCCTCTCTCAACCCTTAATAATTTCTGTTGCCTTCCTATGTGTGTTGCTTTCTGCTGGTATTATTGTATTAGTTTCCTATTGTTGCAGTCACCAATAACCACAAACTTAGCAGTTTAAAAAACCCATAACTTTATGATTTTACAGTTCTGAAAGTCCAAAGTGTGTCCCACTGGGCTAAGTCCAAGGTGTTGATAGGGCTTCATTCCTTTATGGAGACTCTAGGGGGAGAATCTGTTTCCTTGCCTTTTCTATCTTCTGTGAGCTGTGTTCATTCCTTGGCTCATGGCTGCCTTACACCTTCAAAGCCAGCAATGGTCAGTCAAGTCTCTTACATTGCATCAGTCTGACACTGACTCTCCTTCCCTCTTTCATTTATAATGACTGTTGTGATACTGGGCCACCTGGATAATCCAGGGTGATCTCCCCATCTCAATATCCTTAACTTAATACATCTGCAAAGCCCCTTTTGCCATGTGACATGATATAT
This sequence comes from Lipotes vexillifer, assembly GCF_000442215.2. NCBI lineage: Eukaryota > Metazoa > Chordata > Mammalia > Artiodactyla > Lipotidae > Lipotes > Lipotes vexillifer. Next base: position 2,535,036 of record NW_006794332.1, on the reverse strand, counting down.
TCACAGGTTTTGGGGATTAGGACATGGACATCTTTGAGAGGCTACATTCTGCCTACCATTGTTATCAATTCTCCTTTCCCTAGGGTGGTCTTGTCACTCATTTTTCTCCCCCACTCAAAATCTCTTTTCTTATTTTTCTTAATATTCCATATTTATGTTGTAGTCTTCCTTATTTTAATGTCATTGTAAGTCTTCAGGGCATACTTTTCTTGATACTGCAGGACATGTCAGAGCAGCAAGACCACTTCCAAAAGTTTTCACCTACTGTGAATCATTTAGAATTGTGAGTCATCTCTAACATTGAAAGAGCCATAGCCTACACTCCCTTGCATTAGTATTACTTTTCCCATTATCAGAAAAAGAATTCAGGAAGCAGTGAAAATATGCAGGTAGCTTGTATCATAGTACTAGCATAATAATTCTATTCCCATTGTCTTTTTTACCTAACATCTTCAAACTCATCTAAGTCAAACCACCATCTTCTATTCTTAGGAGATACTTTGTATTGATCAGACTAGGCTTGAAGACTTTCAGTGGCAGAGAACCTGCTACTGGCTAAGCAGCCCATTTCATACTGGGAAGCTCTGGTAGTCAGCCTTGTTACCATCTATCTGCACTCTTTCTATCAATTCTAGTCATTCTTCTATTTTTCAAATACTTGTGATACGTGTTTTCCTGCACCTTTTCTTCTTCAATCTTTCCCCACATGACATGGGTTTGATACTCAGCACTTTCCTTACCCATGTGCAGAGAAAATAGTCCATTTCGTCTTTGCAGCTCCTCAAATGTAGGCCCCAGTACCAAGCTAAGTGTACCAGGTGTGGTTTGCTGCAGTGCTGGTTAAGCTGCTTCAGTTTCCCCTATGTGGTTAAGAAATAGCTGTATTAATAGGCAGGTTCACAGAGATGTCTTGTCAAAGTAGTCTAGAAAAGCCTCTAGGTCACCTTATTTCTAATTTAAAAAGCTACATCATTGGTACTATTGAGAAATGACTATGCCCATACCTGGGTCCCTGATTGTTGCTAAGGTTTTTCGATTAATACAATCTTGCACCACTTTCCAAAGGATAGTCAACATCATACAGTTAGCCTGTCTTTTACAAAATTCCTAAACCAGATTATTCCCAATTCTAATTAGCACAGAGTAAGGGGGGGCTGTCACGTTCCCTGGTTTAAATATCATTCTTACATTAAATCAGCCATTGTCACATTATGTCTTTAACTGGTGCATTACACTCTGACTCATACTGTCAGCTGTAACTCCTGTTTCTTTTTTCATGGTACTCATACTGTCAGCTGTAACTCCTGTTTCTTTTTTCATAGTATTGCTAATCTGTATACCCACATACTGAATTTTTAAAAGTCATTTCTGTACTGAACCATAGGACCTCATATTTAATCACTAATGAACTTTGACTTGTTAGACTGAGCCCACTCCTGATGATTTTAAACTCTTATAGGAACACAGTGCAAACAAGTGAAAGCATATTATGTAGACTTTTTATTACTAAAGTTTATTTTTCTTGAGGGGCATAATGTTAATTTATTCAGTGCTCTCAGTATGCATCTTTTTTTAAGAAGCACTATTTGGTTCACACATTGCACAACTAACTATAACAGGTAGGATAAAAGTGACTAAGTAAGCATGAAAGCTAAACAGTCTCTCAGGGGCTATGAAGTTAGGCAGTATGAAGTTAGGGACCTGTTTAGGATTTGAGGACAAGCCATTAGTCCCTCAGAAAAGAGTTAGCAAAGACCAAGGCAGAGAACACAGTCTTAGGCATGCTACCATTACAAAAATTCAAGCACAGAAACAAGTCTGGGATTCAGGAACCAGGCATTCAAATAAAGATAGAGGCCAAATATCAAGAAAAAAGCAAAAGCTGCTAACCAAATTGGAGCCATATTTTGCTAGACTAGGTACAATGGAACCTTGAAAAGTGAATCACAAACTGTTGGACCTCAATTCTTTTAATATCTCTGGTCCATTGCCAGGATTTACCATCAAGAGTATTTTGGCAATTAATCTGTGTATCAAAATCCACATTTCTCACAGTAAGGAAGAGGGCTTGAAAAGGCTAAGAGGTTGGCAGGGTTAGATACTACCTAGCAATGGGCATGCCTCTTTC
>NW_006794332.1:2525301-2532839 GCF_000442215.2 Lipotes vexillifer | reverse complement strand
TTTCCCTTAGTTATGGCAATAAAGATCTTGTCATAGTCCTTTTGTCTGAGATACAATAGTATGAACACTAGATTTGCTGAGATAAGACCTAGGTTGTAGCCCCAAAACTTCCATTAACCAGATGTTGGTTAATATTGGACACCTAATCATTCCAAGCCTTAGTTTCTGAATGGGGATAATAGTAATATTAGGAGGATTGTAACGAGAGCTAAATGCGAATCATCTGGCTAAATGAAATACTGTTTACTTTGCAGACTGTAAAACACTTCATAAGTTGCTATTCTTCTTACAGTGATTTGAATCTGTGATAGTTTTTGAATGACATTATTTCAGATTTCATTAATTCAACAAATGTTCATTAAGTGCATACTATGTGAAAAAGATGGTTGTAGTCTTTGCCTCTATGGTTCTTTAATTCTAGATGAGGAATCAGGCCTTAAAATACTGACTGAAATGTTAGCTATTTTATATACTTATTTTTTAGCATATATTCGTCGAGTCCTACTATGAACATGGCACTTTGCTAGGTACTAGACAAGCAGGTATTTAGTTATTAACCCCATTTATCTTATAGATTAATGGGATTATGTTTAACCTTTAGTTTATTCTTCCAGATCTTGTTATTTTAATGAGTTTACTACCTGGATCATTAATGCATTTAATGAAATCATTCATGGAAATGAATGGAAATTCATTTCCATGAAATTCATTTCCATGAAATTCATTCATGGAAAATCATGGAAATTCTGAGATATTATGAAAGACCATGTTAACTGTTTAAAAAGAATCAGTAGGTACTATGACTAGAACATTTTATGATTCTCTCATCAAATAAAGTTATAATGAAAGGAAATGAATTTATTTTGACCTGACTTACTCTTAGTAACCTCATGCTCATGTTTGAAAGTGAATTAATTGGGAGAGGAGCAAGACTAGAGGCAAGGAGACCAGTTTGGAAGTTGTTTAGCAGTTCAGGTGAGATACAGCGGTGACCCGGACCAGGGTTGTAGTGGCGGTAGAGAGAAATGAATGTGTTTGAGATACCTAATTCAGTGTTGTATATGGGACTTGGGGAATGAGTGGGCATGATGTTGAGGTAATGATTTAAGGAGAAATTGACAAAAATGTTTAAAGATGTTTTTAAAAAATAAACATGAGGATAATCATCAGTGCTTTGATAAGGATGAATATGAGGAGAGACATAGCCTACCAGATAGTAAAATTAATTTTAAGGCTTCAATAATCAAAGCAGTATGCTTGTGGTATAGAATAGACTGACATATGGAACAATTAGAAAATCCAGAAACAGATTCAGTTATATGTAAGCATATGGTGTATAACTATTGTCACAGGAATTCCATTTCAAAAGAACTAGTTGAGCATGTAAACAAAGATACATGCACAAGAGTGTTTCCTTAAAAGAAAAACATTAAAATTTCAGTATGATAAGATTGACTAAATAAATTATGACTATGTATGTACTGGGACTTAAATTCATCATGTAGACATGTATTTGTCATTGAAACTTGTTCAGAATACATTACTAGAGGTAAATACCAAATCAGAAAACATTACATATAATATCTTTATATATTTATACTTAATATCTTTATGTAAGACTTACAGAAAATCTCTTGAACTTTTATCCTTCTTGGGGTGGGAAAATGCAATGCCCTCCTTAAGATTTCTGTAGAATCTACAAGGCATCCAATCTCAATTCTCATGATCACCTCTTGCTATAAATTCCTATTTGTGTAGAACTTTTGATTCCATTCATTTTTCACATCTTGTGTCTATTCTTGATTCTCCGTCCCACGACTACTGGAATAGGTAATGTACCCTGGCTACTTGTATGAATGTACTTTGTACAGGAATATCCATAGCAACATTTTTCTTAATAACAAAACATCTGGGAAATGTTTAAAGCGTCGTTGTTGGGAGAATGTGTAAGTGAATTTGTGGTATACCTATATGATGGACTCCTGCATCACACTGAAAATAAATGAAACTCGGAAGCATAATATTGATTGAAAAAAGTCCCAGAAGAGCAAGAGCATTTTATATTATATATATGAAATTCAAAAGCATACAGTACAAAACCATTTATTCTTTATTGATACTTAACATACATAGATAAATTTTAACAGCAGTCCAGGGAATTATAAACACAACATTCAGAACAAGATTTAGCCCTGGTTGCCAAGGGAAGGGGTGGGAATGGAAAGGGGAGCATGGGATGGGAGGGGCAGATCTCAGTGGTAATGATCAATCTCTTAAACATGGACACACGTGGATATATTTTATTATTTTATAATCTCATATATCCTCTTTCAAGGGATACTGGTCAGGTATTTCGTTGAATGCCCTGCTTTTTTGGTAATATAAAATATTTGGTTACAAAGGTACGGCTTTGCTATCTTTGTTTTACTATCTCCTCCTTGCTATCTTTGTTTTACTATCTCCTTCCCTTGGGGCCCTCACTTTCCATAAGGAAGCCATGTGCGTACTACAGACTTCTACGCCAATGAGAAATGATGGCACTCCCTTAAGAAGCAGAAGAGAATGTACTTCATTATTGTTTAAAATAGTTGGTCTTTCCTTTGCACACACCCACATGTCTACACACACGGAAGCCATCTGGGAGAATATACACCAAAATGTTACTGTTAGTTATCTGAGCATGCTGGATTTTCATGTGATATTTTTTTCTCTTTCTTTATAGTTTCTAATATTTCTCTAATAAATATATATACTTAATATACTAACTCACCCTGTGTGGTTAAATTTCAAAGTAGTTTTCAAGGCCTTTAAAATCCTCATAATTCTTTATAAACATAGTAAAAGTCCAACTTAATCAAATTCATGAAGAATGGGTTGTTCTGATTAATTTAATTTTAGGATGAACTGGGGTTTAAGCTGGAGACTCTTCTTTCATAGGCTCATTATAATCTTACTGTAATCTCATTTTTTTCACTTTTGATATGCAAAGCAGTAAACAATACTTTTAAAAAACCAGAAGAGTAAAGTAATTTACATCTTTAAAAGGCATTATCCTTTTCCTAACTGGTATTAAGATTTGTTTGAAAGGACATTAGAGACTGTTCAGTTGATCAAAATACTTATTGAGGACCCATTGTGTGGCAGGAGTTATATTAGATTCTGGGGATAGAGTGGTGAACAAGAGAAATTCCAGCTTTCATGGAGTTTACAGTCACCTGGTATGTTTTATACATAATTTTATCAATAGATAGTTCTGTGTAAACATTTCCACTTAATGAGGAGTTCTGTTGCTTTCTAGTGCTATTTTTAGCTAATTATTATATCAGTGAATTTTTTAAATATTTATCTTTGCCTGTTATTTTATTTTATTTTATTTTTTAATTTATTTATTTACTTTTGGCTGTATTGGGTCTTCGTTGCTGCGTGTGGGCTTTCTCTAGTTGCGGCGAGCAGGGGCTGCTCTTTGTTGCAGTGCGCGGGCTTCAGTAGTTGTGGCGCATGGGCTTAGTTACTCCGCAGCATGTGGGATCTTCCTGGACCAGGGTTCGAACCTGTGTCCCCTGCATTGGCAGGTGGATTCTTAACAACTGCACCACTAGGGAAGCCCTGTCAGTGCATTTTTATTTTAGAAGATAAGCAATAGTTAATTCACAGAAAATTATTTTTTGTGTTGGCCCAAATTTGCCCTCCTTGACCAATAAACATTGCTCTTTGTTCTACTTTTAAGAACTTTAGAATAAATCTACCACAACAACTTACCCCTTCCCCACTTTGTGGGATAGCTCTTGAAGGACAGACTTTCAAATATGTTGAGAAAACTATTATGTAGCTGTAAGTCTTCTCTGGGATAGAACACTGCAGTTTCCTTTCATGATTTCTTCTGTGACATGGTTTTTAAATCACATACCATCCTGATTGCTTTCCTCTGGAGCTTTCAACTTTGTCACCCTTTGTTGTTAAAAATAAAGTACTCCCAATTTCCTGCTTTCAATAGAGTAGAGTGAACATAATTGACTCTTTGATGTGTGAGGGTCTGTATAGTCTGAAAGCAATTACACTGACCTTGAATACTTATTCTGCTATACTGTAAGTATCATTATAGAAAAAAATAAGAGCTTGTACTAAATCTTTACCAACCCTTGGATATATCTTAGAAGATTTTTTGAAAGTGAGTTAATTTTTCTTCTTATTTGTCTTTTTCTTTTGATAGTGAAGTATGGTTTATAAAGATAACAAATATCAAAAGTAAAACACGATTAACTGTAAAATTCATGCAGATAATCTGTTTTTCTTCTCTAGTAAACTGTGAACTTTCTGAGGGCAAGGATTATGTCTTATTCGTTTTTTTAAATCTCCAGCAGTTAGCACAGTCCTAGATGTATGTGATAGATGCCCAATAAATATTTGCTGACCATTAATGCCTTATATAAGAAATAAAGATCTTGTAAAATGAAACAAATTCCAGTTTTTAGAATATATTGAAGAATCAGTAATATAGAATTGGACCTTAATTTTATCCTAACCTGAAAAGAGTAACCTTAGTATATTAGTTAGCAGTATTCACTAAGGAAGTGTGTTGGGTGGGAACGCATTTACTTCTAAGTGACTGAAAACCCAATTAGCAATGACTCAAACAATTAGAACTTTAATATTTGCTTAAGAAGCCTGAAGAAACTGGTCCTGGGGCTATTTGAGCAGCTCAGTGATACCATCTAGGTCCCAGGCTTTTTTACCCTTCTGTTGCCATTCTTGGCCTGTTAGCTTTTTGAGGTAAGAGGCTTACTGCCTATGGTTACAACATGCCTGCCCCCTCCAGACATCAAGGCTGCACGCAGAGAGAGGAAACCAAGGAAAGCCAAGGCTCTTAAAAAGCCTCTTTACATGTCTTTTCTTTGAAGAAAAATATTTTTCCAGAAGCCTCCCAGCAAATTTCCCCTTATATCTAACTGGCCAAAACCTGAGTCATATCTCTAGGAAGCAAGCAAAGGAGTAAAGTTGTGGGAATGACTGTGGATTAGTTAAACAACAGTTTATGCCACAAGTAGAAAATACACATATATTACAAAAAGATCTCATGACAGGAGATCAGGACCTCCCCTGATAACGTCAGGGGAACCAAATTATAAAGACCCTTCTAAAAAGATCACTGATAATATTGGGGTTACACTGTTGCATAACTTATTCAAACAGATGAACCATCACCTGTCAATCACTTTTAGAAGAACTGACGACGAACCTTATTATTTTTTCTAGTTTTTATAAATTAAACAGGCTGTGTCTTTATCACAAAGCTATTTTTATTTTTTCTCCTTCCTTTTAGGAGTCCTATCCAAAGAAGAGGAATTACACTATGGAAATTGTACCATCTGCTTCTCTGGATACATTTCCTTCAGAAAATGAGAATTTTCTATGTGATCTCATGGACACAGCAGTTACAAAGAAACCTTGCTCCTTAGAAATTGCAAGGGCCCCTTCTCCAAGAACTGGTAATATTTCTTACTGACATTTGGACCAATTCAATTTATATGCCTGCATATGTGAAGATGTGTCATTAATATTTAGATTTCCCACAATATTTAAAGAATGAAAGTGCCCCAGTATAGTCACAATGATTTTTACTTTTATTTTTTTTTTCATTTTGAAGTGAGTCCAGGTAAGTTAGAGCATTTTTGATGTGAAGTCTCTTAACTTCTTGACAAGACCCTCATGGAGATGGTTCTGTCATGGTGAAGACACTGAAACATTTTAACAGTGAAAAACCTTCTAGGTCAGATACAAAACATTGGGTTCCTTAGAGTTCATAGCAAATTTGGTAGCAAGAGTCTTTCAATATACTTTCCTGCATCCTATCTGCTTACAGGTTATCAAAGCATACTCAGCTACTTTGTGTATTTTATCTTTTTTGTGGTATTTTCAGATCCACTGTTTTATTTTTTGCATTATAAACTGGTGAGCAAGGCAAACAGATATTATGCCTATTTTACTGATAAGGAGATTGGAGCTAAGTGTCTTATTTAAGATCTATACATTGGGGGGCCTTTGCCTGAACATGAGTTTTTGACTACCATCATGTTTGCATTCTGTTCCTTTGCCACTGCCTCTAGGAAAGAATGCACAGTAGTTAACATGAAAGCTAATGAGGGAGGAAACCTTCAAGTGGGTGGTCAGCATATTCAAAGCTGCAAAGAAGTTGGTAGGAGAAGTTCTGAGGAGAGGCTTTTTTTTGGGGGGGGGGGTTGATAATCCAGTTGCTGCCTATCTTTGAATAGTAAGTTTAAGAAGTGATGTGATAAAACCAGATTTCTGGAAGTTAACAGTGAGACACTCGGAAATGCAAAATAAGGAAATGGGGGTGGAGAATACCGGTTACTCTTTGAAGAAGATTAGAAGAAGAGATATGATGCTAACATGAAAAGAAAGTGATATGAAGGAGAAATGGATAGTTTAGTTTAGGATAAGTAAGACTTGGTCAGGTCTACAAGTTGGAGGAATTTGCTGGTGGAGAGCAAGAGATTGAAGACAAAGAGTAAAAAAGAGAGAACTGAATAGGCAGAAATTAAGATTGAGCTAGTCTAAGAAAATACAGACATTGCTTCTCTCAGAGAGAAGAGAAGATAGAGCATTATGAATACAAAGAAAATAGGTACTTCCATATGGGTTCAATTTCTGAGTACTGTAAAAGGTTATTGACTGAAAAGAAGAGCTAGATGTTGAGAAGGGTTAAATTAAAATTCAGAAATACCATTTTAAGTAATAGGCTATGGTATTTTATAGAAGTGAACAAGTAGATTTTTGAGAAGCATTGAGGCCAGGGTGTTGTATGAATCATAAGCATGCAGAAAGAATATTTTAGGATGAGGTAAGAGCATAATCATGAAAATAGTTAAAGTTTATTGAGCATTTACTGTGTGCCAGATACTATTATAAGTGCTTTATATACATTATTTCACATAATCCTTACAATGCTGTAAGGTAATAATGCCATTATTCCCAATTCACAGTGAGGAAAGTGAGGCACCAAAATATTATGTAACCTCCCGAGGTTACATGTTAACAGCGGATGGTTCTGGGACTTGAACTTGTGTTGTCCACTTGTACTCTTAAATACTATGTTAGTTATGCTGCTGAATTATATTAGGAGATAAAGTGGAATTGAAAGTGTGAACCAAGTACTGAAATCCTCAGGAAATGTGGAGGTATGCCTGGAAGTCCACATATGATAACAATAAAATCAGAAAAAGTATGTTATAATAGGATAGCATAATCATCAGATGAGCAGCAGATTTCGGATGAAGGTAGAATAGTGAGTGATTCAGAAGCAATCATGGAGAGTGAAGACAGTGCTGAGAGATGATAAGAATGTGAGTTGAATGAAAGATCTTCTGTAGGAGAGGTCACAGGGGAAAATAGTGGGGAAATCAGGGGCAAAGCTCAGTTAATGTAGGAAAGTGGACGGTATATATGTATGAAAATTTAAAAGAGCCTTAATTAGGGAATGGGGGTAAGGGTGTTAAGTTAGGGTTGGTGGAAGCAGGAAT
>NW_006794332.1:2459042-2525208 GCF_000442215.2 Lipotes vexillifer | reverse complement strand
CTGCTGAAAATCAATAAACGTGCTGGATAAAAATACAGAAAAAGAAAACTTAAAAGCATCAAAAAGGTGACAGGAAGATTATGTAAAGCGAATAACATTTAAATTAGGAACTTCTTTTTATCAGTTTATTAGTAAGAAATAATCAGGCAGTACCTTGGTTGAAGGTGGGAAGCCAGTGGAGCATTAAGGCCACTTTTGTCCTGAGGGAATTTGCTGAACCTGCTGTTGAACTTTGGTGCTCAAGTCCTCTATGGATTTGTGTACAGAAAACAAATCTCTGTGCCTGCTCAGCATGAGGATTCTAACAGGAAATCCTTCCTCCATAGAGCTAGGAGTACAGGGGCTACACCCTCACAGTAATCAGAAATAGTCCTGCCTCATAACCTTCATTCTAAGGAGACTGCAAGGTCTGAAAAGATGATTTGTTGTGAGCAGAACAAGAGGAGAAATTCCTGAGGAGTTGTAACCATGAGCTGGTCCTCACACAGCTTTGCACCCAAAACGTATCATCCATATGGTCTAAAAAACATCAGTCCATGAATTTAGTTTAAAGTAATACCCTCAGTCATCAAGCAGAAGCAAATGTAAACATCTAGAAAGGAATGTATTATCTTCCTAGGCCCCAAATAATTCCTATAAATACTTTTGCAATTAAAATGATCAATTTACAAAGATTAAGCCTAAAAGAAAAAGATCCCCAAACAAGAATCAACAGAGATAAGAACGAACAGATACACACCTGAAAGACTTCAAATACTGGAATTATCAGATATAGACTATAAAATGACCATGCTATTATAAATAAAAGATAAGCTTGAAGGTATTTTGAGGAATGTAAGATGGCAGATATTTTTGCTGTCATTTTTGGAAAATATAATCCTCCACAGTCTGCCCTCTGGTCACAATGATTTATGTCCTTTTCCTATGCAAATTACACTCATTTTTTTCCTTCAGGATTTCCAAACATCAGCTCATTACTGCATGAACTCCCAGACTAGGTTCAGGTATGTGTGAGTCGTTCTGGTGCAGTTCTTATGGCATAGGTCCTTGACTACCTTTGCTCTTGGCAATGATGACCTGTCAGCTAAAGAGACAAGTTACCAGTCTCCTGTCCCATAACATATAAGAGTGGGAAAGACATAGGAAAACCACAATTGACACTCCCATTCAAACACAGGGAAAATAGGGCATGCAGCCATCACTACTAGTCTGTGGGAATTCTGAATCTAATCAAGCACAGTTACTTGATTAAGGCTTAGTACAATGGAGTAGTAATTGGTTTCATTTTTTTTTTTTTAACATCTTTATTGGGGTATAATTGCTTTACAATGGTGTGTCAGTTTCTGCTTTATAACAGAGTGAATCAGTTATGCATATACATATGTTCCCATATCTCTTCCCTCTTTGTCTCCCTCCCTCCCACCCTCCCTATCCCACCCCTCCAGGCAGCCACAAAGAACCGAGCCGGTTTCCCTGTGCCATGCGGCTGCTTCCCACTGGCTATCTACCTTACGTTTGTTAGTATATATATGTCCATGTCTCTCTCTCGCCCTATCACACCTCACCCTTCCCCCTCCCCATATCCTCAAGTCTGTTCTCCAGTAGGTCTGTGTCTTTATTCCTGTTTTACCCCTAGGTTCTGCATAACATTTTTTTTTTCTTAAATTCCATATATATGTGTTAGCATACGGTATTTGTCCTTCTCTTTCTGACTTACTTCACTCTGTATGACAGACTCTAGATCTATCCACCTCATTACAAATAGCTCAATTTCGTTTCTTTTTATGGCTGAGTAATATTCCATTGTATATATGTGCCACATCTTCTTTATCCATTCATCCGACGATGGGCACTTAGGTTGTTTCCATCTCCGGGCTATTGTAAATAGAGCTGCAATGAACATTTTGGTACATGACTCTTTCTGAATTCTGGTTTCCTCAGGGTATATACCTAGTAGTGGGATTGCTGGGTCATATGGTAGTTCTATTTGTAGTTTTTTAAGGAACCTCCATACTGTTCTCCATAGTGGCTGAACCAATTCACATTCCCACCAGCAGTGCAAGAGTGTTCCCTTTTCTCCACACCCTCTCCAGCATTTATTGTTTCTAGATTTTTTGATGATGGCCATTCTGACTGGTGTGAGATGATATCTCATTGTAGTTTTGATTTGCATTTCTCTAATGATTAATGATGTTGAGCATTCTTTCATGTGTTTGTTGGCAGTCTGTATATCTTCTTTGGAGAAATGTCTATTTAGGTCTTCTGCCCATTTTTGGATTGGGTTGTTTATTTTTTTGTTATTGAGCTGCATGAGCTGCCTGTAAATTTTAGAGATTAATCCTTTGTCAGTTGATTCATTTGCAAATATTTTCTCCCATTCTGAGGGCTGTCTTTTGGTCTTGTTTATGGTTTCCTTTGCTGTGCAAAAGCTTTGAAGTTTCATTAGGTCCCATTTGTTTATTTTTGTTTTTATCTCCATTACTCTAGGAGATGGGTCAAGAAGGATCTTGCTGTGATTTATGTCATAGAGTGTTCTGCCTATGTTTTCCTCTAAGAGTTTGATAGTTTCTGGCCTTACATTTAGGTCTTTAATCCATTTTGAGCTTATTTTTGTGTATGGTGTTAGGGAGTGATCTAATCTCATACTTTTACATGTACCTATCCAATTTTCCCAGCACCACTTATTGAAGAGGCTGTCCTTTCTCCACTGTATATTCCTGCCACCTTTATCAAAGATAAGGTGACCATATGTGCATGGGTTTATCTCTGGGCTTTCTATCCTATTCCATTGATCTATCTTTCTGTTTTTGTGCCAGTACCATACTGTCTTGATTACTGTAGCTTTGTAGTATAGTCTGAAGTCAGGCAGCCTGATTCCTCCAGCTCCATTTTTTGTTCTCAAGATTGCTTTGGCTATTCGGGGTCTTTTGTGTTTCCATACAAATTGTGAAATTTTTTGTTCTAGTTCTGTGAAAAATGCCAGTGGTAGTTTGATAGGGATTGCATTGAATCTATAGATTGCTTTGGGAAGTAGAGTCATTTTCACAATGTTGATTCTTCCAATCCAAGAACATGGTATATCTCTCCATCTGTTTGTATCATCTTTAATTTCTTTCATCAGTGTCTTATAATTTTCTGCATACAGGTCTTTTGTCTCCTTAGGTAGGTTTATTCCTAGATATTTTATTCTTTTTGTTGCAATGGTAAATGGGAGTGTTTTCTTGATTTCACTTTCAGATTTTTCATCATTAGTATATAGGAATGCCAGAGATTTCTGTGCATTAATTTTGTATCCTGCTACTTTACCAAATTCATTGATTAGCTCTAGTAGTTTTCTGGTAGCATCTTTAGGATTCTCTATGTATAGTATCATGTCATCTGCAAACAGTGACAGCTTTACTTCTTCTTTTCCGATTTGGATTCCTTTTATTTCCTTTTCTTCTCTGATTGCTGTGGCTAAAACTTCCAAAACTATGTTGAATAAGAGTGGTGAGAGTGGGCAACCTTGTCTTGTTCCTGACCTTAGTGGAAATGCTTTCAGTTTTTCGCCATTGAGGATGATGTTGGCTGTGGGCTTGTCATATACGGCCTTTATTATATTGAGGAAAGTTCCCTCTACACCTACTTTCTGCAGGGTTTTTATCATAAATGGGTGTTGAATTTTGTCAAAAGCTTTCTCTGCATCTATTGAGATGATCATATGGTTTTTCTCCTTCAATTTGTTAATATGGTTAATCACATTGATAGATTTGCGTATATTGAAGAATCCTTGCATTCCTGGAATAAACCCCACTTGATCATGGTGTATGATCCTTTTAATGTGCTGTTGGATTCTGTTTGCTAGTATTTTGTTGAGGATTTTTGCATCTATGTTCATCAGTGATATTGGCCTGTAGTTTTCTTTCTTTGTGACATCCTTGTCTGGTTTTGGTATCAAGGTGATGGTGGCCTCGTAGAATGAGTTTGGGAGTGTTCCTCCCTCTGCTATATTTTGGAAGAGTTTGAGAAGAATAGGTGTTAGCTCTTCTCTAAATGTTTGATAGAATTCGCCTGTGAAGCCATCTGGTCCTGGGCTTTTGTTTGTTGGAAGATTTTTAATCACAGTTTCAATTTCAGTGTTTGTGATTGGTCTGTTCATATTTTCTATTTCTTCCTGATTCAGTCTTGGCAGTTTGTGCATTTCTAAGAATTTGTCCATTTCTTCCAGATTGTCCATTTTATTGGCATAGAGTTGCTTGTAGTAATCCCTCATGATTTTTTGTATTTCTGCAGTGTCAGTTGTTACTTCTCCTTTTTCATTTCTGATTCTATTGATTTGAGTCTTCTCCCTTATTTTCTTGATGAGTCTGGCTAATGGTTTATCAATTTTGTTAATCTTCTCAAAGAACCAGCTTTTAGTTTTATTGATCTTTGCTATTGTTTCCTTCATTTCTTTTTCATTTATTTCTGATCTGATTTTTATGATTTCTTTCCTTCTGCTAACTCTGGGGTTTTTTTGTTCTTCTTTCTCTAATTGCTTGAGGTGCAAGGTTAGGTTGTTTATTCGAGATGTTTCCTGCTTCTTAAGGTGGGCTTGTATTGCTATAAACTTCCCTCTTAGAACTGCTTTTGCTGCATCCCATAGGTTTTGGGTCGTTGTATCTCCATTGTCATTTGTTTCTAGGTATTTTTTAATTTCCTCTTTGATTTCTTCAGTGATCACTTCGTTACTAAGTAGTGTATTGTTTAGCCTCCATGTGTTTGTATTTTTTACTGCTCTTTTCCTATAATTGATATCTAATCTCATGGCGTTGTGGTCGGAAAAGATACTTGATATAATTTCAATTTTCTTAAATTTACCAAGGCTTGATTTGTGACCCAAGATATGATCTATCCTGGAGAATGTTCCATGAGCACTTGAGAAAAATGTGTATTCTGTTGTTTTTGGATGGAGTGTCCTATAAATATCAATTAAGTCCATCCTGTTTAATGTATCATTTAAAGCTTGTGTTTCCTTATTTATTTTCATTTTGGATGATCTGTCCATTGGTGAAAGTGGGGTGTTGAAGTCCCCTACTATGAATGTGTTACTGTCGATTTCCCCTTTTATGGCTGCTAGTTTTTGCCTTATGTATTGAGGTGCTCCTATGTTGGGTGCATAAATATTTACAATTGTTATATCTTCTTCTTGGATCGATCCCTTAATCATTATGTAGTGTCCTTCTTTGTCTCTTCTGATAGTCCTTATTTTAAAGTCTATTTTGTCTGATATGAGAATTGCTACTCCAGCTTTCTTTTGGTTTCCATTTGCATGGAATATCTTTTTCCATCCCCTTACTTTCAGTCTGTATGTGTCTCTAGGTCTGAAGTGGGTCTCTTGTAGACAGCATATATATGGGTCTTGTTTTTGTATCCATTCAGCCAATCTGTGTCTTTTGGTGGGAGCATTTAGTCCATTTACATTTAAGGTAATTATCGATATGTATGTTCCTATTCCCATTTTCTAAATTGTTTTGGGTTCGTTATTATAGGACTTTTCCTTCTCTTGTGTTTTTGTCTAGAGAAGTTCCTTTAGCATTTGTTGTAAAGCTGGTTTGGTGGTGCTGAACTCTCTCAGCTTTTGCTTGTCTGTAAAGGTTTTAATTTCTCCATCAAATCTGAATGAGATCCTTGCTGGGTAGAGTAATCTTGGTTGCAGGTTTTTCTCCTTCATCACTTTCAGTATGTCCTGCCACTCCCTTCTGGCTTGTAGAGTTTCTGCTGAGAGATCAGCTGTTAACCTTATGGGGATTCCCTTGTGTGTTATTTGTTGTTTTTCCCTTGCTGCTTTTAATATGCTTTCTTTGTATTTAGTTTTTGACAGTTTGATTAATATGTGTCTTGGCGTATTTCTCCTTGAATTTATCCTGTATGGGACTCTCTGTGCTTCCTGGACTTGATTAACGATTTCCTTTCCCATATTAGGGAAGTTTTCAACTATAATCTCTTCAAATATTTTCTCAGTCCCTTTCTTTTTCTCTTCTTCTTCTGGAACCCCTATAATTCGAATGTTGGTGCGTTTAATGTTGTCCCAGAGGTCTCTGAGACTGTCCTCAGTTCTTTTCATTCTTTTTTCTTTATTCTGCTCTGCAGTAGTTATTTCCACTATTTTATCTTCCAGGTCACTTATCCGTTCTTCTGCCTCATTTATTCTGCTATTGATCCCATCTAGAGTATTTTTCATTTCATTTATTGTGTTGTTCATCATTGTCTGTTTCATCTTTATTTCTTCTAGGTCCTTGTTAACTGCTTCTTGCATTTTGTCCATTCTATTTCCAAGATTTTGGATCATCTTTACTATCATTATTCTGAACTCTTTTTCAGGTAGACTGCCTATTTCCTCTTCATTTGTTAGGTCTGGTGGGTTTTTATCCTGCTCCTTCATCTGCTGTGTGTTTTTCTGTCTTCTCATTTTGCTTATCTTACTGTGATTGGGTTCACCTTTTTGCAGGCTGCAAGTTCGTAGCTCCCGTTGTTTTTGATGTCTGTCTCCAGTGGCTAAGGTTGGTTCAGTGCGTTGTGTAGGCTTCCTGGTGGAGGGGACTAGTGGCTGTGTTGTGGTGTATGAGGCTAGATCTTGTCTCTCTAGTGGGCAGGTCCACGTCTGGTGGTGTGTTTTGGGGTGTCTGTGGACTTATTATGATTTTAGGCAGCCTCTCTGCTAGTGGGTGGGGTTGTGTTCCTGTTTTGCTATATGGTTGGCATAGGTTGTCCAGCACTGTAGCTTGCTGGTCGTTGAGCGAAGCTGGGTGCTGGTGTTCTGTAGCTTGCTGGTCGTTGGGTGAAGCTGGGTGCTGGTGTTGAGATGGAGATCTCTGGGAGATTTTCGCCGTTTGATATTATGTGGGGCTGGGAGGTCTCTTCTTGACGAGTGTTCTGAAGTTGGCTCTCCCACCTCAGAGGCAGAGTCCTGATTCCTGGCTGGAGCAGCAAGAGCCTTTCATCCACTCGGCTCAGAATAAAAGGGAGAGAAAGTAGAGAGAATTAGTAGAAGTAGGAGGAAATAGGAAAGAAAGAAAGAAAGCAAGAAAGAAAGGAGGGAAGGAAGGAAGGAGGGAAGGAAGAAAGAAAGAAAGAAGAAAAGAAAGGAAGAAGGCAAGAAGAAAGGAGGGCGGAGGGAAGGAAGGAAGGAATGAGGGAAGAGTAATTGGTTTCTGTGGCTCTTGGTTCCACCCTCCAAGTCATTCTTCTTTTTCCATAAAAAGTAACCCATGTTTACAGCTGAGTATCTTTCTCACTTGCTTACTGTCTATAGACGATTAGGGGTCAAAAGACCTCTTTTCATTTTTTATTATCTCTTTTCATTTTATATTACAAAGATAACCTACTGATCTACTTTTTAAAAAAATTTTGTGGACTTCCTGTGTTTCAATTTATACTCCATTAGACAAAAGCTTATATTTCAGATAAGTTTTTCTCTGCCTTGTGCTCCTTATAAGAATTCTGTGAGACAGTGTCCTTGAGGTTCTTAGGAACCCTGTTATTAAACAAGGAGGATCTATGAGGCATGCCCTTAAATCCTTAGACCGTCTTTTGTCTGGCTTAAAGTTTCTACGTGGCACTACCTGAGATCTTTCTTAGGTCTTAACATATGATCTTGTATGTACCCACATTTGGTCATTGGCCTTATTTCTTTGAGGATTGTTTGCCATTTGGAGCAGCTAGAAATGAGAAACCCATTTTGTTTTTGTACCCAGAAATTTCTGGCCTCTTTGTATTTAGTGGGTCATTCTTTAGTTCCTCTCTCTACTGGCATGTTATCATGTGCAGCCAGATGAAGCTGGGTTGACTTTAAATATTCTGCCTGGAAATCTCTTTAGCTAGATCATAGAGTTCATTTGGTTCAATTTCTTAGTGTTATTGCAGAAGTCAATGTTGCCAAACTTTCCTCTACTTTATAAATGACTCCCTGCCTTTAGGTTCCAATTATTACTTTTGCTGTCCTATTTAAGCCTTCAACAACAGCTTTCTCATAGCTTTTTAGACTTCCACGAATCCTCTCCTTGGCCTTTAGCCTTTCACAAGCACTCATTTTGAGGCTCTTCCAGCTTTTGCCTGCTGCCTCATTCACAAAATTAGTGCCATGTATTTAAAATTTTTATTATGGCAGCACCCTGTTTTCAAGTATTAGAATCTGTTCTGCTTATTGATTGCTATGTAACAACACCTCAACACTTAATGTTTGAGCATTTATTTTGCTTATAAATCTGCATTTCAGGAAGGGCTTGGCAGGGATAGCGTCTTTCTGCCCCAAGTGGTATCAACTGGGGCAACTTGACTGGGGGCTGGAGGATCTGTTCTCAAGACCGATCCTTACTCATATGGCTGGAATGGCCTACTTGGACTTCAGCATGGTATGTAAAAGTGTTCCAAGAGGAAGTATCCTAAGAGAATGAGGCAGAAGCTATGTTACTCCTTATAGCTTAGCTTAGCTTCAGAAGGCAACATCGCTTCCATTGTAGACAAAAGCCTGCATATATTTAACTGGAGGGAATTTAATTCCCCTTCCCCTTTATGGAAAAGTGTTATTGAAGTCATATTGTAAAAAGATATTCTTACAGATACATTTGGAAAATACAAACTTCAACAATGCCTGCATTGTTCGTTGTTATTGTTGTTTTCTAAGTGGGATAAGAGTTAATTTGCATGGGTACATAATTTTCCCCAATTGTGTTCAATCATTTGGATTCAGTGTAAAAGAAACCAATTTGCTCAGCTGACCCAGGCTTAATTTATAATGATTGGTGGTCTTTGTACTTTGGGCTGTGATTGTGAATCCTAGGGGTGAGGGAGTCCAGAATTAAAAATGGAAGAATATTTTTTTAATGATAGGAATACAGATGAATATGAGAGTCAGAGCAGTTTCTGTTCCAGTTCTAGATGGAACCTTATCAAGTGAACCTCACAAAATTCCCCTCCATAAATAACATAGCAGGTAGAAGGGAGCATCAATATAACTGTCATCTGGCTGGATGAGGAAACAGTTCACGTCTTTTCCTTCTGTTGATTCCATTAACCTGTACCTTAGGTTTTGCCTGGATCTAGTTACTTCCATGTCTGTCATTCTGCTATGCTTAGCTTTGCCTTCTTAGGACCAACTAATTAAGCTCATGAACTTGGGGGAAGTTACGGACTTCTCTTAGAGTTACTGATGTTTTCCCTTTGTTACTAAGTCCCTTATTATCTAAAGGTAGGACTTCTAGAAGAGGAGACCTCTCTTGATGCACATGAGTCATTTGGAGGCCCTCAGATTGAACTGGGTAGGTAACTACCCTACAGTTCCTCACTTAATAAACATTTATTGAGTGCCTCTGGTGTTCTAGGTCTCATGCTGCATGTTTCAGAAGAAACAGAGTGAAAGGTAAAAGTCCTGATATTTAGGAGCTTAGAAGTGTTAAAATTAAGGGTAATAAGTTCAATGAGAGAGGTGAGCATAACGTGTTCCAGGAGAGTAGAACAGGAGGTAGTGCCTGATCTGAGCCTCAAAGAAGGAAGAGTTAGATGGATGAACGGGAAATATATGGCTCTCTAGGCCAGGGAATAGTGTGTACAGAAATTCAGATGTGTGGAAGAACATACTGCATTCACGGACTGTACCCAATATAGCATGGTTAGAGCATAGAATGAGACTAGGGAAAAATGCATAAAAAAAGAAGTGACATGCTGAAGGTTGGATAGCAGAGTCAAACCACTGACAGACTTTAAGGAGGGACATGATAGATTTTTGTGTTTTAGAATGATCTCTCAGGAAGCAATGTGGGGGATGGATTGAACAAAGATGAGGCTAGAGGCAGGAGGATTAATTAGGAGATCAATGTGCAGTCTCAGCAGAAAATGATGATGGCCAGGAGAAAGCCAATGCCAACAAAGAGGGGGAAGCGGGAACAAAGCTGAGAGGTATGTAGGAGTGAAGCTCATCCCTTCTCCCCGTGGGATTCTGCCATTTGGAAAATAGTAGCCAAGGGAACTAAAGAATTATATCTTAGGGTATGTATTCTACAGTTTTTGGTTAACTGTGCTGGATAACTTGACTCAGTTTTACAGACAAAATGAGGATTTCTACACATACAGGAACTGCATTCTGAAGCTTTTCCTGGAGAGAAAGAAAGACAGTGAGGAATAGAGGGAGACAAAGATAGAGATGGAGAGAGTGGAGGGATGACCATTTCTTTAGAGGGACAGTGATAAGTTGATTTGTGCCCCCATCCCGCCCACCATAAAGGTATATTGGAACCCCCTAGTACTCCTAGTACCTCAGAATGTGACCTTATTTGGAGAATTGGAGACAGGATCTTTATAGAGATCATCAAGTTAAAATGAAGTCTTTAGGTGGGCCCTAATCCAACATGACTCATAAAAAGGAAGACACAGAGACGTGCAAAGAGGGAAGACAGTGTGAAGAGACATGGGGAGAAGATGGCCATGTAAAAGCCAAGGAGCGAGGCCTGGAACAGATCCTTTCTTCACAACCCTCAGGAAGAACTAGTTCTGCCAACACCTTGATTTTGGACTTCCAGCCTCTAGAACTGTGAGAAAATACATTTCTGTTGTTTTAAACACCAGGTTAGTAGCAGCCTGAAGAAAGAAATACAGGGGCTGTAACTGAGCACACAAACTCAATACCTAGATGGGAGAGGTGAATTAGGGTGTTGGGGTCTACAGGGGCAGATCATGCCCAGACTTGCTTGTCTCAGAGGCTGTGCAGCCTGAGGGTCTTGGCTGTAACTGCCATTGTCATTCATGGGTATGGAATATGTATTTTTCTCAGAAAATCGGTTAAGTATGGATGTTAGTTCCCTCTCTGTGGTCTTTTTTACTTATTAACTAGATGAGCTAGTACAAAACAGGTCTCATCCTGACCACAAGAAAAAAATTTTTGTCATATCAACTGGTTTAATTTAAATACGAAAACAACTTATTAGTAAATCTATATTCAACAAGATTTTACAATTCAACCAGAAAATGAAGGATACTCCTGCAAGGAGCATTTTACTCATGCCTCAGTGACTACAGATTTATATGGAATAAAGAATATTGCTCTAGTACTAGGCTCATTAAATAAAGATGAACAGAAGTCCAGTCCTTGCTTGGTAAATTTTCCAAGACTCATGTTTACTCGGTCAGTATTGAATCATATTTATTTCCCTTATTGCATTGAGCAAAGTACCTTACATAATCGTAGTGGTGACTCAGTTACATAAATGAATGAATCATTAAATGAGTGAATGAATGAATGAATATCACACTTAAAATAAAATGGCTATGATAGCAGAAAAATCCCTTATGAAATAGTCGGGTGCCATCAAAGATAATGTTTTCTTATCTGCCTTTCATTTACACAGGGGAATTTTTCCATTTTATGGTTACTAGGCAACCTGTTATTTTGAATCACTTAGTACGGGCTTTGCTTACTATGGATGCTCAATAAATCCATTTTGATTAATGAGCAATTTACAACAACACCAGTGAAGACTGTTCCAATCCTGTTGGATAAGAATAAATGATCTCTGATAAAAAAGGACACAATCAATAGTACCATGCCAGGATAGTGTGGGTCTCGGTTACCTTTATTCAATTTGCTAATGTGCTCACTGAACTATGGTCAACCTGAAACAAAAATGTCATGTGGTGAATAATCCTCCACACCTCACTACACCTCCCCCAGTATCCTGAAATAGGTAGTAGTGTGAGGGTGGTTCTGTAACTTATTTATACCAAGATATTTTTTGAAATGGTGAAGTTTTCTTAATTCTAATGCCAAATTTTTGAAATTAAAAGAATTCAGACTGGACTAGGGCTAATGTTTATCTCTGCTAAGCAAGTGGGTAGTGTCAACATGAGTTCTGTGGGTATGTTTAACTCATTTAAGATAGCAAACTATTTTTTAAGCCCCTTGAAAGCATTCTTTAACATACAAACACTGGCCTTGCTGATAAGAACCATTTTTATCAAACAGCAGTTATTTATTTGCCAATGTCTCTGTGCTCAGTGCTCTTAGCCATTTATTAAGGCAGATCTCTGCGTGGTAAATTTGTAACCCAGTGTTAGTTTATAGAAGGGCAAAGAGAGGAAACTAGGGCAGCAGTACCTGCAGTGAAATCCTGGTAAATTAACCATTCTTTCATCCATATGGACAGTTAACTAATTTGAAAATGTAGTCATCTCAGTTTGATCAAATTGGGGGAAGTTTGTTGTATTTGGAAAACAACATCCTAAACAAAAAGAACATTATCCCTTTTTTTCCTCAAACCAATTCTACTTGGTCTATACATGAATAACATGAATCATAGACTCATAAGATTTCTAAAAATACAATGAACTCTTATTAAAGTGATTATGTGGGGGAAATAAGCTTTTTCTGATGTCATATATGGTATCCTGTGGAACAGAGATTCTCTACAATGTCAGAATATGTATAATAATGAGGTAAACATTCATTAATTCATAAATTCATGCTCACCAAATTCAAGCAGGCCCTCCACACTACATCAGTCCACTCTTCCTTTACTCTCCTCAAACCTCAGATACTTTATCCTACCTTGTCTCTTACTCTCAGCAGATGACCTCATATTTTAATTAATAAAGAAAATTGGAGCAACAAGGACCTAACGTTTGGCACAGGGAACTGTATTCAATATCTTGTAATGGCCTATAATGGAAAAGAATGTGAAAGAAAAATGTATATATGTATGCATAACTGAATCACTTTGCTATACACCTGCATCTAACACAACATTGTAAATTAACTAAACTTCAAAAAAAATGGTTAAAAAAAGAAGAAAATCAGAGCCATCAGGTGGAAGTTTAATGTCCTCCACCAAGTCTACAAGTACAACTGCCCCTGCACCTTCCCCTGCCTATTCCTCCTGTTAAAATAGAGTGTATTTTTCTCATGCTATGTATGGAAGGTCAGCTCCAACCTACCTCTGTGCTCCATGTCTCTGCCTTCCCAGGAATTTGACCCTTTCATTCACTCGTTCTCTCTCCTATGGTTTTTGTTGGTTTTTTTTAAAATTTATTTATTTTATTTATTTATCTTTGGCTGTGTTGCGTCTTCGTTGCTGCGCGCGGGCTTTCTCTAGTTGCGGCAAGCAGGGGCTACTCTTCTTTGTGGTGTGCAGGCTTCTCATTGTGGTGGCTTCTCACGTTGCAGAGCAATGGCTCTAGGCACGTGGGCTTCAGTAGTTGTGGCACGGGCTCAGTAGTTGTGGCCCACGGGCTCAGTAGTTGTGGCTCGTGGGCTCTAGAGTGCAGGCTCAGTAGTTGTGGCGCACAGGCTTAGTTGCTCCATGGCATGTGGGATCTTCCTGGACCAGGGCTCGAACCCGTGTCCCCAGCATTGGCAGGCAGGTTCTTAACCACTGCGCCGCCAGGGAAACCCTCCTGTGTTTTTAATTGTCCTTCTTCCCTGGGCCATGCACGGTAACATTTAAATCTGTTTAAGTCTTTTTCATTTGGAAAACAATAACGAACAACAGAAACAACTAATAATGAAAGCGACAAATAAAGAACTAAGAAGTTCCCTGATCCCACTTGATTCCTCAGCTGCTATTCTTCTCTCTATCCCCTTCACATTCTTAGTATGTTCATTTTCTTCCTTACCTTTCATTTCTCAGCCCACCTTGTCAGGTTTCCAGTCCTCGCTGCTCTGTTGAAAGGTGCTTTCTAGGAGGCCAGTGCCTCATCCATTAGGCTACTGGGGCTGATGAAAGGTGCTTTCTAAAGGTACCAATGACCTTGATGTCACAAAATCTAAAGGACATGTCTCAAACCTCATTTTTCTTAACCTCTCAGCAGCATTTCACAGGTTAGTGACACCTCCATCTTGACATCTTTTCTTCCCTTTGCTGTCCAAGGGAGATTTTCATCTTATGCTGTTCTCTCTCTATATTGACAGCTGATATATTTCTGCAAGGTTCTAAAAGTTGGGGGTTCCTCAGGCTCAAAGTCCTCCCTTTTCTATTTACTTTTCCCTCTCCCTAAGTGATCTCATCCATAGTATGGCTTCTGTTACAGTCAACATGCTGAAGACTCCCAACTATTTCTGGTCTAGACCACTTACTCTCAATTCCAGCCTCCATCCATCCATCCATTCGTCCATCCACTCATTCATCCATCTGTCCATCTATTGAATGTCTCCACTTATATGTCTCAAAAATACCTTGACCCCAAAATTATACTTATGTCTTTCCCTCCAAACTTGCTCTTCATGCAGGGTTCCTTCTCTTAGTAAATGACTTAATCATTCATCTGATTGCAGAAGCCTGTGTGTCATTCTTTCCATCTGCATCTTCGTTAGCTTCCATATTCAATCAGTCACCAAGTCTTGTGGTTTTTAACTGGAATAGGTTGTAGGGTGAGGGTAGTTCTGTAACTTACTATTGATCCCTAACTACTTCTCAAATCTATCTGCTTCTCTTAATCTCTACCATCACCAATTACTCTTCTGGATTATTTTAATAATAAAATATTATTTGCCTATTTGCCTTCCTTGAATTTATTATTCACGTTGCAGCCAAATCTGAGTGCATCACTCCTCTCTTAGTGACGTGCCACTGCTCTTAGAAAGATGACCCAAATCCCTAGTAAGGTTCAAAAGGCCCTGAATACGGTGATATATTTTTTTCCTTTTCATTTCACACAATGTCCTCATGTCACACCAGTCTCTACCTTTCCAACTGGCCCTCTTTAGTTCCTTTTAGTTCTTTAATAGGGGCAGCTCCTTTCTATCTGTGGGCCTTCACACACCTGAAGCAATGTCTGTTTCTACTGTCCCTTTTCCTTCTCCTTCTCCCAAGTAAATAACTTGTATTATTATTCAGGGAAACCACCTTTGTGGGAACCCACACATACCTGTGCCCCAGACTAAGTATGTATATGGATGCCTCTGTTTTCTAACTTTTTAGCACCTTCTAATTTTATTTTCCTTTAGACCCTTTAGTTGCTTTTTTGTTTTGTTTTTTGTTTTTTTTTGCGGTATGTGGGCCTCTCACTGTTGTGGCCTCTCCTGTTGCAGAGCACAGGCTCCGGCAGCCATGGCTCACGGGCCTGGCAGCTCCACGGCATGTGGGATCTTTCCGGACCGGGGCATGAACCCATGTCCCCTGCATTGGCAGGCGGACTCTCAACCATTGTGCCACCAGGGAAGCCCTAGACCCCTTAGTTTTGATTGAGATGATGTAATTATTTGGGGGTTATTTATTGTAATATCTGTTTTAGTTTTTTGTCTTGTAGAGTTTACAATCTTGCCTGTTCTCCAATTGCAACCATAGTTTCTAGCAAAATCGCTGCCACATAAAAGACACTCAGTAAATATTAATGAAAAAATAATAATAATGTTATTGACTACTTATTTTATGCATATTAACTTATTTAATCTTAAGCTATGTATGAAGTAAGTAGTTTTATCATTACTATTTTGCAGAAAGGAAAACAAGGCACAGAAAATCTTGGAGCTTTTTAGAAAATGGCAGTGCTGGAATTTGCGTACAGGATATTTTACTCTAGAGATCATATTCTTAACCGCATTCACAGTTCATTAATTATTTATTTAGTTAAACACGTGATTTTGAGGGGTTTTTTTTGATTTGCAGGATAAATCTTGAATTTTTCCTTTCAAACAAAATAGAAAGAGTTGGAAACTTGTTTAGTGGTTTGTGATAGAGCTATATTGTGCCCATCTGTGAAGTGGTACTGAGGAATGTTCTAATCAGTCTAAAATCAGTGGATGAATTGGAGACAACCCCAAAGTCAAAACAAGTGAATGCCTAAGTAATAATGATAAAAGGATAAAATCATATATAATCATTAAAAATAATGTTTTCAAATAATATCTACTTATTCAAATTTTTATAATAGCACATAGTTGCCCCTGAATAAATAGCTGTTGAATGAATGAATGTATATTTACCATTTGATACAAATTTGGTTGCAAACTAGTATTATGTGTATGTGCATGGAAAAATAAAAAAGACCAGGAAGATATCATAGTCATTTTACTATCTCTAGATGCTAGGATAACATGTAATTTTAACTTTTTTCATACCTTTTTTTATTGTCCAAAATTTCTACAGTTAACACATACTGTTTTTATAATTAGAAAATTAAAAATAACTTAGTCATATAGAAAGTTAAAGTAGCTCATGTCAAAACAATTCACATTTATCTAGTTAACGTTAAATATGTAGGTGATTTCCATCTTTGACAACAGAAAGTTGAATAGATGAAGGATCGATACTGTCTATAAAATACTGAAACTTCCTTGCAATAAACCTTTATCTGTTAAAGATTGGTTTTTAACTTATGGTTTTGCTCATATTCAGAATATTTTAATTTAGATTATCTTGTTTCATGGACTGGTTGAACACTTGACAAGAGTTATTCTCAATGCTTTAAAAGAGAAAATATTATTATAGCTCATGGGAATTTACAATTGTGCAGTTTCAGTCCACTCTGATGATTAAGCTGTTATTTCGTGGACTCCCTTATTAATGTTGTTCTGTTTAGCAGCTTCTACATACAGCATTAAGTTGGAAATAACATTATACTAAAATTATAGTCTTAAAGAAATCTTGTATAATGCTTATAGTCTTATATTTAAAATCTTTTTTTTTTCCTCCCTACACTGTCTAGACATGTAAAATTCATCTACTGGCAAGCTCACTAATTCATTTTATAGTCTTTTCCATAGAGGCTGTGTTATTAATGTAATATTACACTAAGACTGCTAGTTCTCTCTTTAGGGACTCCTACACTCTTAATTAAGTAACATTAGCAAAATTAACTGCCACCCAACTACAGTCACATTATACATTTAAAAAGTAACCATTTTACATTAATATATTTTATGCTAGATTTTATCCAATATATTACATTTTGCATTTGTATTACAATACATAAATCTGAGAAACTCATAATGGATTGTTTTGTTTTTCTGTTGGTCTCTCAGAAGTAATTTATAACAAATGGAAAAGACAGAAATAGCTTCTTCTTTTGTATTACTTTTGGGTATTGACAGACTAAGTTTGAATAGTTGAGAAGAGTAGAGAATTAAAAGTAATTTTATTTAATCTCAGTCAAGAATTAATGCACTAAAAATTTCCAGATCTATCATTTCATTACATTTATCATCGTATCTCCTATTGCAGTAGAGGAAACTACATCAAAACAGATGAATAATTTGTTGAAAGAGATGAGAATTCACTGTGACTGTCAGCGTATTTATGATTCATACCTCTTCCCCAGTGCTGCAAAGCACTGTTTAGAACTATTTTCATAAGATTCATTTATTCATTCATTTGTTCCACAACTATTTATTGAGGACTTACTATTTTCCAGGTCCTTAGGTGTATGAGACATGAAGAAAAAGAAAACATATTAGACATGAAATAATAGGAGAGGTTTTATCTATAATATATTGCTAAATAAAAGCTCAAAGCATTCTAGATACTGGGAGTCAAAAGGACTCAAATAGACTATTATTGCATCCAGAGTTATATATTTTACTGCCAGAGTTGGCCACATTCATTCTCTGTAGGAGATCCTATTCTGTTCTTTATACACAGAACCCAGAGAAGAAACTGCAGGTGCCATTTAATCACATAGGCTTTCTATGCTTTTAATTTCTATAGAACCATTCAATTCATTACCAAATAGTCATCTAGTGTCTCTCACCTGTGAATAGAGGAAATGAAATGAGAATAATGGAATGCTAAAAACTGTGCCACAAACAAGTCAAGAGAAGTGAACTAGCTACCATTCCTTTCCATAGAAAATTGAAAAGTACTAAGCAGATGTTGTCAAAGGCAAGAATGAGGTTCCTGGATCATCATATCAGGTGAAGCATACTTTGATTACTGTAACCAAGTGTGGAAAAATGTGATTCATCTAAATTTTGAGACATAGCAACACAGAAATTTTTCTGAACAGATAAGCTCATTTTGAATATCTTTTAACTAATTGTTTGCCTTAGGAAATCCTGTTGGATTGTTATTTTTTAGTATAATATAAAAATTTTCAACATAGCCACTAATACAATGCTTACATTTTCTTCTAGTAGCTTTTTAAAAATAAGTTTATGTTCTCATCATAAAATGAAATAAATTAGTAATTTTGTGCAAGAATAAAGTATTTTCCCCGAATCCTACCTATCAGAGCAACTAATGTTAACATTCTGGTTTATTCCTTTCCCATTTTTTTTTGTTGTTGTTGCTGTGCACAGCTTTTCCATAATTGAGAATGAACATCTGGTATATATACATTTGTATTGTATTGATTTTTAAATAAATTATATGTTTTTCTGATCATATAAGTATAATATGACCTGTCAACTTGGCAAGATCTGTCAGATTTATTTTAAAGTGACGCTTCCCCAATTTTCCAATGTATCAAAACAATGATGAAGGATAAAATATATAATGAGAAAATTATAAATTTTGGCTGTGCTGAAAAACAAAGACAATATCTCCATGCTCAATCACATCAGAAACACAAAATAGAAAGTGGAATATAAATGGCAGACCAGGTGGTGACTGGGCCCAGCAATGGGAAGGGTCTGTAGGGAGATTGTGTCTCTCAGGGTAATGGGATCTAAAAAATGCTTCACCAGTGGGAGCCAGAAGTCAGGCCTACTGCTGAAGTGCACCTAGGGTGTTTAATTTCCCCCAGAGAGTAAGAAAAGTACACTAAAGAACTAGAGAAACAAATACATTTAATGACTTTTGAATTTTTTTTGTTTGTTAAAAGCCTTTCCAGTAAAAATTTTAAGAGAAGCGACTAAAAATTAGAAACATATTTTTATATCTTCCAAACCAATAATGGAAAATAAAAGAATAAAGGAATCTTTATTAATTATAAAGTCCCTATATCTGGAAAAAATAAGTAAAGCAAAGAGTAACCTTGGTGAACCAAAAATACAAAATAGAAAATAATTAATGAAAGACAAAGATGGTCGTATTGGATGTAATTTAAAAAATCTTGCTATGTGTTTTTTACAGGAGTCAAATCTAAATGAAAATGATACAGCTGGGGTTAAAAAAGCAAAAGATCAAGCAAAACCAACCTAAAGAAAGGCATTGAAGCAATATTATCAGTCAAAATATAGTTGAAAGTTAAAACAAAAGAGTTAAAGAGAGGTACGGTATAACAACAAAAGGGTAAAACACAATACCAAGAAGGTTATAAAAGTCATAAATTTTTTCACACACAGCCTTGCCTTGAAATATTAGAAGCCAAAATTGATAGGACTTTGAATAAAAACTGAAATTCACAATTTGTGTAAGATTTTAATATACCATATTTCAGAATATTGAAAAATGAAGAAACATAAAAATGTAGACTGTTGAATAATACAATTAAGAAGCTTGATTTAATATCTAGAACTCTGTACCCATCAATAGACAATACATACGTCTTCTCATGCCAACATAAACACTTAGAAAAATTGACCATTTACTAGGTCACAGAGGCAGTCTCAACACATCAGGGAATCAGGCCCCAATCTCAGATTATAGTGTAATGAAATTAGGAATCAACAATAAAAAATGTAAATCATTATATTTGAAAAGTTTTTATCCCCCTTTATTGGATGGCTTACAAATTATAAAAGAAATATATGCTGTACTACTGAATTAAAGCCTATAATACAATACATAATTTTATAAAAGAATCCTAATCATTTCCTCCATTTTGCCTGACCTTATTGTTCCCACTTCCTAACCCACCTTCATTTAAACAGTGCTAACAGCTCAGTCTATATCCTTTAACTGTCTCCTTACACATACTAGCATGGAAAAGCACAAATATGTATATACATATACATTTTGTTCATTTTTACCAAAATAGAATCATACATACCCATTAGTTTGCAACTTTTTTTTTTAACATCTTTATTAGAGAATAATTGCTTTACAATGATGTGTTAGTTTCTGCTTTATAACATAGTGAATCAGCTATACATATACATATATACCCATATCTCCTCCCTCTTGCGTCTCCCTCCCACCCTCCCTATCTGACCCCTGTAGGTGGTCACAAAGCACCAAGCTGATCTCCCTGTGCTATTCAGCTGCTTCCCACTAGCTGTATATTATTGTAACCATTCATAGTTGGCAGTTGTCTGCAAGCAAAGACTGTCTTTTCACTGTTAATCAGCTGTAGAAACTTGTAGGTCCTCTCCATGCAGTCATACAGTTAGAGAGGGCTAGGAGGCATGAGTTCCAGTAGACCAAGAAAGGCCTGGGGCTTTCCTAAAATGACCAGGGCTTCCCCATTCCCCTCACCTCATCTTCTTTTTCACCTTGTACTTCAGTGTCTGGAGAATTAAAGAAAAGAAAGAGAGACGGGAATATAGTATCTCACAAATTTCATGATGATGGCAACTGTAATTTGCCATGGCACAGAAAACTGAAAAAGCGTTTGTTGTCTAAAAAAATGTAAAGATAAGTTAAGTGTAAAATAATGAGGTACATTCAGCAAACGCACAGTAAATTTGATAAGAAATTTGCCCTCAACATTCAAAGAACCTGTGGAAATTACTTGCTTAAAATCAGAATTAAATGTCCAACAAAACATCTTAAAACTATTTTTAGTAGGATCCAAGGTTGTAATTTAAATTTATGTAATACCCCTTTGACTTTCTATTAATAATGTTGAGTTAGAAGGGAACATACTTAAAACTGTGCAGACATAGTTTTGAAACTGAAAATATTTTATGTCAAATCAAATCAGTTCTTCTAAAAGTGATGAAACAATTTTGTCAATGTGGATATAAATATTAAAGGAAAATTATTGTTAAACTCAATTCAGTTATTTGAAAGATTTTAAATATGTTTAGAATAACTTAGTCATATGAATCTACTTCTTCCACTGTAATTTTTTTTTAAACATGTTTATTGGGGTATAATTGCTTTACAATGGTGTATTAGTTTCTACTTTATAACAGAGAGAATCAGTTATACATATACATGTGTTCCCATATCTCTTCCCTCTTGTGTCTCCCCCCTCCCACCCTTCCTATCCCACCCCTCCAGGCAGTCACAAAGCACCGAGCTGATCTCCCTGTGCTATGCGGCTGCTTCCCACTTACGTGGGCTACTTCCCATGTAAGCTATCTACCTTACGTTTGGTAGTGTATATATGTCCATACCTCTCTCACGCTTTGTCACAGCTCACCCTTCCACCTTGCCATATCCTCAAGTCCATTCTCCAGTAGGTCTGTGTCTTTATTCCTGTCTTACCCCTAGGTTCTTCATGACATTTTTTTTCTTAAATTCCATATATATGTGTTAGCATACGGTATTTGTCTTTCTCTTTCTGACTTACTTCACTCTGTGTGACAGACTCTAGGTCTATCCACCTCATTACAAATAGCTCAATTTCGTTTCTTTTTATGGCTGAGTAATATTCCATTGTATATATGTGCCACATCTTCTTTATCCATTCATCCGACGATGGGCACTTAGGTTGTTTCCATCTCCGGGCTATTGTAAATAGAGCTACAATGAACATTGTGGTACATGACTCTTTTTGAATTATGGTTTTCTCAGGGTATATGACCAGTAGTGGGATTGCTGGGTCATGTGGTAGTTCTATTTGTAGTTTTCTAAGGAACCTCCATACTGTTCTCCATAGTGGCTATACCAATTCACATTCCCACCAGCAGTGCAAGAGTGTTCCCTTTTCTCCACACCCTCTCCAGCATTTCTTGTTTCTAGATTTTTTGATGATGGCCATTCTGACTGGTGTGAGTTGATATCTCATTGTAGTTTTGATTGGCATTTCTCTAATGATTAATGATGTTGAGCATTCTTTCATGTGTTTGTTGGCAGTCTGTATATCTTCTTTGGAGAAATGTCTATTTAGGTCTTCTGCCCATTTTTGGATTGTGTTGTTTGATTTTTTGTTTTTGAGCTGCATGAACTGCATGTAAATTTTGGAAATTAATCCTTTGTCAGTTGCTTCATTTGCAAATATTTTCTCCCATTCTGAGGGTTGTCTTTTGGTCTTCTTTATGGTTTCCTTTGCTGTGCAAAAGCTTTTAAGTTTCATTAGGTCCCATTTGTTTATTTTTGTTTTTATTTCCATTTCTCTAGGAGGTGTGTCAAAGAGGATCTTGCTGTGATTTATGTCATAGAGTGTTCTGCCTATGTTTTCCTCTAAGAGTTTGATAGGTTCTGGCCTCACATTTAGGTCTTTAATCCATTTTCAGCTTATTTTTGTGTATGGTGTTAGGGAGTGATCTAATCTCATACTTTTATATGTGGCTGTCCAGTTTTCCCAACACCACTTATTGAAGAGGCTGTCCTTTCTCCACTGTACATTCCTGCCACCTTTATCAAAGATAAGGTGTCCATGTGTGCGTGGGTTTATCTCTGGGCTTTCTATCCGGTTCCATTGATCTATCTGTTTTTGTGCCAGTACCATACTGTCTTGATTACTGTAGCTTTGTAGTATAGTCTGAAGTCAGGGAGCCTGATTCCTCCAGCTCTGTTTTTCGTTCTCAAGATTGCTTTGGCTATTTGGGGTCTTTTCTGTTTCCATGCAAATTGTGAAATTTTTTTCTCTAGTTCTGTGAAAAATGCCAGTGGTAGTTTGATAGGGATTGCATTGAATCTGTAGACTGCTTTGGGTAGTAGAGTCATTTTCACAATGTTGATTCTTCCAATCCAAGAACATGGTATATCTCTCCATCTGTTTGTATCATCTTTAATTTCTTTCATCAGTGTCTTATAATTTTCTGCATACAGGTCTTTTGTCTCCTTAGGTAGGTTTATTCCTAGATATTTTATTCTTTTTATTGCAGTTGTAAATGGGAGTGTTTTCTTGATTTCACTTTCAGATTTTTCATCATTAGTATATAGGAATGCCAGAGATTTCTGTGCATTAATTTTGTATCCTGCTACTTTACCAAATTCCTTGATTAGCTCTAGTAGTTTTCTTGTAGCATCTTTAGGATTCTCTATGTATAGTATCATGTCATCTGCAAACAGTGACAGCTTTACTTCTTCTTTTACGATTTGGATTCCTTTTATTTCCTTTTCTTCTATGATTGCTGTGGCTAAAACTTCCAAAATTATGTTGAATAAGAGTGGTGAGAGTGGGCAACCTTGTCTTGTTCCTGATCTTAGTGGAAATGCTTTCAGTTTTTCACCATTGAGTATGATGTTGGCTGTGGTTTGTCATATATGGCCTTTATTATGTTGAGGAAAGTTCCCTCTATGCCTACTTTCTGGAGGGTTGTCATCATAAATGGGTGTTGAATTTTGTCAGAAGCTTTCTCTGCATCTATTGAGATGATCATATTGTTTTTCTCCTTCAATTTGTTAATGTAGTTTACCACATTGATTGATTTGCGTATATTGAAGAATCCTTGCATTCCTGGAATAAACCCCACTTGATCATGGTGTATGATCCTTTTAATGTGCTGTTGGATTCTGTTTGCTAGTATTTTGTTGAGGATTTTTGCATCTATGTTCATCAGTGATATTGGCCTGTAGTTTTCTTTCTTTGTGACATCCTCGTCTGGTTTTGGTATCAAGGTGATGGTGGCCTTGTAGAAGGAATTTGGGAGTGTTCCTCCCTCTGCTATATTTTGGAAGAGTTTGAGAAGGATAGGTGTTAGCTCTTCTCTAAATGTTTGATAGAATTCGCCTGTGAAGCCATCTGGTCCTGGGCTCTTGTTTGTTGGAAGATTTTTAATCACAGTTTCAATTTCAGTGCTTGTGATTGGTCTGTTCATATTTTCTATTTCTTCCTGATTCAGTCTTGGCAGGTTGTGCATTTCTAAGAATTTGTCCATTTCTTCCAGATTGTCCATTTTATTGGCATAGAGTTGCTTGTAGTAATCTCTCATGATTTTTTTTATTTCTGCAGAGTCAGTTGTTACTTCTCCTTTTTCATTTCTAATTCTATTGATTTGAGTCTTCTCCCTTTTTTTCTTGATGAGTCTGGCTAATTGTTTATCTATTTTGTTTATCTTCTCAAAGAACCAGCTTTTAGTTTTATTGATCTTTGCTATTGTTTCCTTCATTTCTTTTTCATTTATTTCTGATCTGATTTTTATGATTTCTTTCCTTCTGCTAGCTTTGGGCCTTTTTTGTTCTTCTTTCTCTAATTGCTTGAGGTGCAAAGTTAGGTTGTGTATTTGAGATGTTTCCTGCTTCTTAAGGTGGGCTTGTATTGCTATAAACTTCCTCCTTAGAACTGCTTTTGCTGCATCCCATAGGTTTGGGGTCGTTGTGTCTCCACTGTCATTTGTTTCTAGGTATTTTTAAATTTCCTCTTTGATTTCTTCAGTGATCACTTCGTTATTAAGTAGTGTATTGTTTAGCCTCCATGTGTTTGTAATTTTTACAGATCTTTTCCTGTAATTGATATCTAGTCTCATAACGTTGTGGTCGGAAAAGATACTTGATACAATTTCAATTTTCTTAAATTTACCAAGGCTTGATTTGTGACCCAAGATATAATCTATCCTGGAGAATGTTCCATGAGCACTTGAGAAAAATGTGTATTCTGTTGTTTTTGGATGGAGTGTCCTATAAATATCAATGAAGTCCATCTTGTTTAATGTATCATTTAAAGCTTGTGTTTACTTATGTATTTTCATTTTGGATGATCTGTCCATTGGTGAAAGTGGGGTGTTAATGTTCCCTACTATGGGTGTGTTACTGTCGATTTCCCCTTTTGTGGCTGTTAGTTTTCGCCTTATGTATTGAGGAGCTCCTATATTGGGTGCGTAAATATTTACAATTGTTATATCTTCTTCTTGGATTGATCCCTTGATTATTATGTAGTGTCCTTCTTTGTCTCTTTTAATAGTCTTTACTTTAAAGTCTATTTTGTCTGATGTGAGAATTGCTACTCCAGCTTTCTTTTGGTTTCCATTTGCATGGAATATCTTTTTCCATCCCCTTACTTTCAGTCTGTATGTGTCTCTAGGTCTGAAGTGGGTCTCTTGTAGACAGCATATATATGGGTCTTGTTTTTGTATCCATTCAGCCAATCTGTGTCTTTCGGTGGGAGCGTTTAGTCCATTTAAATTTAAGGTAATTATCAATATGTATGTTCTTATTCCCATTTTCTTAATTGTTTTGGGTTCATTATTGTAGGTCTTTTCCTTCTCTTGTATTTCTTGCCTAGAAAAGTTCCTTTAGCATTTGTTGTAAAGCTGGTTTGGTGGTGCTGAACTCTCTCAGCTTTTGCTTGTCTGTAAAGGTTTTAATTTCTCCATCAAATCTGATTGAGATCCTTGCTGGGTAGAGTAATCTTGGTTGCAGGATTTTCTCCTTCATCACTTTCAGTATGTCCTGCCACTCCCTTCTGACTTTTAGAGTTTCTGCTGAGAGATCAGCTGTTAACCTTATGGGGATTCCCTTGTGTGTTATTTGTTGTTTTTCCCTTGCTGCTTTTAATATGCTTTCTTTATAGTTAATTTTTGACAGTTTGATTAATATGTGTCTTGGCGTATTTCTCCTTGGATTTATCCTGTATGGGTCTCTCTGTGCTTCCTGGACTTGATTAACTATTTCCTTTCCCATATTAGAGAAGTTTTCAACTGTAATCTCTTCAAATATTTTCTCAGTCCCTTTCTTTTTCTCTTCTTCTTCTGGAACCCCTATAATTCGAATGTTGGTGTGTTTCATGTTGTCCCAGAGGTCTCTGAGACTGTCCTCAGTTCTTTTCATTCTTTTTCTTTATTCTGCTCTGCAGTAGTTATTTCCACTATTTTATCTTCCAGGTCACTTATCCGTTCTTCTGCCTCATTTATTCTGCTATTGATCCCATCCAGAGTAGTTTTCATTTCATTTATTGTGTTGGTTATCGTTGTTCGTTTCATCTTTAGTTCTTCTAGGTCCTTGTTAAATGTTTCTTGCATTTTGTCTATTCTATTTCCAAGATTTTGGATCATCTTTACTATCATTATTCTGAATTGTTTTTCAGCTAGACTGCCTATTTCCTCTTCATTTGTTAGGTCTGGTGGATTTTTATCTTGCTCCTTCATTTGCGGTGTGTTTTTCTGTCTTCTCATTTTGCTTATCTTACTGTGTTTGGGGTCTCCTTTTTGCAGGCTGCAGGTTCGTATTTCTCGTTGTTTTTGGTGTCTGTCCCCAGTGGCTAAGGTTGGTTCAGTGGGTTGTGTAGGCTTCCTGGTGGAGGGGACTAGTGCCTGTGTTCTTGTGGATGAGGCTGGATTTTGTCTTTCTGGTGGGCAGGTCCACCTCTGGTGGTGTGTTTTGGGGTGTCCGTGGATTTATTATGATTTTAGGCAGGCTCCGTGCTAATGGATGAGTATGTGTTCCTGTTTTGCTAGTTGTTTGACATAGGATGTCCAGAACTGTAGCTTGCTGGTCGTTGAGTGAAGCTGGGTGCTGGCATTGAGATGGAGATCTCTTGGAGATTTTCTCCGTTTGATATTATGTGGACCTGGGATGTCTCTTGTTGACCAGTGTCCTGAAGTTGTCTCTCCCACCTCAGAGGCACAGCACTGATTCCTGGCTGCAGCACCATGAGCCTTTCATCCACACGGCTCAGAGTAAAACGGAGAAAAAGTAGAGAGAAAGAATTAGTAGAAGTAGGAAGAAAGGAAGAAAGGAAGGAAGGAAGAAAGAAAGAAGGAAAGAAGGAAAGAAAGAAAGGAGGGAGGGAAGGAGGGAGGGATGTTGGGAGGAAGGAAGGAAGGAAGGAGGGAAGGAAGGAAAAAAAAAGAAAGAAAGAAGATAAAGTAAAATAAAATAAAGTAAAATATAAAGTTATTAAATTAAAAAATAATTATTAAGAAAAAAAATTAAAAAAAAAAACGGACGGATAGAACCCTAGGACAAATGGTGGAAGCAAAGCTATATAGACAAAATCTCGCACAGAAGTATACACATACACACACACAAAAAGGAAAAGGGGAAAAAAATCATAAATCTTGCTCTCAAAGTCCACCTCCTCAATCATCAAGTTGATTGTGGAGCTTTAATCCGCTGCTTCTGAGGCTGTTGGGAGAGATTTCCCTTTCTCTTCTTCGTTCTCACAGCTCCCAGGGGTTAGCTTTGGATTTGGCCCCGCCTCTGCGTGTAGGTAGCCGGAGGGCGTCTGTTTTTTGCTCAGACAGGATGGGGTTAAAGGAGCCGCTGATTTGGGGGCTCTGGCTCACTGAGGCTGGGGGGAGGGAGGGGCGCGGAGTGCGGGGCGAGCCTGCGGCGGCAGAGGCAGGCATGACGTTGCAACAGCCTGAGGCGCACCGTGCGTTCTCCTGGGGAAGTTGTCCCTGGATCCCGGGAACCTGGCAGTGGCGGGCTGCACAGGCTCCCCGGAAGAGGGGTGTGGATAGTGACCTGTGCTCGCACACAGGCTTCTTGGTGGCGGCAGGAGTAGCCTTAGCGTCTCATACCCGTCTCTGGGGTTCACGCTGTTAGCCACGGCTCGTGCCCGTCTCTGGAGCTCCTTTAAGCAGTGCTCTTAATCCCCTTTCCTCGCGCATCAGGAAACAAAGAGGGAAGAAAAAGTCTCTTGCCTCTTAGGCAGCTCCAGACTTTTTCCCGGACTCTCTCCCGGCTAGCCGTGTTGCACTAAACCTTACACTGTAATTTTATAAAATCTAAATACAGATCATAAATTTCCAATGAAAGTTTACTGTCTGAATTGAAATATGCTGAAAGTGAAAATTACACTTCAGATTATAAAGATTTAGTACACAAAAAGGAATATAAAATATTTTATTAGTAATTGGAATAATATTTTGGATAAGTTAGGTTAAACAGATATATTAATAAAATTATATTTATCTATTTAAAAAATGTTTTTAAATGTGCCTACTATCAAATTTAAAATTATATACATGCTCACATTATATTTCTATTGGAAAATGCTGCTATAGAAAAAATTAAATAATTCTGTCTTCTAGAATGATCTAAATCAGTTTTTTTTTTAACATCTTCATTGGAGTATAATTGCTTTACAATCGTGTGTTAGTTTCTGCTGTGTAAGAAAGGGAATCAGCTATACATATACATATGTGCCCATATCTCTCCCCCATTGCATCTCCCTCCCACCTTACCTATCCCAGCCCTCTACGTGGACACAAAGCACTGAGCTGATCTCCCTGTGCTTTGCGGCTGCTTCCCGATAGTTATCTATTTACATCTGGTAGTGTATATATGTCCATGCCACTCTCTCACGTTGTCACAGCTTACCCTTCCCCCTTCCCACGTCCTCAAGTTCATTCTCTACATGTGTGTCTTTATTCCTGTCCTGCCCCTAGGTTCTTAAGAACCCTTTTTTTTTTTAGATTCCATATATATGTGTTAGCATACAGTATTTTTCTCTTTCTGACTTCACTCTGTATAACAGACTTTAGGTAGATTCACCTCACTAAAAATAACTCAATTTCGTTTCTTTTTATGGCTGAGTAATATTCCATTGTATATATATGCCACATCTTCTTTATCCATTCATCTGTTGATGGACACTTAGATTGCTTCCATGTCCTGGCTGTTGTAAATAGAGCAGCAATGAATATTGTGGTATATGACTCTTTTTGAATTACAGTTTTCTCAGGGTATATGCCCAGTAATGAGATTGCTGGGTTGTTTGGTGGTTCTAGTTTTAGTTTTATGAGGAACCTCCATACTGTTCTCCATAGTGGCTGTATCAATTTACATTCCCACTAACAGTGTAAGACGGTTCCCTTTTCCCACACCCACTCCAGCATTTATCGTTTGTAGGTTTTTTCATGTTGGCCATTCTGACCGCTGTGAGGTGATACCTCTTTGTAGTTTTGATTTGCATTTCTCTAATGATTAGTGATGTTGAGCATCCTCTCATGTGTTCATTGACGATCTGTATATCTTCTTTGGAGAAGTGTCTGTTTAGGTCTTCTGCCCATTTTTAGATTGGGTTGTTTATTTTCTTCATATTGAGCAGCATGAGCTGCTTGTATGTTTTTGAGATTAATCCTTTGTCAGTTGCTTCGTTTGCAAATATTTTCTCCCATTCTGAGGGCTGTCTTTTCGTCTTCTGTGGTTTCCTTTGCTGTGCTAAAGATTTTAAGTTTCATTAGGTCCCATCTGTTTATTTTTTATTTTACTTCCATTTCTCTAGGAAGTGGGTCAAAAGGGATTTTGCTGTGATTTATGTCATAGTGTTCTGCCTATGTTTTCCACTAAGAGTTTTATAGTGTCTGGCCTTACATTTAGGTCTTTAATCCATTTTGAGTTTATTTTTGTGTATGGTGTTAGGGAGTGTTCTAATTTCATTCTTTTACATGTAGCTGTCCAGTTTTCCCAGCACCATTTACTGAAGAGGCTGTCGTTTCTCCATTTTATATTCTTGGATCCTTTATCAAAAATAAGGTGACCATATGTACGTGGGTTTATCTTTGGGCTTTCTATCCTGTTCCATTGATCTATATTTCTGTTTTTGTGCCAGCACCATACTGTCCTGATTACTGTAGCTTTGTAGTATAGTATCTGATTCCTCCAGTTCCGTTTTTTCTCAGGATTGCTCTGGCTATTCAGGGTCTTTTGTGTTTCCACACAAATTGTGACATTTTTTCCGTTCTGTGAAAAATGCCCTTGGTAATTTGATAGGGATTGCATCGAATCTGTAGACTGCTTTGGGTAGTAGAGTCATTTTCACAATGTTGATTCTTCCAATCCAAGAACTTGGTATATCTCTCCATCTATTTGTATCATCTTTAATTTCTTTCATCAGTGTCTTATAATTTTCTGCATACAGGTCTTTTGTCTCCTTAGGTAGGTTTATTCCTAGATATCTTATTCTTTTTGCTGCAGTGGTAAATGGGAGTGTTTTCTTAATTTCACTTTCAGATTTTTCATCATTTGTGTATAGGAATGCAAGAGATTTCTGTGCATTAATTTTCTATCCTGCTACTTTACCAAAGTTCATTGATTAGCTCTAGTAGTTTCCTGGTAGCATCTTTAGGACTCTCTATGTATAGTATCATATCATCTGCAGACAGTGACAGCTTTACTTCTTCATTTCTGATTTGATTTCCTTTTATTTCATTTTCTTCTCTGATTGCTGTGGCTAAAACTTCCAAAACTATGTTGAATAATAGTGGTGAGAGTGGGCAACCTTGTCTTGTTCCTGAACTTAGTGGAAATAGTTTCAGTTTTTCACTATTGAGAACGATGTTGGCTGTGGGTTTGTCAGATATGGCCTTGATTCTGTTGAGGTAAGTTCCTTCTGTGCCTACTTTCCAGAGGGTTTTTAGCAAAAATGGGTGTTGACTTTTGTCGAAAGCTTTTTCTGCATCTATTGAGATGATCATGTCCTTTTTCTCCTTCAGTATTTTAATATGGTGTATCACATTGATTGATTTGGGTATATTGAGGAATCCTTGCATTCCTGGGATAAACCCCACTTAATCATCATGTATGATCCTTTTAATGTGCTGTTGGATTCTGTTTGCTAGTATTTTGTTGAGGATTTTTGCATCTGTGTTCATCAGTGATATTTGCCTGTAGTTTTCTTTTTCTGTGGCATCTTTGTCTGGTTTTGGTATCAGGGTGATGGTGGCCTTGTAGAATGAGTTTGGGAGTTTTACACCCTCTGATATATTTTGGAAGCATTTGAGAAGGATATGTGTTCGCTCTTCTCGAAATGCTTGATAGAATTTGTCTGTGATGCCATCTGGTCCTGGGCGCTTGTTTGTTGGAAGATTTTTAATCACAGTCTCAATTTCAGTGCTTGTATTTGGTCTATTTATCTTTTCTATTCCTTCCTTTTTCAGTCTCGGAAGGTTGTGCTTTCCTAAGAATTTGTCCATTTCTTCCAGGTTGTCCATTTTATTGGTATACAGTTGCTTCTGGTAATTTCTCAAGATGCTTTGTATTTCTACAGTTTCCTTTGTTACTTCTCCTTTTTCATTTCTAATTCTGTTCATTTGAGTCTTCTCCCTTTTTCTCTTGGTGACTCAGACTAATGGTTTATCAGTTTTGTTTATCTTCTCAAAGAATCAGCTTTTAGCTTTATTGATCTTTGCTATTGTTTCCTTCAATTTTTTTTTCATTTATTTCTGATCAGATCTTTATGATTTCTTTCCTTCTGCTAACTTTGGGGGGTTTTGTTCTTCTTTCACTAATTGCTTTAGGTGTAAGTCTAGGTTGTTTATTTGAGATTTATATTGTTTTCTCAGGTAAGATTGTATTGCTATAAACTTCCCTCTTAGAACTGCTTGCTGCATCCCATAGGTTTGGGGTTGTCGTGTTTTCATTGTCATTTGTTTCTAGGTATTTTTTAATTTCCTCTTTGATTTCTTCAGTGATCTCTTGGTTATTTAGTAGTGTATTGTTTAGCCTCCATGTGGTTGTATTTTTTACACATTTTTTACTGTGATTGATATCTAGTCTCATAGCATTGTGGTCGCAAAAGATACTTGATACGATTTCAATTTTCTTAAATTTACCAAGGCTTGATTTGTGACCCAACATATAATCTATCCTGGAGAATATTCCATGAGCACTTGAGAAGAAAGTGTAATCTGCTGTTTTTGGATGAAATGTCCTATATATATCAATGAAGTCCATCTTGTTTAATGTAACATTTAAACCTTATGTTTATTTATTTATTTTCATTTTTGATGATCTGTCCATTGGTGAAAGTGGGGTGTTAAAGTTCCTACTATGTTGTGTTACTGTCGATTTCCCCTTTTACGCCTGTTATCATTTGCCTTATGACTTGAGGTGCTCCTGTGTTGGGTGCATAAATATTTACAATTGCTATATCTTCTTCTTGGATTGATCCCTTGATCATTATGTAGTGTCCTTCTTTGTCTCTTGTAATAGACTTTATTTTAAAGTCTATTTTGTCTGATATGAGAATTGCTACTCCAGCTTTCTTTTGATTTCCATTTGCATGAAATATCTTTTTCCAACCCCTCACTTTCAATCTGTATGTGTCCCTAGGTCTGAAGTGGTTGTCTTGTAGATAGCACGTATATGGGTCTTGTTTTTGTATCCATTCAGCCAGTCTATGTCTTTTGGTTGGAGCATTTAATCCATTTATATTTAAGGTAGTCATTGATATGTATGTTCCTATTACCATTTTCTTAATTGTTCTGGGTTTGTTATTGTAGGTCTTTTCCTTGTCTTGTGTTTCCTGCCTAGAGAAGTTCCTTTAGC
The DNA here is from genome assembly GCF_000442215.2 of Lipotes vexillifer. Lineage (NCBI taxonomy): Eukaryota > Metazoa > Chordata > Mammalia > Artiodactyla > Lipotidae > Lipotes > Lipotes vexillifer. The sequence goes on along the minus strand of NW_006794332.1, from coordinate 2,493,058 downwards.
ATTTGTTGTAAAGCTGGTTTGTTGGTGCTGAATTCTCTTAGCTTTTGCTTGTCTGTAAAGGTTTTAATATCTCCATCAAATCTGAATGAGATCCTTGCCAGGTAGAGTAATCTTGGTAGTAGGTTTTTCCCTTTCATCCCTTTAATTATGTCCTGCCAGTCCCTTCTGGCTTGCAGAGTTTCTGCTGAAAGATCAGCTGTTAATCTTATGGGGATATCCTTGAATGTTAATTGTTGCTTTTCTCTTGCTGCTTTTAATATTTTTTCTGTGTATTTAATTTTTGATAGTTTGATTTTTATGTATCTTGGTGTGTTTCTCTTTGGATTTATCCTGTATGGGACTCTCTGCGCTTCCTGGACTTAATTGACTATTTCCTTTACCATATTAGGGAAGTTTTCAACTCTAATCTCTTCAGATATTTTCTCAGTCCCTTTTTGTTTCTCTTCTCCTTCTGGGACCTCTATGATTCAAATGTTGTTTCAGTTAATGTTGTTCCAGAGGTTTCTGAGGCTGTCCTCAATTCTTTTCATTCTTTTTGCTTTATTTTGCTCTGCAGTAGTTATTTCCAGTATTTTATCTTCCAGGTCACTTATCCTTTCTTCTGCCTCAGTTATTCTATTGATTCCTTCTAGAGAATTTTTAATTTCATTTATTGTGCTGTTCATCATTGTTTGTTTGCCCTTTAGTTCTTCTAAGTCCTTGTTAAACGTTTTTGTATTTTCTCCATTCTGTTTCTAAGATTTTGGATCATCTTTACTATCATTACTTTGAATACTTTTTCAGGTAGACTGCCTATTTCCTCTTCCTTTGTTTGCTCTGGTGGGTTTTTACCTTGCTCCTTCATCTGCTGTGTATTTCTCTGTCATCTCATTTTGTTTAACTTACTATGTTTGGAGTCTCCTTTTCGCAGCCTGCAGGTTTGTAATTCCTGTTGTTTTTGGTGTCTGCTCCCAGTGGTTAAGGTTGGTTTAGTGGGTTGTGTAGGCTTCCTGGTGGAGGGGACTGGTGCCTGTGTTCCGATGAATGAGGCTGGATCTTGTCTTTCTGTTGGCCGGACCACATCTGGTGGTGTGTTTTGCAGTGTCTGTGACCTTATTGTGATTTTAGGCAGCCTGTCTGCTGAAAGGTGGGGTTGTGTTCCTGTCTTGCTAGTTGTTTGGCATAGGGTGTTCAGCACTGTAGGTTGCTCGTCATTGAGCTGAACTGGGTCTTTGCGTTGAGATGCAGATATCTGGGAGAGTTTTGCCTTTTGATATTATGTGGGGCTGGGAGGTCTCTGGTGGACCAGTGTCCTGAACTTGGCTCTCCCACCTCCGAGGCTCAGGCCTGACACCCGGCCAGTGCACCAAAACCCTGTCAACCACACAGCTCAGAAGAAAAGGGCGAAACTAAAAGGAAGAAAGAAAGAAAAATAAATTAATTAATTAATTAAATTAAATTAAGTTATTAAAATAGAAAAAAAATTAAAAATAAAAAAATTAAAGCATAATAATAAAAGAAAGAAAGCAAGAAGAGAGCAACTAAACCAAAAAACCAATCCACCAATGATAAGAAGCACTAAAAACTGAAGTCTACAGTTGCTCCCAAAGTCCACCACCTCAGTTTTGGGATTATTCATTGTCTATTCAGGTATTCCACAGGTGCAGGCTACGTCAAGTTGATTATGGAGATTTTATCCAGTGCTCCTGCTGCTGCTGGGAAAAATTTCCCTTTCTCTTCTTTGTTTGCACAGCTCCTGGGGTTCAGTTTTGGATTTGGCCCTGCCTCTGCGTGTAGGTCACCTGAGGGAATCTGTTCACCGCCTTTTGGGAAGTCTGAGGTCTTCTGCCAGCATTCAATAGGTGTTCTGAAGGAGTTGTTCCACATGTAGATGTAGTTTTTATGTATTTGTGGGGAGGAAGGTGATCTCCACGTCTTACTGCTCAACCATCTTGAAGGCCTCCCTAAATCATTTTTTTTTAATTAGTTTGTAGAAAATTTTCTTTTAGGCTTACAATCTGTTACTGGTACTGCCATGCTAATTCTTAGGATTGCTGTCATTTTTGATAAGACCCCTCTTTCATATATAAGCTATAAGATTTGGAAGACCTTTCCACACACTAACTTGTATACATTTCAAATATTTCTCCCCCACTACACAAGTATATCTGGTACATGAATATTCCTGGGCCATACTCATATCACAGTATGACTCATACTGAAACCTTACAGTCACATACAAGGTGAGTTGGCACAGGAGATGGCAGGAGTATTGCTAGAAGCCATTCTTACATGTGAGCTGTACACAGAAGGTGACTTCAAACCTCATAAATATACCCCACTAAACTTAAACTAAATGTATCCGAAACTCATCTCCTTAGCCAGATGCCCAAAATGTCTTCAGCCATTCTAATACTACCCAGAACAGAGAGAATATGATAGAGAAATTGGAGTTGAAAGAAACAGAGTTCTTAACTTACTGCAATTAAAATATTTCACTTTTTTAAAATTTACAAGAACATTCCAGGGCCCCACCTAAACCTTTGGAAGGGGCCCATCAAAGTGCTGAACCCTGAGGCTTAAACTTCAATATTTGCCTCTGAGTGTAAACATTTTATTTCACAAAAATGGAACCATGTATATTTTCCTACTTATTATTTTTCTCACTCAACAATATTTCAAAGGACTTCTTCAAATCAGTTGGTATTGCTATAATTCATTCTTTTAAAGTTTGCATATTTGATGGTATTATGTATCATGATTTATTCCACCTCTGTTGATGATCATTTACTTCATTTTGCATTGTTTTTCCACTGTGAACAAGACAGCAGCAGACATTGTTGTGCACTAGTCTTAAGGTACTTTTATTTCAATGAGATAAACTTCAGTGTGGGTCAAATATAAGGATCATACATTCCAGTTTTCCTGTAATATTCCCTTACATGCTTGTTGACCTGGCATAATTGTTACTAGCACTCCCTTTCACTTTCAGAAGTGTCCCAGTTTGTATGATAATTGTGTGCATACCCTAGTGAAAGGATATGTATACTTTAATACCAATAATAATAGTAGCTAATATCATTGGGCAATTTTTTTATGTGCCAGACATTGCTTAAAGCACCTTGCATGTATTATCTCCTTTAGTTTCCACAAACATGCTATTATTCTTATTTTACAGATAAGGAAACTGAGGCACAGAGAAATTAAGTAACTTATCCAAGGTCACATTGCTAGGAAGTGTGGAGTCATAGTTTAAACCCTACAGCCTGGCTCCAGAGTAGGGTGGCTAATCAAGTCCCAGGACTAAAGGGGTTCCAGGATGTAGAACTTCCAGTTTTAAAACTGAGAAAGAACCTAGCAACCCAAGGTAAGTTGGTCACGCTATCCAGAGGCATTAATCTTAATACTGTTGTTTTCCAGAATGGCTGTATCTGTTTCTGTTACCAACTGTAGTTTGAGAGTAGCACAAACTGTGATATTTTTTCCTGCACAACTGTGATATTAAGACTCAAGATAACTTTCAATTATCCCACCTCCAAGTATTTATGTCCTCAGAAAATCTCTTCCCCTTGTGTGTGGACTGGACCTAGTGACTTGCTTCTAATGGACAGACTATGGCAAAAATAATGGGTGTCACTTCTGAGGTCAGGTTACAAAAAAGCTCTGGCTTCCATCTTGTTAGCTCTCTCTTGCTTTCTGGCTTACTCACGCTGATGGAAGCCACCGTCTACATTGTGGGCTGCTCTGTGGAGAGGTCCACATGACAAGAAACTGAGGGAAGCCTCTATTCAATAGCCAGTAAGAAACTCAGGCCCTCAGTCCAACAGTTCTGTGAGAATCCAACACTTCTAACAATCATGTGCGTGAAGCCAACTGCTCCCAGCCAAGCCTCAGATGAGACCACAGACCCAGCTGACATCTTAATTGCAGCCATCTCTGTTTTTATTAGGGGATAATTTCTTCTGTATATATGTGAAACAACTGGTATACTTGATTTTATTACTTTCATTTTATGTTTCTTATTGATTTTAGTTTATTCTTTCTCTTTTATTCTTTTTTAAAAATTATTTTTCTGGTTTCACTGAGTTGCTAGTAATTTTTCCCCTTTGTTCACTTAGGATGTTTACTGTTTATTATAACAATAACGATTACCTTCCCTTCCACAATCTCATAATCAAATATTTATTTTTCTAGCCTCAGATGAAAACAAGATACCAAATGTTTACTAAGACACTCTACTTCCCCCACTGATAGCTCTTTTGCCCTGTGTACTAGTTAGGATATAAATTTGACTGCTGTAACAGATATCCAAAATAAATACGGCTTAAACAAGATATAATATTATTTCTCTCTCAGGAAGCATTCTAGGCATAAGCAGACCAGGGTTGGCATGTTGGCTCCATAATCTCAAGGATCCAAGCTCTACATTGTTCCTCTGCTAGCCTTAGGTTGTTCTCATTCACACCTTTTTCTCACGGCATCACATTCCAGCTAAAGGGAAGAGGAATTAGGTGACAGGAAAAACACACCCAGATCCTTTAAGGGCATACTCTGGAATTTGCACACATTGCACATTCTTTCTGCTTAGCCAGAACTTAGTCATATAGCCATTGCTTCTTGCAGAAGAAGCTAGGAATTCTAGGTAGACTTGGGTCTAGCTAAGAACTGAGGATTCAATATTGAAGAATAAGAGAAGAGTAAGGGTGGTAACTAGCAGCCTCCTACATTCCCCTGTAATATGGGACTTTTACAATAATTTTAATTCCCCGCTTTCAGCTCTTCTCAGAAGTAGATGTAGAATGTTCCTACCTCTTTCTTCTCTCCTTTAAACACCCAACTTCTGGAATTTTAATAGAATATTCATTGCAGTATTTCTCACCTATTTGAAGATTCTTTATTTAGAATCTTTGTTTTCATTATTTAACCATTATAAGAGAGTCTATTAGATAGATAGATAGATAAATATAGATATAGTTTTATGTTTCATCATAAAAAGTATGTTTCATCATACTTTTTTCCTTTTATACATCACCTATCTTAAGTGTCTGTTCTGTCCAGAGTCCTTTCTTAAGTATTTTTTCAGATGATAGTCCATTATCTTCTAGTTTTTAGTGTTGCAGATGAAAAGTTTAATGCCAGTATCATTGTCCATTATAAATAAAGTGTTATTTCCCTCTGGGAGACTGTAAGATAACCCTTTTATCCCAGAGATTTTTCCAGTGTATGACTGTATATATGAAGCATTTTGATTAATCTTGCCTAGAATTTCAACATGCAGACTAAATATTTTATTCACTGGGGGAATTTTTAATTATACTTCAAAATTATTGATATATATCCATCTATTTCTTTTTTTTGGAATTCCTACTATTTGTATAAGTCTCCAGGATTTCTACCTTCATAAAATGTGTGTGTGTATATATATATTCTGTTGTTGTTGTTGTTGTTGTTGTTGTTTTACTCTGTAGTTTGAAGTATTTCTTCCACTTCATATTCTAGGGCACTAATTCAGTTGTTTTTTTTTGTTTTTGTTTTTGTTTTTTTTACTAACTTCAAGTCATCTGAATTTTTCTGACCAGTTACTTTTTCCCCCTACAAAGTCTTTTTTAATATGCTGTACTTTAATATTTTTAAGCTCTCATTATTATTTGTGTTAAAATTTTTTATCTATCTCTACTAGCAGCTCTATTTTGTTAGAAATTCATTCTCAATTTTCTGTTCTTTCTTTCTCTGGTTGCTGGACCCTCTTAGATACTTGTTTGTTTTATGTTTGTTTGTTTCTTGGTTTACTCCTTAAGGCTTAGATTTAGTTGTTTCAGAGCCTTAAGGGATGGCAGTCTCTACAATAGTGGAACATTTCGAAATCTCTGACACTTAGAGTCAGCTGTATAGCAGTAGGCAGATTGACTATTAAAGCATCAGGAGAAAGCTTATCTGTAAACCTTTTCCAGCATTTTAGGTGACGACACCTAACTTAGAACACCTGTTCAGCAAGTCCTTTGTTCCTTGGGGTATACGGAAGTGTACACCATGTAGGTTAATGCCAACATTTTCCCTAGAGTACATTCTCTGCCAGATAAATTCTCCCTGGGGTTATGGCATTCTGCACCTTGCCTGTGAGCATTTCTACACTAGTTCTAAGACTCTCATCTATCCCAGAGAGGAAACAGTGTTTTAACAGCTTTCTTGCTCTTCCCTCCAGACACAATTTGCCAGTTGGCTCCGGGAGCTGCACGGCTTGGGTTAGCTAGATGGTTTGCAGTAAGTTAAGGAAGCACATCTAAGCTACCATCTTTCTAGAACCCTCACTTGTAAATTTGAAAATTAAAAAGGACTATATTTCAAACTAACTCAAGGATTAAAGCAAAATCATAAAGGAAATTAATCAATATTTGAAAAGATTAATAATATTTATACACCCCTAGCAAGACTGATCAAAAGGAAAGAAAGAAGTTACAAATAAATATTATTTAGAAACAAAAAGGAAGGTGTAACCAAAGATTCAAGAGAGATTTTAAGAAGCCATAAGGGAGTTCCCTGGCTGTCCAGTGGTTAGGATTCTGCGCTCTCACTGCCAAGGGCCAGGGTTCAATCCTGGGTTGGGGAACTAAGATCCCACAAGTTGTGCAGCGAGGCCAAAAAAAAAAAAAAATTAAGAAACCATAAGGTGATACTATGAATGTTTTTATTCCAAAAATCTTTAAGACAAGATTAAATGTACAAATTTGTGGAAAAAATAGAAATTACCAGTCATAACTTTATACAAATAGACATTAACAGAAGAGAATTGATACTACAAATGATCAAGTTGGTTTGATAGAGAGGACCTTCAAGACAGTGGAGGAGTAAGACATGGATATCACCTTCCTCCCCACAAATACATCAAAACTACATCTACATGAGGAACAACTCCTACAGAACACCTACTGAACCCTGGCAGAAGGCCTCAGACTTCCCAAAAGGCAAGAAACTCCCCACATACCTGGGTAGGGCAAAAGAAAAAAATAAAAACAGAGACAAAAGAATAGGGACAGGACCTGCACCTCAGGGAGGGAGCTGTGAAGGATGAAAAGCTTCCACACACTAGGAAGCCCCTTCACTGGTGGAGATGGGGGGTGGGCAGGGGTGTGCTTCAGACCCACAGAGGAGAGCGCAGCAACAGGGGTGCAGAGGGAAAAGTGGAGAGATTCCCACACAGAGTATCAGTGCTGACCAGCCCTCACCAGCCTGAGAGGCTTGTCTGCTCACCCCCTGGGGTGGGTGGGGGCTGGGAGCTGAGGGTTGGGTTTCGGAGGTCAGGTCCCAGGGAGAGGACTGGGGTTGGCTGCGTGAACACAGCCTAAAGGTGGCTAGTGCACCACAGCTAGTGGGAGGGAGTCCAGGAAGAAGTTGTAACTTCCTAAGAGTCAAGAGAACATTGTTTTGAGGTGCAAGAGGAGAGGAGATTCAGAGCACTGCCTAAATGAGCTACAGAGACGGGCACGAGCCATGGCTATCAGTGTGGACATCAGAGATGGGCATGAAATGCTAATGCTGCTGCTGCAGCCCCCAAAATCCTGTGTGCAAGCACAGGTCACTATCCACACCTCCCCTCCCGGGAGCCTGTGCAACCCGTCACTGCCAGGGTCCCGTGATCCAGAGACAACTTCCCCAGAAGAACACACAGTGCGCCTCAAGCTGCTGCAACGTCATGCCAGCCTCTGCTGCTGCAGGCTTGACCTGCATTCTGTACCCCTCCCTCCTCCTGAACTGAGTTAGCCAGAGCCCCCTAATCAGGTGCTACTTTAACCCCTTCCTGTCTGGGTGGGGAACAGATGCCCTCAGGCGACCTACATGCAGAGGTGGGCCAAATCCAAAGCCGAACCCCAGGAGCTGTGCGAACAAAGAAGAGAAAGGGAAATTTCTCCCAGCAGCCTCAGGAGCAGCAGATTAAATCTACACAATCAACTTGATGTACCCTGCATCTGTGGAATACCTGAACAGACAACAAATCATCCCAAAACTTAGGCAGTGGACTTTGGAATGACTGTAGACTTGAAGTTTGCTTTCTCTGTCTAATTTTTTTCTAGTTTTATATTTATCTTAGTTTAGTACTTAGAGCTTATTATCATTGGTAGGTTTGTTTATGATTCGGTTGCTCTTTTTCTCCTTTTGTGAGTGTGTTTGTATATGCTTCTTTGTGCGATTTTGTCTGTATAGGTTTGCTTTTACCATTAGTTGTAGGGTTCTGTCTGTCCATTTTCTTTTAGTATAGTTTTTAGTGCTTGTTATAATTGGTGGATTTGTTTATTGGTTTTGTTGCTCTCTTCTTTTTTTTCAATTACTTTTAATTTTTTTATTTCAAAAATATTTCATTTTTTGTTTTAATAACTTCATTTTATTATTTTCTTTCTTTCTTTTTTTGTTCTTCTCCCTTTTCTTCTGCGCCGTGTGGCTAACAGTCTTGGTGCTCTGGCACGGTGTCAGGCCTGAGCCTCTGAGGTGGGAAAGCTGAGTTCAGGACATCTGTCAACCAGAGACCTCCCAGCCCCTCATAATATCAACTGGTGAGAGCTCCCCCCAGAGATCTCTGTCTCAAAACTAAGACCAGACTCCAGTCAATGACCAGCAAGCTACAGTGCTAGACACCCCATGCCAAGCAACTAGTAAGACAGGAACACAACCTCATCCATTAGAAGAGAGCTGCCTAAAATCATAACAAGTTCACAGACACCCCAAAACACACCACCAGATGTGGTCCTGCCCAGCAGAAAGACAAGATCCAGCCCCATCCATCAGAACACAGGCACCAGTCCCTCCACCAGGAAGCCCACATAATCCACTGAACCAGCCTTACCCACTGCGGGCAGACACCAATAACAATGGGAACTACAAACCTGCAGCCTGCAAAAAGGAGACCCTCAAACACAGTAAGTTAAGCAAAATGAGATGACAGAGAAATACACAGCAGATGAAGGAGCAAGGTAAAAAGCCTCCAGATGAAACAAATGAAGAGGAAATAGGCAGTCTACCTGAAAACGTATTCAGAGTAATGATAGTAAAGATGATCCAAAATCTTGGAAATAGAATGGAGAAAATACAAAAACGTTTAACAAGGACCTAGAAGAACTAAGAACAAACAAACAATAATAAACAACACAATAAATGAAATTAAAAATTCTCTAGAAGGAATCAGTAGAATAACTGAGGCAGAAGAACGGATAAGTGACCTGGAAGATAAAATACTGGAAATAACTACTGCAGAGCAGAATAAAGAAAGAAGAATTGAGGACAGTCTCAGAAACCCGTGGGACAATATTAAATGCACCAACATTCGAATTATAGGGGTCACAGAAGAAAAAGAGAAAAAGAAAGGGACTGAGAAAATATTTGAAGAGATTAGAGTTGAAAACTTCTCTAATATGGGAAAGGAAATAGTCAGTCAAGTCCAGAAACTGCAGAGTCCCATACAGGATAAATCTAAGGAGAAACACGCCAAGACACATGCTAATCAAACTATCAAAAATTAAATACAAAGAAAAAAATTAAAAGCAGCAAGGGGAAAACAACCAATTTCATACAAGGGAATCCCCATAAGGTTAACAGCTGATTTTTCAGCAGAAACTGCAAGCCAGAAGGGAGTGACAGGACATATTTAAAGTGGTGAAAGGGAAAAACCTACTACCAAGATTAATCTACCTGGCAAGGATCTCATTCACATTTGACGGAGATATTAAAACCTTTACAGACAAGCAAAAGCTAAGGGAATTCAGCACCACCAAACCAGCTTTACAACAAATGCTAAAGGAACTTCTCTAGGCAGGAAACACAAGGGAAGGAAAAGACCTACAGTAACAAATGCAGAACAATTAAGAAAATGGTAATAGGAACATACATATATATAATTACCTTAAATGTGAATGGATTATGCTCCAACCAAAAGACAAAGACTGGCTGAATGGATACAAAAACAAAACGCATATATATGCTGTCTACAAGCAACCCACTTCAGACCTAGGGACACATACGGAGTGAAAGTTAGGGAATAGAAGAAGATATTCCATGTAAATGGAAGTCAAAAGAAAGCTGGAGTAGCTATTTTCATATCAAACAAAATAGACTTTAAAATAAAGACTATTACAAGAGACAAAGAAGGACACTACATAATGATCAAGGGATCAATCCAGGAAGAAGATATAACAATTGTAAATATTTATGCACCCAACATAGGAGCACCTCAATACATAAAGCAAATGCTAACAGCCATAAAAGGGAAAATCGACAGTAACACAATCATAGTACTGGATTTTAACACCCCACTTTCACCAATGGACAGGTCATCCAAAATAAAAATAAATAAGGAAACACAAACTTTAAATGATACATTAAACAAGGTGTACTTAATTGATATTTACAGGACATTCCGTCCAAAAACAACAGAATACACTTTCTTTTCAAGTGCTCATGGATCATTCTCCAGGATAGATCATATCTTGGGTCACAAATCAAGCCCTGGTTAATTTAAGAAAATTGAAATTGTATCAAGTATCTTTTGCAACCACAATGCTATAAGAGTAGATATCAATTACAGAAAAAAAACATTAAAAAATACAAACACATGGAGGCTAAACATTACACCACTAAATAACCAAGAGATCACTGAAGAAATCAGAGAGGAAATCAAAAATACCTACAAACAAATAACAATGACAACATGCTGACCCAACACCTATGGGATGCAGCAAAAGCGGATCTAAGAGGGAAGTTTATAGCAATACAATCCTACCTCAAGAAACAAGAAATATCTCAAATAAACAACCTAACCTTACCCCTAAAGCAATGAGAGAAAGAAGAACAAGAAAACCCCTTAGCAGAAGGAAAGGAATCATAAAGATCAGATGAGAAATAAAAGAAAAAGAAATGAAGGAAACAATAGCAAAGATCAATAAAACTAAAAGCTGGTTCTTTTAGAAGATAAACAAAATTGATAAACCATTAGCCAGACTCATCAAGAGAAAGAGGGAGAAGACTCAAGTCAACAGAATTAGAAATGAAAAAGGAGCAGTAACAACTGACACTGCAGAAATACAAAGAATCATGAAAAATTACTAGAAGCAACTATATGCCAATAACATGGGTAACCTGGAGGAAATGGACAAATTCTTAGAAAAGCCCAAGCTTCCGAGACTGAATCAGGAAGAAATAGAAAAGATAAACAGACCAGTCACAAGCACTGAAATTGAAACTGTGATTGAAAATCTTCCAACAAAAAAAAAACCCAGGACGAGATGGCTTCACAGGCGAATTCTATCAAACATTTAGAGAAGAGCTAACACCTATCCTTCTCAAAGCAGAGGGAGGAACACTCCCAGACTCATTCTATGATGCCACCCTCACCCTGAAACCAAAACCAGACAAAGATGCCACAGAAAAAGAAAACTACAGGCCAGTATCACTGATGAACATATATGCAAAACTCCTCAACAAAATACTAGCAAACAGAATCCAAGAGCACATTAAAAGGATCATACACCATGATCAAGTGGGGTTTATCCCAGGGATGCAAGGATTCTTCAATATACACAAATCAATCAATGTGATACACCATATTAACAAATTGAAGGAGAAAAACGATATGATCATCTCAATAGATGCAGAAAAAGCGTTCAACAAAATACAACACCCATTTATGATAAAAACCCTCAGGAAAGTTGGCATAGAGGGAACTTACCTCAACATAATCAGGCCCATATATGACAAACCCACAGCCAACATCTTTCTCAAAGGTGAAAAACTGAAGCCATTTCCACTAAGATCAGAAACAAGACAAGGTTGTCCACTCTCACCAGTATTATTCAACATAGTTTTGGAAGTTTTAGCCACAGCAATCAGAGAAGAAAAAGAAATAAAAGGAATCCAAATTGGAAAAGAAGAAGTAAAACTGTCACTGTTTGAAGATGACATGATACCATACATAGAGAAACCTAAAGATGCTACCAGAAAACTACTAGAGCTAATCAATGAATTTGGTAAAGTAACAGGATACAAAATGCACAGAAATCTCTTGCATTCCTATACTCGAATGATGAAAGATCTGAAAGAGAAATTAAGGAAACACTCCCATTTACCATTGCAACAAAATGAATAAATTACCTAGAAATAAACCTACCTAAATGGACAAAAGACCTGTATGCAGAAAACTATAAGACACTGATGAAAGAAATTAAAGATGATACAAATAAATTGAGATATATACCATGTTCTTGGATTGGAAGAATCAACATTGTGAAAATGACTATACTACCCAAAGCAATGTACGGATTCAGTGCTATCCCTATCAAACTACCAATGGCATTTTTCACAGAACTAGACCAAAAAATTGCACAATTTGTATGGAAACCAAAAGACCCCGAATAGCAAAAGCAATCTTGAGAAACATAAACGGAGCTGGAGGAATCAGGCTCTGTTACTTCACCATATACTACAAAGTTACAGTAATCAAGACAGTATGGTACTGGAACAAAAACAGAAATATAGATCAATGGAACAGGATAGAAAGCTCAGAGATAAACCCATGCACATATGTTTTCCTTTGATAAAGAAGGCAAGAATATATAATGGTGAAAAGATAGCCTCTTCGGTAAGTGGTGCTGAGATAACTGGACAGTTACATGTAAAAGAATGAGGTTAGAACACTCCCTAACACTATACACAAAAATAAACTCAAAATGGATTGGAGACATAAATGTAAGGCCAGACACTACAAAACTCTTGGAGGAAAACATAGGCAGAATACTCTGTGACATAAATCACGGCAATATCCTTTTTGACCCACCTCCTAGAGAAATGCTAGTAAAAACAAAAGTAAACAAATGGGACCTAATGAAACTTAAAAGCTTTTGCACAGCAAAGGAAACCATAAACAAGACAAAAAGTCAACCCTCAGAATGGGAGAAAATAGTTGCAAGCAAAGCAACAGACAAAGAATTAATCTCCAAAATAGACAAGCAGCTCATGCAGCTCAACATCAAAAAACAAACAACCCAATCCAAAAATGGGCAGAAGACCTAAATAGACATTTCTCCAAAGAAGATATACATATTGCCAACAAACACATGAAAGGATGCTCAACATCACTAATCATTAGAGAAATGCCAATCAAATCTACAATGTGTTATCACCACACACTGGTCAGAATGGCCATCTTCAGAAATTCTACAAACAATAAATTCTGGAGAGGGTGTGGAGAAAATGTAACCCTCTTTCAGTGTTGGTGGGAATGTAAACTGATACAGCCACTGTTCAGAACAATATGAAGGTTCCTTAAAAAACTAAAAGAACTACTGTACGACCCAGCAATCCCACTTCTGGGCATATACCTGGAGAAAACCATAATTCAAAAAGTCATGTACCACAGTGTTCATTGCAACACTGTTTACAATAGCCAGGACATGGAAGAAACCTACATGGAAGCAATCACAGATGAATGGATAAAGAAGATGTGGCACCTATATAGAATGGAATACTACTCAGCCATAGAAAGAAACAAAATTGAGTTATTTGTAGTGAGGTGGGTGGACCTAGAGTCTGTCATACAGAGTGAAGTAAGTCAGAAAGAGAAAAACAAATACTGTATGTTAACACGTATATATGGAATCTAAAAAAAAAGAGGTTCTGAAGAACCTAGGGCAGGACAGGAATAAAGACACAGACGTAGAGAATGGACTTGAGGACATGGGGATGGGGAAGGGTAAGCTGGGACGAAGTGAGAAATGGCATAGACATATATACAGTACCAAATGTAAAATAGCTAGTGGGAAGCAGCCGCATAGCCCAGGGAGATCAGCTCAGTGCTCTGTGACCACCTAGGGGGTGGATTTGGGAGGGTGGGAGGTATACTCAAGGGGGAGGGGATATGGGATATATGTATACATATAGCTGATTCACTTTGTGATACAGCAGAAACTAACACACCATTGTAAAGTAGCTATACTCCAATAAAGATGTTAAAAAAAAAAAAAGATCGTTTGATAGGATAGTTATACCAAACCTTAATGAACGGATAATATCAAGGCTGTACAAACTGTTTAAGAAAATTCACAAAGAGGTGAACGGCCAACTTTGTGCTTGCATGACTTGGATACATAACTGGACAAGGAGTGTATAAGAAAAATATGTATGAATTAATCTCTAGTATGAAAATAGATGCATAGATTCTAAGCAAAATATTACAACATTGAATCCAGCAATTTATTAAAAAGTTTGTCATGACTAAGCAGGATTTACCTTACTACCTCAAGGATCTTTCAGACATCAGAAAATCTTTCAGTACATTTCCTCAGTTTAACAAATTAAGGGAGATAATTCATATGATCATTTTAGTATAGGGAAGGATTTCTTAGGACAGAAAGTTGCATTAGAAAAAGACTGATAAAATCAACTACATTAAAATTAAAAATAAAATTCATGGTTAGTGTAAGATACCACAAAATGTGTTTAAAAAGCCACAGACCGGGAGAAATGATTGCAATGTATAACACTGAGAAGGGGTTAGTACTACAAGATAATAAATAGACAGAAAAGACAAAGAACAAACAAAAACATTGAAACAGCTGACAAAGGCAATTAACTGAAGATGGATTCTGAAAGGCCAGTAAACATAGTTAACCCCAGTAACAGAGAAATTTAAGACCACTGTGAGATACCAATTTATATCCAGTCACCAGAATGACACAAAAGTTCTGATGACATGAAGTATTGTAAAGACATAGAAAAAATGAGAACTCTTGTACACAGCTAATAGGATTATAAATTGGTACTCCATATTCAAAGACAATTTAATATTTTAAGAATTTTGAAATGCACATATTCTCCTATCTAGCAATTCTACTTCCAGGCATAGTTCTTTAAAACAAAACGCTAAGAATCTGAAGGATGTTCATTGCAACATTGTTTGTAGGAATAAAAATTTGGGAAAAAATAAAATGTCCATAAGGAAGAGAATCACTGTGTAAATTTTAGTAAAATGGAGTATTATGCTTCAATTAAAATGAAAATACTAGGTTTACAAACATTTATTTGGATGTATCTTGGAAACAATGTTAAGTGAAAAAAAGCAAGATTCAGAATTTTACACATCATATATTTCTGTAAATATAAAACAATATGTCCAATGTATAATGAATATATATTTGTTTCAACTCATGATATATTTTCTTTACTAAAAGTATAAACTCGCAGATGGAGAATGTGTACCAACTTTGTGATGGTGATCAACTCTTGAGAGGGGGGCAGTAGAATAGATTTATGACAGGGTAAAAGTGAGATTTTTATATGTATCTATAATGCTTTTTTAAAATATCCAATGTCTGAAACAAACATAAATAGTTAAAAGTAATATATGCTCACTCAAGAATATTTGAGAAGTAGAAAAAATATTTTGAAAATAAAACATAATCTTACCAGCCGGAGATGAGTGTTATTAACATTTGGTGTGCTGCCTTGTAGGATTTTCTTTTCATGCACAATTTTACTTGGTTAAAATCAAGTATAGGGCTTCCCTGGTGGCACAGTGGTTGAGAGTCCGCCTGCCCATGCAGGGGACATGGGTTCGTGCCCCGGTCCGGGAAGATCCCACATGCCGCGAAGCGGCTGGGCCCGCGGGCCGTGGCCGCAGAGCCTGCGCGTCCGGTGCTCCGCAACGGGAGAGGCCACAACAGTGAGAGGCCCGCCTACTGCAAAAACAAAACAAAACAAAACAAAAACAAAATCAAGTATATATCTTATTGTAACCATAGTTGATATAGAAACTTTAATAAATGTTATAAGAAAGTTGGTTGTAGAGGAGCTTGTTGATGACATCATTGTTACTACCCTCAGTGATTTATCAGCATCTAGAAACCTTTTTTTAAAAATCCTAAAATACTTTTTGAAATCCTCTTCCCTCACAGTATGGAATGAGGATTATTTTACTCCTTTACTATTTGAAGTATCTAATCAGTTGATATAGTATCTTGCACCTGTTTATTCATCTAACACCCAGTACTTAGTTTTGGGGGTATAAAGAAAGTGAGAAACGTTCTTCCCTTCAAGGAGCTCACAGTCTTTATGGGGAGCCTTGTACATGAATAATTATAACATGATGAGCTTAATCTTAGACATTTGAGGAAATGATGCAGGAATTGTCAGAGAGTTACTGACTGACAGCCAGAAAAGACTTCACTAAGAAGGTAGCATTTGACCTGGGCCTGGCAGGATATTTAGTGAATTGTCATACAAAGGGAAAAAGGACCTACCTGTCAGAGGAAGAGTAGTTGCATCCTGAGAACCAGTGTCTTTTTCTGGAGTAGAAGATGAGCAAGGGGCAGTGGGAAAAGATGAGGGAGGAGAGAAGTGGTTGAGTATAAATTATGGCGAATCTTGTCTACCATGCTGAGGTGTTGGGAGCCGGCAGAGTAAAAGACCAGGAGTGCAGTCTTCAGATACCTATTTTAGAAAAATTACAAGGAATATTGATTTATAATTTCTTGAATAGATTCATAAAGAAGGGAGAAATTTCTTTTAAAATAAACTCCTGATTTTTCAGGGATAAAGATAAATTTGTTTCAACTCATGATATATTTTCTTTAAGGTTGGATTATAATTTACTGTGATGGTTAGGCCTGTGAAATCCATTGAATTAATGGGATTAAAATTTGTCCTGTAGCACTCTCATTCCATGTGAAAGTTTTTGCACTGTCAATTCTAAGGGCATTTACTATAGGGACCACTATATAACTTAACAATGGATTGTGGCAACAGTGAAAGTAGGACTTCATCCTAGTCCATTCTTCTATTAAGTTTGTCTCTACTTTGCTAGAATGGTGGGATTTTTTTTGAGGGAAAGCAGGGATTTCACAGACTATAGAAAAACCTATATTACATCTTGAAGTTTTAAGTATATTTGGAAGAGTAACATCAATATATTTCTTTCCCATTAGTAGTGCACTGAAGAGTAAACACTTGAATGGTTGTGTGTGTGTGTGTGTGTGTGTGTGTGTGTGTGTGAGTGTATATGTTATGTTGTTGTATGTCTACCAATTACTAACCTGTGTATACTGACACATTAATTGGTCAGTTCAGAGATGCCAAGTGGTGTGTGAACTGGGAATATTCCTCATCATAACTCTACAAATTAGAAAATAGGTTTTGAGTATAATTACAAAAGGACTTCTGATTGCTTGTGAAAGAGGCCCCTTAGATGTACATACAGTTTACAACACGTGCATCAGAAGCTCTGAGATCTTTTTTTGTCACCTAATGTTTTTCTTTTTAAAAAGCAAGACCCTTTGGGCTTTTAAAGTTCCAATCATTAGATACTTTTGCACTCATAAATAGTTACGACTTTGTAGCTAGTATTTAAGCAATATTTTGTTAACAAGAAAAAATGTCCTCAAGTTTCAAACAAAAATTTTCACTAATGTGCAGTAAAAGCATCACTGATTTTATGGGGACATATGAACAATTTATTGAATCTGGAAAGTTTACATAAGAAAATATGTATAGGAAAGCAGCCTATTATCTGGATAGAGAGACTCTTCAATAAGGAAGAAATGACACAATAGTGTGAACATAGAATTATCTCTAGAATAGGAAAGATGAAAATCTTTGCTTCCAGTTAAATTTTACTCCTGCTGTGAGTATAAAAGAGAAAGATGAGTTAGGATTAAATAATACTTTGGTTCCCATTTTACTTTCTGGGCATCCTGAGACATTTCAATCTGATTTATAGACGTGTATGAAATGCAATCTAACTTTTCCAAAAGTATATCTAAACAAATTATAATTCTATACAATATATTTCTTTTACAGTATGTGAAGTCTGTCATCATGGATATCCACATAATTTGAAGAGCATAATAGCACATCAAAGGAAATATATGTTCAGATGATAATAATAGAATAAGACTAATTTGTGGCCACATCTTCCATCAAAATACCAGATAACCAAAGTAAATATGGGTTTCTGGCTAGTGTAGATTACAAACAAAACTCTCTTTATGTAGTTGGTGATTTCCATCCAGTTTTCCCAGAATTTACTGACATTTTGAGTAAAAACCATTAATTCCATGAAATACTTGGCACATGTTTAATTTACATGACAAATATCTTCTCAGAACTACAGTGTATGTGTGCCTGTATGCACACACGTATTAGTATGTAGCACATATCTTGCAGTGGGCATGTAAAAGAAGTAATGTAGTAAATTACAATCACTGCTTTCCATGCAAACTTTTTTTTTTTTTTTTTTGCGGTTCGCGGGCCTGTCACTGTTGTGGCCTTTCCCGTTGCGGAGCACAGGCTCTGGATGCGCCGCCCCAGCGGCCATGGCTCACGGGCCCAGCCGCTTCGTGGCATGTGGGTTCCTCCCGGACCGGGACATGAACCCACGTCCCCTGCATCGGCAGGCGGACTCTCAACCACTGTGCCACCAGGGAAGCCCTCCATGCAAACTTTTTTACAAATAATATTTGATGGAATACAACAGGCATTGATTAAATCACTTAAATTTAAGTTTGTTTTAATTGGCCTTTTAACTTCTTTGCTAAATTCTGAATATTTGAAAATTTGTTCTTGCCAGTACTTTACAAGTATATCATAGATAATAAGTAAATGATATGGAACACATTTTAAAAATACTGTTTTGTCCATAATACTGACTGTTCAAAAATTGAGTCCTGACTCCTCTTAAAATGAATCCATCTGTAATGGGTGATAGTGACATAAAGACAAATTAGACACACTATGTCTGCCTTGAAAGAAGTCACGGTCCAGTAAAAGGGGAACAGACAAACAGAGGATATGGCATGTGGGGTGCTGCGGGACCACATAGGAGGGCACTTACCTCAGACTTTCATATTTATTCTTCATTACACTCTTCTCCCCTCCCAGCCACACACTAGGTGTTTCAAGGGAGTCCTTGAGAGGATGCATCTTTACCTGAGGCAAATGAAAGCCAGAAGGATATTCAGGGTCAAAAAATATGTGGAAAAGTGTGGAGCTTAGAGAGGTAAGAGGGAGCTGATCATGAAAAGCCTTATAAAAATGAGAGAGAAAAAGAGAGAGAAGAGAGGAGGGGCTAGAAGTAAAGGAGAAGGTAATGAAGAATAAATTTGAATGTGCCAGTATGTATTTATTTACACTCCTGCCTAATTGTAGAAGGGATAGAAAACATAGACGGTCTAGTATATGCTCGTGATTACCTACATAACATTTATTCCTTGACTTCCCCCATCCTTCTATCCTTTTTCTGTTCCCAGCAGAATCCTAGATACCCTGCTCTCCATGGCCATGCATTTGCAGAGGAGTCCTCTCTACCCCACCTCCCAGGGAACAGATGCTCATTAGTTTAAGCCAACTCTTGTTAGTGATTGGGTTAGATATCAATGTTTGATATAAATCTGACCAATAAGAGTCTTTAAAAAACACACAAGAAAGAGATGACCCTCTTCTTCGTTTTGATATTATCATATCTGATATGATACTGGGAGCTACTGCACTCATCTTGGTGCCAGCTTGGGGATGAAGCATCCCATGGAGGAGGGCAGAGCTGAGAAAGCCATAGCGAGGAGGAGCCAGAGCTCTGATGTTTGGCACCTGGAGCTACCCTGGGTCTAGACTCCTTGTTATGCGGCACAATCGGTGTCCTCATTGTTTAGTCTAATTAAAGGAAAGTTTTATGTTAATTCCAGCTCAATTACCTGATCAATTAATGAGGAAACAGAAAATCCAGCTTCCTAACAAAAATTAGAAGGCAAGATAGTAAAGAGGGAAAGTAGGGTAGGGACATAAAATGAAGCATGGATAAGACCAAGGCAAACTGCTATCATAGTACATATGCTTCCATTTGTGTAAGAAAATGACATGTGTGATACACTTACACACATATGCATATGCTTTTTCAATCTCCTTATATGAATTCCTGCAAGAACTCACAAAAAATGGAAGTAGGGTGTGGCACCTTAGGATGGGCTTGGGCTCACTTATCATCATATACCATATTATACTGTTTGAATGTTTAACCATGTGAATATTTTGTTTTCACATTTATTAAAGCAAAACCAGATGATATGCCATCCATATATACTCATACAACATTTTGAGCAAAGTTTGAGAAAAATGTTCATACATTTATTTGTATTTCTCTTTTGTTAAGTACCTGTTGGTAGTTTTGGGTCCATTTTTTCTATTAGAGTGTTGTTTTTTTTTTCTTACCACATGAAATGATTTTTAAGAACATATTAAATTGTTTGATAACATTAGTTTATAGCAGTTAGTTTTTTTCTCTCTGTGATTAGTACCTGATTGTTGAAAAAAATGACAAAAGGGACCACTGAGAAGAATTAGACTGAGTTCAATCGAGGTTGAATTCACCAGGAAGTAGACTTTGAGATGGAGATTGTCATACAGGAGATCAATTAAGAGTGCTCTCGGAAACAATGAATGTGGGAAAGAAGCAAGATGGGGCAGAAGGAGAGGTTAGCCTGCGATGAATTCTCAACACAGGCACCTACAGACTCCCTAGGGAACTCTGAAACTGGGATAGTCCTTCAAAATCATCCCAAATTGGTGACTAGGCACAGCCTTTATACTCCTCTGTTAATCAGACATCAGAAGCAGGCTACTCCTGGAAGTGCACGTGACCTTGGGTCAAGCAAGTCTCTTCAGCTGATGCAGTTCCCAAAGAGGGCTGACAGGTGAAGGCTGTCTGTCAGCAACACTTCAATCAGCTAAGGGAATAAATCTGTCAGATATGAAGGGCATATTAAAGTGTCTACCGCAAATAGGATTAGAGTTTCACTCAGAATGTGTGGTAAAATAAGAGGAATGGATGTAGTTATTGGTAAGAGAGTTATTAAATGATGAATCATTATGTCTAAGCTGAATATGTTAAAAGTAAGTATAGGAGTTGATAGATTGAATGAAATTAGATGTATAAAAGGATTAGTTTATAGCAGTGGGATTGAACAACAGGTTTAGTGTGAGTGAGGGAAATGAGAGAGTGAAAATGATTGGATATTGTATCTATGGAATGGGTTCTTCGAGATTAAGATGCCCAAATGAAGCCACTGCTGTTCATAATTAAGTACCTGGTTTAGCCTCAGGTATGAGAACCTGAAAAGAGTTAAATCAAAGATCACATGAGTAGAAATCAGAACACTATTGGGCTTAGATGATTACTTAAACATCTACAAGGAATCTGAAGGTTCCAAGGTAAATGGCAGGCTTGGGGTGAAAAGCAAGACTGGGAAACATGTGCTAAGGCTTTTGAGGCATAAAAGAGAGTACATTGAAGCTCAATAAATGATAGATATGAGTCAGTGCAGACTATAGCAGAGTCAAGTTTACGAGTGTGAAAGAATTCTGGAATTTAGACCTGTGGTGCAGAAGAATAAATCTCATTTTCACCTCCAACTACTATGATGCTTTTATCTGGGGTTTTAGCAAGTTCATTTTCTAACTTTCCTTAATGAGTGCCTGCTTAGGAGGGATTCTGGCCTGGCAGGACAGTGCTAGGGTATGGCTTGGTCAGCTTGTTGTGAACACCAGTTTGGAATGAGCAGAAGGATACATGAGATGAATACTGGCAACCAATGAGAATAAAGTCAGAAAAAAGAATTTATCGTTAAGACCAAAGCTTGAAACCCAAAATGGGGCTCAAAGCCAGTAGATCCTGGAAAACAAAAATCTCTCTGAGAATTGAAGCACAAATATATTCGTAAAACAAAAGAATCCATGAATTGCCCAATGTGAGATAAAATATTTTATTTCTTTAATTTTTTACTTTCTTCATTTGCTTACAATTCAGTCCATAAAACTTAGCCTTGGGAGGGGACCCATCTCCTCTGGCCTCCCTCTGCCTCTCATTTTCTTTACTGTGCATTGCCCCAGGGATCTATTTCATCTTGCTGGTAAAGGTCAAGGAATAGTCATTCTTGGCACCATCCTGGGAGAGGGATGGTGAAATTCTACTGTGTTCCAGCCAGGCTGAGCTATTTGTACTTCACCAAAGGCATAATGCTCTTTTATCCTTCTGCCCCATTGCATATTCTGTGTTCTTTGTTTAGAATGCTTCTCCCTCCTTGAGTGCTCGATGGCACTCATTCTTCAAGGCTATGATTAAATATTTCTTCTTTACCTTCTCTTCTTACCCATAAACTAACTCCCTACCCTGGTCCCCTTACTCAGGTAGTGGCTCACTCTTCTGTGTTCCCATAGTGCCTGATATGTAGCATGAATGACATAGTTTTGTGATTCTGTATTTTCCCTTCTATATTTTCCATTAAATAGGCAACAACTTCAAAATGAGGCTGAGAGTCTGTTTACCATTGTAGCCTAAACATCTAACATGTTGGCCATGTTATAAATGTAAGCCAAACACCTAACGTATTAGTTATCTATTGCTGCATAGCAGCTTACCCCAAAACTTGTGGCTGAAAACAACACATATTTATAATCTCACAGTTTCTGTGGGCCAGGAATCCAGGAGGGGCTTAGCTGGGTGGTTCTGGCACAGGGTCTCTCTGAGGTTGCAGTCAGCTGTTGGCCAGAACTGCCGTCATTCAAGGCTTGACCAGGTCTGAAGGATCCACTTTCAAGCTGATACATGCAGTTATGGACAAGTTTCAGTTCCCAGCAGGCTGTTAAACTGAGGGCTTCAGTCCCTCACAGTGCCATGTGGGCCTCTCCAAAAGGCTGTTCACAGTACAATTACTTGCTTTCCTCAGTGCAAAAGAGCTGAGAAAGTGAGAACATGAGAGGACACACATAAGACAGAAGCCAGACTCTTTGTAATCTAATCCTAGAAGTGACATCTCATCACAGCTGACCCTTGAGCAACACAGATTTGAACTGTGGGGGTCCAGTTATACTCGGATTTTTTTCAATAAATAAGTACTGCAGGACTACACAATCTCTAGCTGGTTGAATCTGTGGTTGGCAGAACCTCAGATACAGAGGAACTGCAGAGACCGAGGGCCAGCAGGAAAGTTATACTAGGATTTTTGACTGCATAGGTGTCAGCATCCCTAACCCCCATGTTGTTCAAAGGTCAATTGTTTTTCTGTATTTATTTGTTAGAAGCTAGTCAACAAGTTCAATACATAGTCTAGGGGTGAGAATTTAACAAAAGCATGACTACCATGAGGCAAGGATCAATCGGAACCATCTTAGAAGCTGCCTACCACACATCTTATCTGGTAAAATATCTGCTTAATCAATACTATTGAATATGTAAAGTGGTTGGTGATAGTCATGAAGGTTCAAGTGTTTCAGTTTTCAACATATTTGAAAGAATTGCTAATTTTTAAGAAACCATTACTAGGAGAAAGTAAAATGTATTAACTATTTGGAGTATTAAATAATTATTTAAAATAATTGTTAAATATATATTTTTAAAATTTTATTTAATTTTGGCTGCATCGGATGGTAGTTGCAGCACGCGGGATCTTTCGTTGCGACATAGGCTCTTCGTTGTGGTGCGTGGGCTGCTCTCTAGTTGTGGCGTGTGAGTTTTCTCTTCTCTAGTTGTGGCAAGTAGGCTACAGGGTGTGTGGGCTCTGTAGTTTGCAGCACGTGGGCTCTAGTTGAGGCGTGCGAGCTCAGTCGTTGCGGTGCATGGGCTTAGTTGCCCCGCAGCATGTGGGATCTTAGTTCCCTGACCAGGGATTGAACCCGCATCCCCTGCATTGTAAGGCAGGTTCTTTACCACTGGACCACAGGGAAGTCCCCTAAATAACTGTTAAATATTAACTTCCTCAAATGGTACATAGGAAGTACTTTCTCACTGAAAATAATGAAGAGAAGATATTTGGGCTATTTTACTTATGATTTTCTTTCTTTCTTTACCAGAAATGATGGTCATGTACCATTACTAAAAGTTACTTTAGGATCAAAAGATTCAATTGGTCTTATTTATTTATTTATTCATCCATTCAGTGAGCATCTTTTGAACACTTATTGTGCACAGGGCATTGCCCTTGCTTTAGATATCATGCTATTTGTTTTACAAACCTTAAATGAATTTTTACTTTCATAATGAAACCTTAGTTTTTAATTGCATAGTGAGAAGAATGTTCATGTATAATATGAATATGGAAAATTAAATTTATAATATAACATTCTTCTAGGTTTCTCCCTAAAAGGAAGACCATTTCCATGGGAAGTACTTATGAGAGGGGCCTACAACCTATAGACTACAAATGAAATCTAGCCTATGCTTGTTTTTGTAAATAAAATTTTCTTGTAATAATACAGCCACACCTGGGAATTCCCTGGTGGTCCAGTGATTAGGACTCTACAGTTTCACTGCCAGGGGCCTGGGTTCAATCCCTGGTCAAGGAATTAAGATCCTGCAAGCTATGTGTTGCGGCCAAAAAAAAAAAAGGTAAAAAATATACAGCCGTACCCATTTGCTTACATATTGTCAATGGCTGCCTTTGTGCTGCAACAGCAGGGTTGAACAGCTATGAAAGAAACATCCTAGCCTGCAGAGCTTAAAATGTTTACAATCTGGACCTTTCCAGAAAAAGTTTGCCAATTTCTGACTTAAGGCCAACAATTAAAAATTATACTTTGGCACTCCCCTGGTGGCTCAGTGGTTAAGGCTCCACGCTCCCAATGCAGGGGCCCGGGGTTCCATCCCTGGTAGGGGAACTCAGATCCCGCATGGCGCAACTAAGACCCAGCACAGCCAAATAATAAATAAATACTTTAAAAAATTATACTTCATGACTTGCTAGACTACTAATTATTACTTACTTGACAATTATTTAGTGCTATATTCAACTTTCCACAATAATACCTCAAGCCATCTATCTAGTTATAGTTATTATTATTATTATACATGTATATGGTAATAATAGCAATAGCTACTTTAATTGAGCACTTACTATGTGCCAGGCAATATGTTAAAATACACACATACATACACACATATCTCATTTATCCTTACAAAAACACCAAGAGAAGGCTCAGTGGTTGAGAGTCTGCCTGCCGATGCAGAGGACATGGGTTCATGCCCCGGTCCGGGAAGATCCCACATGCCGCGGATCGGCTAGGCCCGTGAGCCATGGCTGCAGAGCCTGCATCATTTATCCTTACAAAAACACCAAGAGAAGGCTCAGTGGTTGAGAGTCTGCCTGCCGATGCAGAGGACATGGGTTCATGCCCCGGTCCGGGAAGATCCCACATGCCGCGGATCGGCTAGGCCCGTGAGCCATGGCTGCAGAGCCTGCACTCTGCAACAGGAGAGGCCACAACAGTGAGAGGCCCGCATACTGCAAAAAAAAAAAAAAAAACAAAAAAAAAAAACACCAAGAGAAAAGCACTGTTTCACAGATGAGGAAACTGAGGTTAAATGTGGCAGGATTTCAGGTTTGATTTATTTAATTCCAGAGCCCAAATTTGTTGTATATGTCTCCTCCATTTCTTAGTATTACCTCCATGAATATTATATTCTTTTCAAACTGAAATCTTCCTTATTCCACAAATGTGCCTCTTTCCCATCTTTCTACCTTTTGCTTCTCCTACTTCCAACTCTTGGAATGTCCTTCGCAGTCATTTCTTCATGTCTGAATTTTACTAATCCGTCAGAGAACTCCTTAATCGCCACCTCTTCCATGACGCCTTTCCTGAATCTCCAGCCAGAAGTAATCTCAGTCCTGTTTGTCAGCTACATAGCAACTAGAATGGTTTCTGGTACACTTTAATTGTTCAGTATATGCTATTGAATGATGTTAAAATTCTACTCTGTAACATTGCATATGAATTATTTTGTATTCATAGAATACTTTTCTTTTAAAAGCTCCAGTAAACTAGAAGGTTTTTTTTCCCCCAGGCTTGTTATCATAGAGAAAACTCACAGTCATAATGTATAATCTAATGCATAGAAAGGGAATGTGACAAGAAGATGTCTCATTTCAATCTGAAATTGCAAGTATCTTCAGTAATTTTCTCTAAGCAGTTTTTATACACCTCATTTCCTTTTCATCAGAAATGTTCTGTAGCTGCAGGTGTGAAATGCAGGTTGACCATGTAAAACCATCGTGGACATAGGCTGTCATTTTGCAAAGTCCACTGGATAATTGGTAGGTTTTTATAAATAATAAAGGATATTTTAGGAATAAATCAGTTTCCTAAGACTCTTATGTATGTTCTAGAATATGCTTCTCATTTGGATTTTCTCCAAAAGGACCATGGAATTATAAAAGCCAGATCACCTTTCTCCATGTAATTAAGGACATTTATGACAGTTGCCATTGACACACACACACAGGTTTTATTCATTTTATTTCACTTAGTATTTTTTAAAGATTGCATTGAGCTAAGAGCTGTGAGAGAATAAAGGAAATATAAGTCACTGTGAAAATATAACCTAGTCTGGAAGAGATAATGAACAATGCAAGGTAGTATAAAATCAAATTATCAGTGTAATGCTACATGTCATGGCTTCAGAAGATGGAGACAGAGTCTTTTCTAAATTTAGCACTTGATTACCCACTGTCTTGTACTATGTATTAAATTACTTACAAGAAACATTCAAGAAGCTTTTGCTTTATAGTCTGCATGGACTACCCAGCAGTTTTTTCTGGCTTTGATGCAAAATCACTTAACAGGGCCAGCCCTTGCAGTGAATCATTCCTCAAGGGATCATCTTATTCCTGGAATTAAAATTCTGTCCCTACCAATTTGTGTTAAGAGCTAAGATACTGGTCTCAAATCCTACCCAAGTACTCACAGTCATTACTCTAGATGTATTACCTACAAGGTACTACTATTTATCTTCTTGCTTTTCCCTCTAGATTTTCTTTCCTCTTCTATATTTTAGTTTAACTCTGATCATATTTGGTTTAATAGGGAAAATGGAAACTCAAATTTATTAACTGCATACTATGTCTGATTATGTGCTAGTTCTTTTTCATTTGTGTTCTCTCGCCTTTTTCTGCACACATAAACCCTAGAATATAGTTATTAATCCTCATTTTTAAAGAAAAACTGAAATCCAGAGCAGTTAAATGAATTATCTAACATTGAACAGGCAAGTTTTCCACAGACTCCAGCATCTGGTATTAGAATATGAGTTTGGATGCTTTTTTGAATTAATATTTACTAAAAGACAAAGAGCAATATTTAATGTTGTATATTTTATTCTAACAAAAAGTTGAGTAAAAAGTAGCACAGAATTGAAGATGAAACAGACAATGGAATAGGATACCATGAGAAACAGAGACACAGAAACAGATTCATGAAGACTTCAAATATTGGAATTGTCAGACAGATTAAAAACAAAACCACTTTACTTGCTGTTTCTAATCAATAAAAGCAAGCCTGAAAATGTTGTTAGGGAATTGAAAATGCTAAATGGTGATCAATGTATTTGAAAAAGAACCAAATAGAAATTTTAGAACTGAAAAGCATAACTGAAAGTAAGAAAATGGTTTGATAGCAGACTAGACACAGCTGAAGAAAGAACCAGTAAGCTGGAAAATGAGTGTAAGAAACTATTCAGAATGCAATACAGAGAGAAAAACGATGAAGGTACAAGAGAGAATAAATGATAAGGAGACTAAAGTCTGACATTATTTCACTGGAGTCCAAAAGGAGAGAAAAGAGAAAATGGGGTAGAGGCAATATTTGAAGTGATATGGTAAGGAGTGTATGCTCCTCCAATAGTCTTTCCTGTTTCTGCGTATCAAAACTACATCCTTTCAGTTCCTCAGGCCAAAAATCTTAGTCGTGCCTGCCCTCTCTATTTCTCTTCTACCCTGTATCCAACACATCAAGAAATTCTATTAGCCTACCTTCAAGATACATCCAGAATCCAACCACTTATCACCAACTCAAATGCAAATGCCCTGATCTATCCTGGGTCACTGGTCTTAACAGATCTCCTTGCTTCCAGGTATTATACCATATAGTACACACAAGGGTACCCTAGGATGTTTTTATGGTTGACATTTTCTGTTTTTATTATTTTTTTCTTATTGTCTCCATGTTCTACTTTGTTTTTGTGGAGTCGGTTAACTCTGTTCAGAAGTAGAGACTGCCCATACCTTGACTATGGCAATAGTCTTCAGGCTCTGCCCCTTCCAGTCACTTTTGCATACCTATGGCATGCTAACCTGCAGAAGGGCAATGTGCCATCAATCTAGAATTTCTTGTCTTCCACTTACTGGAAATATAACTTTGTGATTACCTTTTCTGTAAAAGGAGAATGGTAATAATAGAAGCTACTTCAAAGAATTATTTTAAGGCTATTTCAATGAGCTTCAGTAAGTAAAAGGAATTTAACATGCTCCCTGCACATAATAAATGCTCAATAACCATTAGCTATTATTATCATTACTATGCCAGTCTCTGCTTAAATATCTTCAATATTTTTCATTGCCTACAGAATTAAGCGTAAACTTAACATAATAATAAACCTTCTTTTACTTATCTAAACTTAGCTCCAACTTCTTCCCAATGTAAAATACCAGCTTCATCTATGCTCTTTCCACCTCTATGCCCTCATGTTTTGTGTTCTGTCCCAGCTTTCTTGCCTGAAAACTGCAGCTTTTCATAACCATCTTCCTTCCCAGCCAGTCTGATTTCTTCTCCCCCTGCTTTTTCACCATGCTTCATTTATCTGTTATTAACTCTCAAGTTATATTGCATTATAATTTGTTTGTATGTCTGATGCCACATTTGATTGCATACTTCTCAAGGGCAGAGATTTTTAAAAATTTTACTAGACTTTATTTTTTAGAGCAGTTTTAGGTTTACAGAAAAATCAAGCAGAAGGTATAGAGATTTCTCATATACTCCCTGCTGCCACACAGGTATGGCCTTCCCCACTATCAACATCCCCCTCCAGAGTGGTACATTTGTTGCAACCAGTGAACCTACATTGACACATCATTATCATACAAAGTCCATAGTTTACACTAAGGTTCACTCTTGGTGCTGTACATTCTATGGGTTGGGACAAATGTATAGTGACATATATCCATAGTTATAGTGTCAGAGAGAATAGTTTCACTGCCCTAAAAATCCACTGTGTTCCACCTATTCATCCCTCCATACCTCCTAACCCCTGGCTAGAAATTCTTTTCCAATTTATCCTTTTTTTGTTGTTTTTTTGTTTTGTTTTGTTTTTTTGTTTTTGCGGTACGCGGGGCCTCTCACTGTTGTGACCTCTCCCGTTGCGGAGCACAGACTCCGGACGCACAGGCTCAGCGGCCATGGCTCACAGGCCCAGCCGCTCTGCGGCATATGGGATCTTCCCCGACCAGGAAATGAACCCGCATCCCCTGCATCGGCAGGCGGACTGTCAACCAGGGAAGCCCCCAATTTATCCTTTGAACATAACATAATACCTAATACATAATTGACCCCAAATAAATGTTTTTACATGTGTGACTGAATGAATGAAAGGAGGAAGGGACAAATTAGAGAGAATGAACGCATCTTGTCATTCTTGCTGGCTGATGTTTTGTCTCTGTTTCAGTGGTTACTCATACTACCTTAGCCTACTCAGAAGATCACCCCCACAAACTACCGTCTTTCAGAACCTGGCTTATTTTTGAGATGCTTATTCAAACCCCACCATATTTATTAAACCCGAATCAAGAGTGAGCTCTGGAAGCTTTTAAGACTTAATTTATGAATTATCTATTTAATTCAATGTATCATACTTGCATTTTTTGTTTCATGAACCTATGTCTGTATTCCTCAGTGAGACTAAATTATATTTTTTTGTGGTGGGTAAAATTTCATCCCCTCACTTTTTATGAGCAAGAGGTAGCTTAATAAATTATTGCTTTTCACTTGGGATTGTAGACAATGGCCATGGAACAGAGAAACTTGCTGGTCTCTAATGAATTCACAGTCTTAGTCACTTTTACGTCAATTCAGCTAACTGTCTAGGGCAAAATTATTGGGGACTAATTAAAAACATAACAAGGAAGTAAATTTTTTGAAGATTTGAGCTTACAACAGTTTTCCTAAAAAGTCATAGAGGATTGCCAAGTTGTTGTTAAAATAATATAACTTCTGTGTGCTAGCAGGAGTTATTTACAGAACCTTTTCCATCCTTTCCCCAGTATTTTAAACATTCTAAAACTACATCTTTGATCTTATTTTGTTTTGATATAAATTCAGGAAGAAAATGTTACACATGTTGCTGATTTTTAAGTCATCATTTTCTTTATTTCTGCTCCCCCAATACTGAACATAAGGGAAGATTACTTTGGATTTTTGAAATTTCATTCACTTAGTTTTTGACCATATAGGAAGATATATTTATCTGTGAGTGATAGTTTTGTTTTTGTCTACATTATAAAACTATTTTGCACCAATATTTTTTCATCAAGGTTAATTCACTGGGATGCTTTTTTACAGTTTGAGGGATTTCTGGGAAAAATGCTTTGAGAAGCCTTGAATTGGGGTTTTATGAATCAGGGAGGTATGAAACTTCTCCTTTTAATAAAGATCAATACTCACTTGAAATATTATGGAAAAAAACTACTCCAATCATATAAAAGACATATTTTTTTAGTTAAGGTTTTAGTCATTTGTATAATGGCAGTCTTAACAATTATGCTGGATGATCTATCATTATGAGTTAAATAATAATACTCTTCCTTCTTGAAACATTTCTACAGGGGAAGGTATTTACCATTTTAAAAGAAAACAAAGCATTCAATAAACATTATTTTTAAAATATACTGCTGAGTGTATTCCTCATTATGATCTTGTAATTAATACCAGTTTTAAGTTGAAATCTCAATTCATGTTTACTAAAGTAATTTCAAGTCTTAAAAGGTAAACTGAGTGATTAGGTTCATGGCAGTTCTATTTTTATTCACAGAGAATGCCTCTGAGGTAGCAATTACTGCTCCAGGAACTAGTAACCATAGAAACAGCTCCACAGGCCCAACACCTGACTGCTCACCTCCATCCCCTGACACTGCCCTCAAAAATATTGTAAAAGTCATTCGACCCCAGGTAAGTGTCTAGCATGACATCATCTGCGCTATAATATATTTCAATTTTGAATCCATGCATGTGCACTATTTATATTGCAATGCCTGGACTATCTTATAATAAGTAAATGGATTTTCAGATTAAAAGAATGGACTTGGAAGAGAATGTTTCCTTCCCTTGGAGCTGATGATAGACGTTGAAATCTGAATTAGCTTTTGGAAAAATGAATTTGTATATTACACGAAAAAACAAATTACGCTTACAAAAAATGGCTATTTCACGTCATTTTTCTCTTACAACATTTTAATAATTTTGCTCCATTTATTGAACTGCTACATGTTTTCTGGTGTTTCCTTCTCCTTTTGTCTTCATTTCTCTGGATATGCCGCATTATTTGTGATCACTTCTTTATCCTTCGACCCCAGTTGTTTATATATACGTATTTTTTCCAGTTCTTTATGGCTTCAGACTAATTTTGTCTGTGTTTAATATTGCACCTCTCAATGCTCCTTATTTTCCTCCAGTGCTCACTTTCCTCTGGCTGGTCTCTTTACCCTTTGTTCTTTTTTTCCATTCCTGTCACTTTTCTGTAAGGGTTTCTTTCTCTTCCCCCTTCTCTTTCAGTTGGATTTCCCAGTAGGCGGTTTGCAGGCAAGCTTTAGAAATATCATTGGGACAAGCTGTTCTGTGATATTTCATTGAAAATAGCACTTATAAAGCTGTTTGCATTATATTTTTGCCAACAGATGGACTCAGAACATGGAATTGGTGATGTTCTCAACCTAGCTTATTCTGAATGAGCCTCATAAAATCCAAGAGAGGGGAACTTTGGATCAGATCAATGCCATTCACTATCTACTTAGATGTATAGTATGAACGAATACTTTGAGCCAATTTTCAGAACAAATATGTCTTTTAAGGTTGTTTTGGTCTAAATGAGCAATGATTTGTTTAATATCTAACCTTCTTTACTGTAACTTACTTTGGATTATTTTATTATAATCATCATCCTCATCAGTAAAATGGCATTTAAGCTTTACATATCCACTACAGCTTATAAAACACTTTCATACAAATTGTTTTATTTAACCTTTATCAGTTCCAAGGGAATGTATATTTTAGTGTTATGGATAAGGATATTGGCACTCCAAAGGGGCTAAGTTGTGCAACTGATTGGAAGTTTCTTTCCTTTCTTTGGTATAATAATTAATTGTCTCCTGTCATCCTGTTCAGTGGGTAGAAAAATCCTCATTAGGTTGTATAACTTGTTACATCTTTATGAGGCTAAAACTTACAGGTTCATAGGCATAGGTAACATTTCACACAATGTCCCAATATGTGCAGGAGAAAAATGTCTTCAATAATTCCTTTTCCTTTTCAGGGGAATTTGACCTAGTTCATTTAATTCAAGAAATAACCCTCACTAAACTTAGATTTAGATGCTAAATATCACATTTATTATCATTGGCTTTCTCATTAGATGAAGGTGTTTCTGGTGTTATTGTGCAGCTATTACATTTTCAGCATTTTAAACTATTTATGCAGGAGATTGCCCTATATATGTTAATAAAATCTATTACTAAACATATTTATCTTTATACCAATATAAATTCTCTAATGTAAATGCATTTGGTCATTCAATGAATGAAAAACAGATTATTTTCTACATAATCTAATCAACTCTACAGGACCTTATTCCATGAATCCTCCTTTGCATATTCTATTTTGTTGTATTTTAACTTATTTTAGTAAACTTTGAAGAAAACTAGAGGTAGTTTTGAAGTCAGAAATTCCATTTGACTCCATTCCTTGGTTCTGTCCATTTTTAAAAGTGTATGAAGGTAACTGACTCCACTTTCCTTTCTGAGATGTTATAATGATGATTTAGGGAGGGAAAAATGAAGGGAGAAAGTCAGGAAGCTAAGTCTGATAGTATTTAAATTAGAACCAGTGCAGCCTGTATGTGTGTATGTTATAGAACAATAACAGCTAAGGTATATAACTGGGAAAGAATATAACCTCAATTGGGCTACCCTTTCTTTTACCTCAGAGACATTGGTGCGTTACTTATTTCTCCTCATTAGTCCTGATCTCCTGGGGTTCCTCATTCACTGTAGAGAGCAGGGAACAGAAAATTCAAGCGAAAGTAATTATGAAGGAGTATTGGGGTAGGACATGTGATTTCAGGAAAGGGTTTAGAGACCAGAGGATGTGGATGGGAGACTAGATGGATAGAATAGAGGACTCCCTGGTGTGTTTTGACAAGTCACAGGTGTGTCAGGCATTGAACATTGTCAAGAGCTACTGTTCCAAAGAAAAGAGAATTATTAGTTAGCTTATGTAAGAGCCTATACTTTGATCATAGGTTTAACCCTCTGAAGTGTTTGCTAATTCTCCTGGCTTTTCTGTCTTGAAATGCAAGAATGTGGTTTGATTGACTTGTGGGTATTCAAATACTTTTTTTTTCATTTACTAATTAGAAATTAATAACATGGTTGAAATGATCATTTCACTCTTAAAACTGGTGATAGGCCTTGAAAATAAAAGTATAAATGCAACTTTTATTCATGAATTTACATTTATTTGCCTGAGCATTAGCAGATGTGTTTAGTCTTATTGTGAGAAGAATGATATAGAATAGATGAGAGATAAAAACAGGACTTTTCATCTTATTCACTGCAAATAGATACTGATTAGATAGAGCAAGTTAGGTTACATCACCTTTACCTGATGCATACCTTTATCTAGTCTACTTTCCATAACTATAAATGAAGAATATCCATTGTAAACAAGTTCTTGCTTTCAGTATGAGGTAGAGCTGATTATACATTTCATGTGTTTCTGATTGGTGTTTTAATTACTTGGAAGCTACAGACGTTGTGGTGCTTTGTTGAGTTTGATTCTATTTGGCATATTTATTAACTCATTAAGTCATAGCTGTTAGTTCTGCATCCTGTATTTGATCTTTTTTTTTTTTTTTGCGGTACGCGGGCCTCTCACTGTTGCGGCCTCTCCCGTTGCGGAGCACAGGCTCTGCACGCGCAGGCTCAGCG
>NW_006794332.1:2441040-2458914 GCF_000442215.2 Lipotes vexillifer | reverse complement strand
ACCCACGTCCCCTGCATCGGCAGGCGGACTCTCAACCACTGCGCCACCAGGGAAGCCCTGGCTTTGTTTTTTTAAAGTTCTCCTGGTGAAAGTATCTTTTTCCCCTAATTGAAGAATACAATACAGTTTGATGGATTTTGACAACTGTGTTTGTAGGTGTAACCACCACTCAAAGCAGGATATATATAGAACATTGGTGTTACCCCCAGAAAAAAGAGGTATACCTCATACCTCTTTCCAATCAATGGCCCCTATTCTTGCCTCAGAGACAACTTCTTTCTGATTTTTATCACTATTGTTAAGAATTGCTTATTCTTGGACTTTATATAAATGCAATCCAGAGTGTGTGTGTGTGTTTTGTGTATGTCCAGGTCTGGCTTCTTTCACTCAGTGTAATGTTTTGAGGATTCACTCATGTTATTCCTTTCTTTACTGAGTAGTATTCCATTGGATTAATATAGTACAGCTTGTTTATTCAGTCTCCTGTTGATTGATACTTGTGTTGTTTCCTGTTATTTGCTATTATGAATAAATATGCTGTGAAGTCCTGTTCTAGTATTTGTAAATACATATATTTTCTTATAGATACCAAAGAGTGGGATTGTTGGGTAGTAGGACAAATGAGTAGCTAACTTTATAAGAAACTTGCCAAGAGTTTTCCAAAGTAGTAGTTCGATTTTATAATCCCCAACAGAAATATCTGAGATTTTCAGTTTCTCCACAATCTCTCCAACATTTACACTTACAATTTTTTCATTTTAACTATTCTTATGGGTATGAAAGGATTTCTCATTATGGCTTTAATTTGCATTTTCCTGTTGACTAGTGATATTGAGCACCTTTTCCTGTGGCTGTTGCTCATTTTATGTCTTTTGAGAAGTGCCTGTTCAAATCCTTTTTATGGGGTTGTTCAATTTTCTAATTGTTGATTTGTAGTAATTCTTTATAAATTCTCATGTAATTCCAAAAGATATGAGACATTTGTCAGGTTTATGCACTGCAGATATTTTTCCCAGTCTGTGTTTTGCCTTAATATTTTTTAGTGGCAGCTTGTGATGAAAAGAATATTTTAATTTTGGTGAGACCCAATTTATCAATTTTTTTTTCATGGTTAGTGCTTTTTGTGTCTTGTCCAGGTTATAAATAAATGTACCCATATTTTTTTTCTAGAAGCTTTCTGGTTCTGGCTTTTGCATTTAGTTCTATGATCCATCTCAAATCATTTTTGTATGGTGTGAGGTGGGAGTCGAGATTCATTTTTTTCCTATGTGGAAAAGACCTTCCTCTCCTCATTGAGTTGACTTAATGCTTTAGTACTGTTTACTACTTTAACTTTCCAATTCTTCATTGTTGGTATATAGAAATGCAAATGAGTTTTATATCATCCTTGTATCCTGCCACCTGGATAATTTCTTTTAAAAATTACAGTAGCTCCTTTAAAAATAATTTCCTTAGGGTTTTCTCCTCTCCTGTCACCTGAAAATAATGATGGTCTTACTTTTTTCTTCCTGATCTTTATGACTTTTATTTATTTTTCTTACTACTGTGACTGCATTGCAGTGGTGCACGGAAGGGGTAAAGCCAGAAATCCTTGCCTTATTTGCTATCTTTGAGGTAAAGCATTCAGTATTTCAACATTAAGTATAAGCTATAAGTTTCTTGTATGTACCCTTCTACTTCTAGTGTGCTGAGAGTTTTTAGCATAAAAGAGTGTTTTTTCCCATTTTTTCATTTTTTTTCTGTGTATATTTAGATGATCATATGACTTTTTTCTCCTTTCATTCTGTTGAAGTGATAAATACATTCTTTTACTTTTGAATATTAATCCAACTTTGCAGTTTTTTGGTTAGGTATGTCTTGGTTATGATGTTTTACCCTTTTTATATAGTACCTGATGCAAGAGGCATTTTAGATAAAACATTACTGTGTGGAGAGATGGGTTAGACCTAAGGGGGTCAAAGATACCTGGTTGGCTGGGATTTTGGAATGATACTAACAGATATAGAAAAAACTTGAGCAGAAGTTTATTTTGATGAAGGAGAGGGTGGCATGATAAATTTGGTTTTGTAAGCTTACTGAGTGTGAGGCATGATATACAAATTGCAATATTGGTGGGGAATTATGGTGAGACAGGTAGGAGCTTAAGGTAAAGATTTTATAGTCATTTATAGAATTTGATGGTGAAGGGAGATAGTACCAAAGGTAGTATGCTGGGAGATGTTCACACTTAAGGAAAAAAGTTAATATTTGTTGAGCACCTAATATAATTTAATTTTCATGATTTTGGGGGGAATGGATATTATTATTGCCATTTTATAGGTGAGGAAATTGAGAACAATGAAGTTTAAGTAATTTCTTCACATATACTTGAGAAAGAGGGCCTTAGCAAAAGAGAGAGAGAAGGAACACTGACAGAGTATAAAGAAGGAAGACAAAACATTTTCATGAATATAAAGGGAGAAAAGAAAACTGAAGAAGAGATTAGTCAGTACTGTCAAAATTTGCCGGGAGATGGAGGAAACGGGAGATCAAAATGTCACTTTATTTGCTGATTATGAGGGCAAAGACCTTCAAGAATGCAAATTCGCTCAAGTGGAGAAGGTAGAAGCTTAAGATGCAAAGAGTTGAAGAGTTGGAGAAAAGCAATGCACTGACTGTAGATTAATCTTTTGAATAGGTTGGTGGTAAAAGGAAAGAAAGTATTATGGCATTGTGTTGAAAGATGGGCATGGTTAAGAAAACAGTTTTGCTTTCATTTCAGGATGCAGGAAATTAAACCTCGTTGTAGAGAATAGGAAAGAGGAGACTAAAAGTTCATTAGAGAGACATGAATGATGGAGACTGAAATGTTATATTTTATAATAGAAGGAGTGACTAAATCTAATTAGCTCCAAAGTTCAAACATTCTGGCATTACTAGATGCAAGAGACACTTTGGATAAAGCATTGGTTGTTAAAGTACTGCTTTCTTGGGCTATGCCCTCGGTGGTAGTTTTAGCTGGGTGTGTTTTTCCATTTCTTTCTTCTGTTTCATGACACAAATCAAATCTAAAGTAAGAGAAGAGGATGTTTGAGAAGTGACCCAAGGTGGAGGCAGAAAAAGAGACTATTTTAGTACATTATCATAGATAAATCATTCAAACAGGTACTTAATGTTGAACATTATAACAACATATTTTAATGAACATAGATGGATACTAACAGGAAGCCAACCTTAGAAAATTTGAAAGTTCTGATTATTTTGAGGTACTCCTGGTACTGTCCAGATCCTACCACATAATTTAAATCCCATCCTAAGTAGAATTCAGCAGAATGAAATGATTCCAGGCTGCACTCCTTTGCAGCTAAGGAGGGACCCTATGAAGAAAAAACAGAGGCCAGAGAGGCAAAGAAAAGAAAAAGTCAAGGGCCCAGTTTTCTCAAGAGGCTAAGGGAGATGATTTGCAGAAAGATGAGCTGCTCCTGAACTCCAACCCATGATGGACTCTGTTTTGATCAGGTGACAATTCAACTTGAAGGAATTAAATACTTTGGGTATTCTCCTGGACTTTCTGTGTGCTTAATGAACTAATAATAAAGTAATTTAATAATAAACCATACTATCTCTCCCATTATTAATGGTTTAGAACCAGGGTTGTATAAAATTCTTGCCAAATGTAGAATAACATTTTACTGGGCACTGTAGGGTTATAGAATACACATGCTAAAATTTAAAATTAGAAATGAGAGTGGGTATGTAAAAAGCAGAGGCATATAACTCAGAATGAGTATAGCATATTGTATTAGGTTGAAGCAAAAATAGATAAGGTATAAAAAGTTTTTCAAAGAGGTAATCTTTTAAAAATATCTTTATTATCAAGCATTGAACCATTTATTTCTGCTATTGCCCATGTGTTTCATATATTTCTTATAAAAACCCTACAAGGTAGGTGTTTTTTCTTTATTTTGCTGATTGGGTCTGAGACTAGGTTGAATAATTTTCCCAGTGTTACACAGCCACTGACTGGAAGAACTCTGATCTCCTAACTCCAATAGTCTATTAATGTTAATTACTCATTAGGGAGAAAATAATCAAGATGGCCTATTGATATTCCAGAAGGATGATGAAGTTTGAGAGGAGAATAATAGATTAGAAAAAGGAAGAAGAGCAGAAGCATAGATGGCAACAGTTTGTAGCCTGAGGAAGGGAACCAAAGAAGACTGTATACTATCATTTGGAGTCTTGCAGCCAAAGCTAAGTAAGAGGAGAAAGCTGAAAACAGAAAGATAATAAAACAATAGAAAATAATCTTATGTGAAAAAAAGAACATTTTGGAAAGGAAAAAAATTGAGGAAGAAGTCAATGACCCCAACAATCAACCAGTAGTCTTCAACAAATTGGAATGTCCTGGAAAGCTTTTTATTTTTATTGAAGTATAGTTGACTTACAATATTATATTAGTGTCAGATGTACAGCATAGTAGTGACTCAATATTTTTATAGATTACATTCCATTTACAGTTATTACAAAACAATGGCTATATTTCCCTATACTGTACAATATATATCCTTGTTGTTTATTTATTTTGTACATAGTAGTCTGTACTTCTTAATTCCCTACCCTCTTCTTGCCCCTCCCCATCCTTCTCCCCACTGGTAGGGAGGTGGGAATCACCCCATATTTAGCCAGCATCATCCTAAGTAGTTTCAAATGATTTAGGGAACTTAAAAAGGCTCACAAATACGTTACCTAAAAGCTAAAGTTGCTCTCGTCAGAGCCAATTGTGGATGAGACAGTGAGAGTGAGAGGATCTTCTCTCAAAGGTCATGTTTCAAGTGTGGGCAAATGTGATTTAATTGGCACTATAATAACATGTTGGGTCATTATAGGGCTTGTTCTCTATATCAGTGTGTCTCTTTCTGTTTTGTTATATATACATCCATGTGTTTTTATGTTTTAGTTTCCTCATGTAAGTGGTAACATCGAGTATTTGTCTTTCTCTGTCTTATTTCACTAAGTATAATACTCTCCAGGTCCATCCACGTTGTTGCAAATGGCAGAATTTTTTCTTTTTTATGGCAGAGTAATATTCCATTATATATCTATCTATCTATCTTATCTCTCTCTCTATATATATATATATATATATGCCCATCTTCTTTATTCATTCATCTGTTGATGGACACTTAGGTTGCTTCTGTGTCTTGGCTATTGTAAATAATACTGCTATGAACATTGGGGTGCATGTGTCTGTTTTTTTTTTTTTTTTTTTGCAGTACGCAGGCCTCTCACTGTTGTAGCCTCTCCCGTTGCACAGCAACAGGCTCCGGACATGCAGGCTCAGCAGCCATGGCTCATGGGCCCAGCCGCTCCACGGCACGTGGGATCCTCCCAGACCGGGGGCACGAACCCGTATCCCCTGCATCGGCAGGCAGACTGTCAACCACTGTGCCACCAGGGAAGCCCCATGTGTCTTTTTGAATTAGTGTTTTTGTTTTTTTTCAGATATATATCCTGGGAAGCATTTTAATAAAATGCCTGGGCCCTACCCCCCAGACCAATTAAATTGATATCTCTAAAGACAGGTATTTTGTGCAATCATATGTAACATTTTGCTTTTAGTACCTTTTTTTTAAGAATTAAATTCTAATCATGCTCTGTCACATACCCTTTGTGTAACCTTTCTAACCCTCAATTTGTCAGCAAAGTGAGGATGGTGTTTGCCTTGCCTGCTTCTCAGGGACATAGTAAAGCTCAAATCAGATAATATGTGCCATGGCACTGTGTAAATTATAAAGCTCTATAGTGACCCAACTTGTTATTTGAGTGGCAATTAAATCACATTTTCCCACATTTGAAATACGACCTTCGAGAGATGAACCTCTCACTCTCGCTGTCTCATCCACAGTTGGCTCTGACGATAGCAACTTTGGTTTTTAGGTAACGTATTTGGGAGCCTTTTTAAGTTTCCTGAATCATTTGAATCTACTTAGGATGATGCTGGCTAAATATGGGATGATCCCCACCTTCAGCATTTCATGCTTTAGAGATGTCTCCATAAGATAGCCACGGGAAGTATAAACTCCTGAAATCTGGGATATGAGAGAATCCAATGAAGATAAATGGCTCAGTGTTGGGTCAGGCTGACCCAATGCAGGGGAAGGAAAAACCAGTGTCCAGAAAGCATCCACTATGAACTGCATCTTCCATTAATGACTAAAATCACCATCATTCTATATAGAGGTCATGCCAATCACATGTCAGAGGAATATTGGTCATCCTCATTTCTCTTCTTTTGATGAAATCCTGGCTGAATTTGTCCACCAGGAGAATGGGAAATTATTTGTTACTGACACTTTCAACATGTAAAAAGAATTTTCATTTCCTTTTCTAAGCATGAAATATAATTCTCTGAATTTTGTGCCCACATTGCCATTGACAAACAGCAGACCTTATTGAAGTGTTTTTCTTTTGTGTTATTCAGGTTTCTTCTTCCACGTACATAAAAATCTCAGTGGATAAGATTCTTTGTCATGTCTTTTTCTCTAGAGCATCTCTAGGCACTCTGAATAAGAATGCATAGATGAAAAATGCTCTGGGAAAAATTTCCTTAAAAAACAATATATCCAGAAAGTAGAGTTGGCATTATTACTTTAAATGTCTTAAGTGGTAGATTAGAATTTGAAATCTAATCTCATCCCTCCTATTAGGTCATTTGTTATTGACTTGCACTGGGTAAAGTTAAAAGCCCCCAATTACCTCTGCCTCTAATTCATGGAAACCTGTTTGACCACATGTTGAATAGTGTACCTAATGTATGAGGTTGAAGCTAATCACTTCTATTTCCTGATCTTTGCTGTTCTGAAATTGTGGAGTTTAGCTCTGAAAATACCACAGATCCCATTGTTATTTTATTTATTCATTCATTAAATAAACATTTAATTCAACTGTGCCTACCATATGATGGGCCTCATAAGAGGAGATTTGAATATGAAAATGACCTTAAAGAATCTTTAATCAATTGAGGGAGACTTGCTTTAAACAGATAATGTTTGGAATTTCACTGATGGAATTTATTGCTGGAATTCCCCATGGATCATCCTCAGACCCCCTTCTCTTCTCAGTCTACACATACTCCTATATACTCACATCCAGTTCCAGAGCTTTAAATGCCATCTATATTCTGATTACTCCTAAATTTATACTCCAGCCCCAAACACTTTCCTGAACTCTAGGCTCATAACCAGCCAGCTAGTCTAAATCTCAAATTAAATATCTAAGAAGCATTTTAAGGTTAACATGTGTGGCACTAAACTTTGTATTTCAGTTAATAGCAGTCCAGGCTAAGAGACTTGACCCCATCCTTGATTCTTTTCTTTCTCTTACGCCCTCACATCCAATCCAACAGAAAACCCAAGAGGCCAGCAATCCTCAAAGTGTGGTTTGGGACCGCTTGGCAGTCTCCAAGGCCCTTTCAGAAGATCTGTGAGGTCAAAGATATTTTCATAATAGTACAAAGAGATTTTGCCTTTTACACCCTTATTTTTACACCAGTACTTAGTGGAGTTTTCCATCATTGCACTGTGATGTTCAGTGACATCATAGCTCTGATGGCTCATGAAATGTGCACTTGTGTATTCTTATGTCTTAAAAATATCTGTTTTAATTCTTTATATATTGAATATTTACAGATATTACCCTTATGAACAAACACTCTTTAGTGTTCTCAGTTTTTAAGGGTGTAGAAGAGTCCTGAGATTAAAAAGCTTAAAAATTGTTCCTCTATCTTTCCTTTCAAAATATGTCTTGACTCAGGACCCTCTTATCATGTCGAATAAGCTAACATCTCTTAAGTGGACTTTTGAAAAAGCAGTAACAACCTAATTGGGAAAAGAATTTGAAAAAGAATAGATACATGTATATGTATAACTGAATCACTTTGCTCTACACCTGAAACTATCACAACATTGTTAATCAACTATACTCCAGTATTAAAAAAGAAAAAGAAAAAGCCTCTTAACCTGTTTTGTTTGTGGCACTGATCGTGCCCTTTTCATCCTTTTGCAAATCAGCAGATAGACTTACGTAAATCAGATCATGTTATTCATCTCTTCAACCTTCTTATGTCTTCCCATCTCACTCAGACTAAGGCTTACAACAACCTATATAATTTGATTCTCTCTTTAACCTCTTAATCTGTCTCCTATCATTCTCCACCTAACTCATTTTACTCCAGCCAGGCCATGTCCCCTGCATGACCTCAGATAAGCCAAACAGCTCCTGCCTTAGGTTTTTTGTTCTCACCCTTGACTTGCCTGAAATGGCCTTCCCTCAGAGACCTACCTGGCTTATTATCTTTCTTCCTTCAGGTCATTATTCAGATGCCACCTCATGAAAGAAGCCTTCTCTGACCACTGAATATAAAGTAGCCACTATTTTACTTTCTATCTCCTTTATGCTATTTTTTCTTTATAAGGTTTTTTCATTCCTGAATTAGCATTTATGTGTTGATTTGTTCTTTGTCTTTCTTCCTCATTTGAATGAACATTCCATGAGAATGAGAACTGTATCATATTATTATGATTATTATTATTAAATTCTCAGTCACAGCACCTAGAACAGCACCTGGTACATAATTTGTGCTCAATAAATATTTGAATTAATTAACTGAGAATGGTTGGGTAAAGGGCAGTGAAGACTATTCTAGGAAGGGGGTACTCAAATTGAACTTTATATTTGAATAAGAATTAGCTAGATGAAGTGGTAGATACATAGTCCAGGGAGCAGCATAGGATGAGTAGGGCATTTAAAGTTTTTTGACTTAATGCTCTGACAAATCCACTTAGGATATTCTGATGAGTCAAGAAGTCCCAAGCAGATGTTCTGCCCTCTTCCCCTCAATCAGAATGTCCTAATCTCTATGGAGTACTCATCCTGAGTATTGTTCTTGGGGAAAGAAGAGTTTTCATTGTAAAATATATAGAGGAAATACAGGGTTAAACACTTTTCTTTACTGAAGAATTTTTCATAGCCTTCCCCCACTACCACCTCTGGAAACTCACTAATATTTTTCACAACTAGTGATCCACAAAACATAATTTGGGAAGCATGATCCAGGTCATTTGATATATTTCTTTGTAGCTGACCCGAGCAATTCCATTCTGGTTTGATTTTTTCACTCATTCTCTATGAATTCACACTGTTGAGAAAGGGAGCATTCTGACTCAGCAATAAATAGTGTGATTCATTTAGTACGTTATATATAGAGTGGTATCTATACATTGTCTACTTAATCTTGTAAGCAACCATGTGAGATAATAGGACCATTATGATTCCTATTTTATATATGAGGAAAAGTAAAATGAATATAGTGTGTATTGTATCATGCTGACAAACAAGTTTTAAATCAATAAAGTTAAATGCCTAAAACCCAGAAACCAGTAATTTGAAGGATCTATATTTTTTACTATAATACGGTATTATTTTAGCATCATTCTCCTTTATACTGATTGAATTCTACTGAATAAATTTGCTTCAAACATTATATTAGGCACTATGAGGAATAAAAACATTTACAAAATTCTCTGGGCTTAGGAGACAAATTAACTACATTGCTTTCTTCTTCTCCCAGACTCAGAACCAATTGAGAGATGGGATGCAGGAGTTAAACTAATTAAAATCAAACATCATATATTTAAATTACTGATAGACTAATTGGACAGTGTGATTCTAGGTATGTGGCCAAATGTGCTTGCCCCTGAATTAGACACACATCCCCACCTATCACTGGCATAGCTAGACAATCTACAAGGTGATTTTGTCACAGAAGAGCAGAGAATACATTATGCTGACATATTGGCTCTGAAGAGGAAAAACCCAGAAGGAGCAGAGATGAGCATGCTTAGTTTATTCCCCAAAGTCATTTTATAGCTGTGTAATTCTAGCTCCTTAGGGGAGAAATGAGTGAAGGGTAGGAGAATAGGCCAAGAACGTTCCTCTAATGGAATTCCCCTTCTTGTGGAAATATGAGCCCAGAGAGTACAAGTTCAGCTTAATAAAAAGATAATAAGATATACTTCATTTGGTCCAGTAGCCTAGAGTGTTTGGATAATAAGACTTACTATACTTACTTGCCAGACATCATCTCACTCCAAAAATCTGCTCTTCCTTCCTTATATCAGTTAATGGCAGCACCATCTACACAGTTTCCCAAACCAGAAATTTAGGTTGCCCTAGATGTCTCCCTTACCTTCTCTTCCTCAGTCTAATTAGCCACCAAACCAGGATAACTCTGTTTCCCAAATATCTCCCAAAGCTATTCTCTTTTCTTCACTCCCACTGCAATTGTCTCAGTTCATCTTCTCTTGACTTGATTTTTGAAATAACTCCCACAGTGTCTCCCTTGTTGTCATTCTCATCTGCTTCTAATTTACCTTCTACATTTCTCACTGTGATCTTCATGTTATTATTATTATTCTATATTTTGAAACAATCAAAGAATTATATTACAGCAAAGTTAGAAACACAATATAAAGATCTTTTTCCTGGGGCTTCCCTGGTGGCGCAGTGGTTGAGAATCTGCCTGCCAATGCAGGGGACATGGGTTCGAGCCCTAGTCTGGGAAGATCCCATATGCCGCGGAGCAGCTGGGCCCGTGAGCCACAATTACTGAGCCTGCGCGTCTAGAGCCTGTGCTCCGCAACAAGAGAGGCCGCAATAGTGAGAGGCCTGCACACCGCGATGGAGAGTGGCCCCCGCTTGCCACAACTAGAGAAAGCCCTTGCACAGAAACGAAGACCCAACACAGCCATAAATAAATAAATTAATTAATTAAAAAAAAAAAG
This sequence comes from Lipotes vexillifer, assembly GCF_000442215.2. Lineage (NCBI taxonomy): Eukaryota > Metazoa > Chordata > Mammalia > Artiodactyla > Lipotidae > Lipotes > Lipotes vexillifer. Next base: position 2,448,091 of record NW_006794332.1, on the reverse strand, counting down.
ATCTTTTTCCTGGAACTATATGTAAGATGTTAACCTGATGCCTCATCAGCCCCAAATGCCTTAGTGTGGTATTTCTTGCACAAAAAAAAAAGGACATTTAACCAGAAAAAATCCCATCAAGATCAGATCATTAACCTTGATATATTACTATCATTTAATCGTAAAACCCCATTCAAATTTTATCAATTGTCCTAATAATAATTTTGTGGTAAAATACACAGTCCAGAATCATATATTATGTCTATTTGTCCTTTCTCTTTAACGTCTTTCAATCCAGAACAATCCCTCAGTCTTGTCTGGACTTTTAAAACCATGACCATTTGAAGATAACAGGTCAGTTATTTTATAGCATGTCCTTCAATTTGGGTTTATCTGATACTTCCTCATAATTAGATTCAGGCTATTCATCTTTGTTAGAAAGATCCAGAAGTGACTCTGCATTGTGTTGTTGTTGTTGTTGTTTATTGCATCCTATCAGGTGGTACATGATTTTCACTTGTCTTATTTCTGATATTGTTCACCTTGATCATTTAATTAACATTGTGTCTCCCAGGCTTCTTCACTGTAAACTTACTCTCTATTTTCTTTTTTTTATTGGGGTATAATTGCTTTACAATGGTGTGTTAGTTTCTGCTTGATAACAAAGTGAATCAGTTATACATATACATATGTTCCCATATCTCTTCCCTCTTCGTCTCACTCCCTCCCACCCTCCCTATCCCACCCCTCCAGGTGGTCACAAAGCACTGAGCCGGTATCCCTGTGCCATGTGACTGCTTCCCACTGGATATCTACCTTACGTTTGTTAGTATATATATGTCCATGTCTCTCTCTCGCCCTATCACAGCTCACCCTTCCCCCTCCCCATATCCTCAAGTCCGTTCTCCAGTAGGTCTTATTTGTCCTTCTCTTTCTGACTTACTTCACTCTGTATGACAGACTCTAGATCTATCCACCTCATTACAAATAGCTCAATTTCGTTTCTTTTTATGGCTGAGTAATATTCCATTGTATATATGTGCGCCACATCTTCTTTATCCATTCATCCGACGATGGGCACTTAGGTTGTTTTCATCTCCGGGCTATTGTAAATAGAGCTACAATGAACATTGTGGTACATGACTCTTTTTGAATTTTGGTTTTCTCAGGGTATATGACCAGTAGTGGGATTGCTGGGTCATGGTAGTTCTATTTGTAGATTTATAAGGAAACTCCATACTGTTCTCCACAGTGGCTGAACCAATTCCCATTCCCACCAGCAGTGCAAGAGTGTTCCCTTTTCCCCACACCCTCTCCAGCATTTATTGTTTCCAGATTTTTTGATGATGGCCATTCTGACTGGTGTGAGATGATATCTCATTGTAGTTTTGATTTGCATTTCTGTAATGATTAATGATGTTGAGCATTCTTTCATGTGTTTGTTGACAGTCTGTATATCTTCTTTGGAGAAATGTCTATTTAGGTCTTCTGCCCATTTTTGGATTGGGTTGTTTATTTTTTTGTTATTGAGCTGCATGAGCTGCCTGTAAATTTTGGAGATTAATCCTTTGTCAGATGATTCATTTGCAAATATTTTCTCCCATTCTGAGGGCTGTCTTTTGGTCTTGTTTATGGTTTCCTTTGCTGTGCAAAAGCTTTGAAGTTTCATTAGGTCCCATTTGTTTATTTTTGTTTTTATCTCCATTACTCTAGGAGATGGGTCAAGAAGGATCTTGCTGTGATTTATGTCATAGAGTGTTCTGCCTATGTTTTCCTCTAAGAGTTTGATAGTTTCTGGCCTTACATTTAGGTCTTTAATCCATTTTGAGCTTATTTTTGTGTATGGTGTTAGGGAGTGATCTAATCTCATACTTTTACATGTACCTGTCCAGATTTCCCAGCACCACTTATTGAAGAGGCTGTCCTTTCTCCATTGTGTATTCCTGCCACCTTTATCAAAGATAAGGTGACCATATGTGCATGGGTTTATCTCTGGGCTTTCTATCCTATTCCATTGATCTATCTTTCTGTTTTTGTGCCAGTACCATACTGTCTTGATTACTGTAGCTTTGTAGTATAGTCTGAAGTCAGGCAGCCTGATTCCTCCAGCTCCATTTTTTGTTCTCAAGATTGCTTTGGCTATTCGGGGTCTTTTGTGTTTCCATACAAATTGTGAAATTTTTTGTTCTAGTTCTGTGAAAAATGCCAGTGGTAGTTTGATAGGGATTGCATTGAATCTATAGATTGCTTTGGGAAGTAGAGTCATTTTCACAATGTTGATTCTTCCAATCCAAGAACATGGTATATCTCTCCATCTGTTTGTATCATCTTTAATTTCTTTCATCAGTGTCTTATAATTTTCTGCATACAGGTCTTTTGTCTCCTTAGGTAGGTTTATTCCTAGATATTTTATTCTTTTTGTTGCAATGGTAAATGGGAGTGTTTTCTTGATTTCACTTTCAGATTTTTCATCATTAGTATATAGGAATGCCAGAGATTTCTGTGCATTAATTTTGTATCCTGCTACTTTACCAAATTCATTGATTAGCTCTAGTAGTTTTCTGGTAGCATCTTTAGGATTCTCTATGTATAGTATCATGTCATCTGCAAACAGTGACAGCTTTACTTCTTCTTTTCCGATTTGGATTCCTTTTATTTCCTTTTCTTCTCTGATTGCTGTGGCTAAAACTTCCAAAACTATGTTGAATAAGAGTGGTGAGAGTGGGCAACCTTGTCTTGTTCCTGATCTTAGTGGAAATGCTTTCAGTTTTTCACCATTGAGTATGATGTTGGCTGTGGGCTTGTCATATATGACCTTTATTATGTTGAGGAAAGTTCCTTCTGTGCCTACTTTCTGCAGGGTTGTCATCATAAATGGGTGTTGAATTTTGTCAAAAGCTTTCTCTGCATCTACTGAGATGATCATATTGTTTTTCTCCTTCAGTTTGTTTATGGTTTATATCACATTGATAGATTTGCGTATATTGAAGAATCCTTGCATTCCTGGAATAAACCCCACTTGATCATGGTGTATGATCCTTTTAATGTGCTGTTGGATTCTGTTTGCTAGTATTTTGTTGAGGATTTTTGCATCTATGTTCATCAGTGATATTGGCCTGTAGTTTTCTTTCTTTGTGACATCCTTGTCTGGTTTTGGTATCAAGGTGATGGTGGCCTCGTAGAATGAGTTTGGGAGTGTTCCTCCCTCTGCTATATTTTGGAAGAGTTTGAGAAGGATAGGTGTTAGCTCTTCTCTAAATGTTTGATAGAATTCGCCTGTGAAGCCATCTGGTCCTGGGCTTTTGTTTGTTGGAAGATTTTTAATCACAGTTTCAATTTCAGTGTTTGTGATTGGTCTGTTCATATTTTCTATTTCTTCCTGATTCAGTCTTGGCAGTTTGTGCATTTCTAAGAATTTGTCCATTTCTTCCAGATTGTCCATTTTATTGGCATAGAGTTGCTTGTAGTAATCTCTCATGATCTTTTTTATTTCTGCAGAGTCAGTTGTTACTTCTCCTTTCTCATTTCTGATTCTATTGATTTGAGTCTTCTCCCTTATTTTCTTGATGAGTCTGGCTAATGGTTTATCAATTTTGTTTATCTTCTCAAAGAACCAGCTTTTAGTTTTATTGATCTTTGCTATTGTTTCCTTCATTTCTTTTTCATTTATTTCTGATCTGATTTTTATGATTTCTTTCCTTCTGCTAACTCTGGGGTTTTTTTGTTCTTCTTTCTCTAATTGCTTGAGGTGCAAGGTTAGGTTGTTTATTCGAGATGTTTCCTGCTTCTTAAGGTGGGCTTGTATTGCTATAAACTTCCCTCTTAGAACTGCTTTTGCTGCATCCCATAGGTTTTGGGTCGTTGTATCTCCATTGTCATTTGTTTCTAGGTATTTTTTAATTTCCTCTTTGATTTCTTCAGTGATCACTTCGTTATTAAGTAGTGTATTGTTTAGCCTCCATGTGTTTGTATTTTTTACAGATCTTTTCCTATAATTGATATCTAGTCTCATGGCGTTGTGGTCGGAAAAGATACTTGATACAATTTCAATTTTCTTAAATTTACCAAGGCTTGATTTGTGACCCAAGATATGATCTATCCTGGAGAATGTTCCATGAGCACTTGAGAAAAATGTGTATTCTGTTGTTTTTGGATGGAGTGTCCTATAAATATCAATTAAGTCCATCTTGTTTAATGTATCATTTAAAGCTTGTGTTTCCTTATTTATTTTCATTTTGGATGATCTGTCCATTGGTGAAAGTGGGGTGTTGAAGTCCCCTACTATGAATGTGTTACTGTCGATTTCCCCTTTTATGGCTGCTAGTTTTTGCCTTATGTATTGAGGTGCTCCTATGTTGGGTGCATAAATATTTACAATTGTTATATCTTCTTCTTGGATCGATCCCTTAATCATTATGTAGTGTCCTTCTTTGTCTCTTCTGATAGTCCTTATTTTAAAGTCTATTTTGTCTGATATGAGAATTGCTACTCCAGCTTTCTTTTGGTTTCCATTTGCATGGAATATCTTTTTCCATCCCCTTACTTTCAGTCTGTATGTGTCTCTAGGTCTGAAGTGGGTCTCTTGTAGACAGCATATATATGGGTCTTGTTTTTGTATCCATTCAGCCAATCTGTGTCTTTTGGTGGGAGCATTTAGTCCATTTACATTTAAGGTAATTATCGATATGTATGTTCCTATTCCCATTTTCTAAATTGTTTTGGGTTCGTTATTATAGGACTTTTCCTTCTCTTGTGTTTTTGTCTAGAGAAGTTCCTTTAGCATTTGTTGTAAAGCTGGTTTGGTGGTGCTGAACTCTCTCAGCTTTTGCTTGTCTGTAAAGGTTTTAATTTCTCCATCAAATCTGAATGAGATCCTTGCTGGGTAGAGTAATCTTGGTTGCAGGTTTTTCTCCTTCATCACTTTCAGTATGTCCTGCCACTCCCTTCTGGCTTGTAGAGTTTCTGCTGAGAGATCAGCTGTTAACCTTATGGGGATTCCCTTGTGTGTTATTTGTTGTTTTTCCCTTGCTGCTTTTAATATGCTTTCTTTGTATTTAGTTTTTGACAGTTTGATTAATATGTGTCTTGGCGTATTTCTCCTTGAATTTATCCTGTATGGGACTCTCTGTGCTTCCTGGACTTGATATTAACTATTTCCTTTCCCATATTAGGGATGTTTTCAACTATAATCTCTTCAAATATTTTCTGTTCCTTTCTTTTTCTCTTCTTCTTCTGGAACCCCTATAATTCGAATGTTGGTGCATTTCATGTTGTCCCAGAGGTCTCTGAGACTATCCTCAGTTCTTTTCATTCTTTTTTCTTTATTCTGCTCTGCAGTAGTTATTTCCACTATTTTATCTTCCAGGTCACTTATCCGTTCTTCTGCCTCATTTATTCTGCTATTGATCCCATCTAGAGTATTTTTCATTTCATTTATTGTGTTGTTCATCATTGTCTGTTTCATCTTTATTTCTTCTAGGTCCTTGTTAACTGTTTCTTGCATTTTATCCATTCTATTTCCAAGATTTTGGATCATCTTTACTATCATTATTCTGAACTCTTTTTCAGGTAGACTGCCTATTTCCTCTTCATTTGTTAGGTCTGGTGCCTTTTTATCTTGCTCCTTCATCTGCTGTGTGTTTTTCTGTCTTCTCATTTTGCTTCTCTTACTGTGATTGGGTTCACCTTTTTGCAGGCTGCAAGTTCGTAGCTCCCGTTGTTTTTGATGTCTGTCTCCAGTGGCTAAGGTTGGTTCAGTGGGTTGTGTAGGCTTCCTGGTGGAGGGGACTAGTGCCTGTGTTGTGGTGTATGAGGCTAGATCTTGTTTGTCTAGTGGGCAGTCCACGTCTGGTGGTGTGTTTTGGGGTGTCTGTGGACTTATTATGTTTTTAGGCAGCCTCTCTGCTAGTGGGTGGTGTTGTGTTCCTGTTTTGCTAGTTGTTTGGCATAGGTTGTCCAGCAGTGTAGCTTGCTGGTCGTTGAGTGAAGCTGGGTGCTGTTGTTTAGATGGAGGTCTCTGGGAGATTTTCACCGTTTGATATCATGTTGAACTGGGAGGTCTCTTGTTGACCAGTGTCCTGAAGTTGGCTCTCCCACCTCAGAGGCAGAGTCCTGACTCCTGGCTGGAGCAGCAAGAGCCTTTCATCCACACGGCTCAGAATAAAAGGGAGAGAAAGTAGAGAGAATTAGTAGAAGTAGGAAGAAAGAAAGGAGGGAAGGAAGGAAGGAAGGAGGGAAGGAAGAAAGAAAGAAGGAAAGAAGGCAAGAAGGAAGGGAAGGAGGGAAGGAGGGAGGGAAGAAAGAAGGAAGGAAGGAAAAAAGACAGAAAGAAAGAAGATACAGTAAAATAAAATAAAGTATAATAAAGTTATTGAATTAAAAAATAATTATTTAGAAAAACAAAAAAGGGGGGACGGATAGAACCTGAGGACAGATGGTGGAAGCAAAGCTATACAGACAAAATCTTACACAGAAGCATACAGATACACCCTCACAAAAAGAGGTAAAGGGGAAAAAAATCATAAAACTTGCTCTCAAAGTCCACCTCCTCAATTTGGGATGATTCGTTGTCTAAAGGAGGGAAGGAAGGAAAGAAACAAAGAAAGATGGGAAAGTATAATAGAGTTATTTAAATTAAAATTAATTATTAAGAAAAAAATATAAAAAAAAACAATGGACGGATAGAACGCTAGGACAAATGGTGGAAGCAAAGCTGTACAGACAAGATCTCACACAGAAGCATACACATACACATTCACAAAAAGAGGAAAAGGGGAAAAAAATCACAGATCTTGCTCTCGAAGTCCACCTCCTCAATTTGGGATGATTCGTTGTCTATTCATGTATTCCACAGATGCAGGGTACATCAAGTTGATTGTGGAGCTTTAGTCTGCTGTTTCTGAGGCTGCTAGGAGAGATTTCCCTTTCTCTTCTTTGTTCGCACAGCTCACAGGGGCTCAGCTTTAGATTTGGCCTTGCCTCTGTGTGTAGGTCGCTGGAGGGCGTCTGTTTGTTGCTCAGACAGGGGGGTTAAAGAGGAGCCGCTGACTCGGGGGCTCTGGCGCACTCAGGC
>NW_006794332.1:2346941-2440783 GCF_000442215.2 Lipotes vexillifer | reverse complement strand
GCAGCGCTCTTAAAACCCCTCTCCTCGCGCACCAGGAAACACAGAGGCAAGAAAAGGTCTCTTGCCTCTTGGGTAGGTCCAGACTTTTCCCCGGACTCCCTCCCGGCTAGCCGTGGCGCACTAACCCCTTCGGGCTATGTTCAAGCCGCCAACCCCAGTCCTCTCCCTGAGCTCCGACCGAAACCGAAAGCGAACCTTAGCTCGCAGACCCGCCCACCTCGGCGGGCGAGCACACAAGCCTCTCGGGCTGGTGAGTGCCGGTCGGCACCGATCCTCTGTGCGGGAATCTCTCCGCTTTGCCCTCCGCGCCCCTGTTGCTGTGCTGTCCTCCGCGGCTCCGAAGCTCCCCGCTCCGCCTCCCGCAGTCTCCGCCCGCGAAGGGGCTTCCTAGTGTGTGGAGACCTTTCCTCCTAAACAGCTCCCTCCCACTTGTGCAGGTGCCGTCCCTATTCTATTGTCTCTGTTTTTAATTAATTTTTTCTTTTGCCCTACCCAGATACATGGGGAGTTTCTTGCCTTTTGGGAGGTCTGAGGTCTTCTGCCAGCATTCAGTAGGTGTTCTGTAGGAGCTGTTCCACATGTAGATGTATTTCTGGTGTATCTGTGGGGAGGAAGTTTATCTCCGCGTCTTACTCCTCCGCCATCTTCCCAGCACCGGCCTACTCTCTATTTTTTGTAACTTACAAGCATTTGTGGAAGAGTACTTTGAAACTATATTAATATCCCATTTCCTACAAAACATTCAATTTAAAAATTTATTTATATGTATTTGTTTAGACCCATGTTTTCCTATTTTAGTCAGTGAGTTTTACAACATTACTCTCATTATTTGTTTTGATACTTAAATGATTCCTGATTTTGCCAAAGGGAGCCCTCCTGTGTCCTTTTCACATATCCCCATCATTCTTGGAGTACTTTCTTACTTTTGGGAACAATAAGATATTCTAAACTTATATATAGTTTTCCAGTCCCAGATATGGAATCAGCCATTTCACCAAGAAACCCTATTTCCTTTTAGTGGAAAATGGTAGTTAGATGCCAAGATTTAGGCACTAGGTATATTTATTACTGTTAGGACGTCACCACTGCAAGACCCTCTCAGTGCACAGAGCTAGGAAATATTTACATGTTTGGACAATATGTATATATATGTATACATGTGGGTATGGATTTGTATATGCAAGTATATTTATGTATATGCATCTATATTTCTATACCCATCTTTATAGATATTGAAATTCATGAGTTCATAGTGATACTGTGATTTCACTGTGAACACCACAGAATTCATTTTCATATTTGTAATTTATTTTCTGATAGTCAGAAACATGACCTCCATTATCCTTAATGTATTTAGTTATTTGATCTGGTTCCTAGCACCATTTAGGGCTCTCCCCATATGTATACACCAGCCTCACCCCATTTGGATTCTGCCTCCCCGTGCCAGCCCACCCCCACATAGATGCCATTTCACGCTGCTCAGGGTGTGTCACACACCATGCAGTCCACCCTCCCCTTACCTTCTGTGTGCTCTGACTCTCCACTTTGGGCTGAGCCTTGGTGAGTCCCCTTTTCACTCTGGCATTGCTTTGACTCCTCACCCCAGCTGCCCTCCACACACTGTGAGATGTGTGACACCCAAGCCAGGCCTCTCCTCTGTGGGGCTACCCTCCTCACCTTGTGTAGGCTTTGTCCCCCAGTGCCAGATTCTACCCCTGGGTGGAAAATGATCTTTTTACTGTCAACCTGATCATGTTATTCACCTTTGTAAAATACTCCTAAGATGATTATTACCTCACGGTAACATCCAAACTCCTCAATAAGGCATTAATCCATTTATCTTTTTGTACTGTACTCCTCTTTATGACTACCATCCCCTGCATGCAATCACACTAAACTCTTACAACTCCTGAAAGGAAACTTGTTCTCTCACACTTTCTGACACAGTCTGGAATGTGTTTCCTTCTTTCTATTCCTAGTTAACATCTACTCTTCCTTCAGGATAAGATCACCTAATTAACCCGCCGTTACTCCATCTACAGTGAGATGCACTTATCCATTCATCCATTTCACTCATAGTTGCTGAGTGAGTGCTATATACCAGACTTCGTGCTAGGTACAGGAAATATAACAGTGAGTCAGACAAAAAGAGATCCCTGCCCTCAAGGAGCTTATATTCCAGAGAAGGTTGATATACAATGATCAAGTAAACAATAAATAAAGAATGTAACTTCAGATTGTGATAAATACTATGAACTAACTAAACAGAGTAAAACAGAAGTTGGAGGAGTAGCCAGTACTTTAGAACAGAGAAGGCCTCTCTGAAGGTGATATTTGAGTTGGGACATGAATGAAGAGAAACAGTCAGCCATGCAAAGAGTCAGAAAGAGAATGTTCCAGGGAAAGGACATATCAATACAAAGGCCCTAATGATGAGATGAACTTGTGATAGAGGGACAGACAAAAGGCACATGTATTAGGGGAAAGTGCTTTGAGATGAGGCTGCAGAAAATGGGGAACTAAGTAGGTCTTTGTAAAAATTGTAGATTTTACTCCAAGTGCAATTAGAGGCCATTGAAGGGCTTAAGCAAGGATGCGACATGATTTCATTTACATTTTTAAATGAAATAGAGAGCAAGCAGAAGTAGGGGGAATAATTCAGAGGTTTTGTAGTCATCCAATAGAGAAAGTGCAGTTCTTGGATCAGGGTGGTGCAGTGGAGGTATAGAATAGTGAATGGTTTTGAGACACATTTTCAAACTAGAACCCAAATATTTGCTGTTCTGTTGAATTCAGGGGATATAGGATGTGAATCAAGCATTTCTCGGTTTATGGCTTGAGCCACTGTGAAAATCATGGTGCTATTTACTGAAATGGTGAGGTCTAGGTGAAATCAAGGGATTTTTGTACAATTTGTTTTGTTTTGGTGTTGCTGGGGGTGGGGAGCAAGAGTCCAGGAGTGATTTTGGCTGCATAGAGTTTGAGATACCTCCTAGATGTCAAGTAGATAAAGGTAAGGTTTTCTAGTCCTTCCACTATGTTCCTTAAGTTCCTATGTTCCTTATGTGTATACTTGCATATTATTTTTATATGGGTATTATAAGAGTCTGTGCAGCAAAAAAGATGAGAAAATTTTATGGAAACCATATTAATTACCTTACTATTTATAAAAGCAAAAATTGCAAATGATCCCCCACTAGTCTGTGAATTTTTTCTTCTTTGATTTTTGGTGTTTAACAGAGAACGTGACAATAAATATTTGCTGAGTGGACTCAGGGATAACTGATGTAATTTAACATGACTTCTTAGGAAAGTTGTATGAGACAGGTACCAAACCATATTGCTATTTTACGTAAGATTATTTTTCCCTCAAATATTTCTTGAATATCAGAAAGACACTTTAAAACTGTCTTACATCTTCCATTGGATTCCATAAAAAATACAACAAAGATATCAACACAAACAGGTATCTACATAATAATTGCAGTTATACATGAAATAATAAATTAAGAGGATCATTAGATTAGTGAAAACATATGAGAGAAGACTATTTTAAATAAGTTTAATTACATAAATAAACACTAGGCAATGCACTCTAACAAAATAGTGACAGTGATTAATAGCAACTTTAGAAGAGATATTTTCTTATCTTCTCATCCTTACACATCCTCTTTCTCTTTCTGTCAGAACAGTTACAAATGATTGGCTCAGCAGTCACTTCTCTATTAACTAACAAAATATTTGAAATGATAGAGACACTGGCTGTCAATATTTCAAACTTAATCTTAGAGACGCTAACATTTACTTAACATAAAAGCCTCAAAAGTAATCCTGAAGGAAAAGGTAAATAGTTTTGACTACATAAAAATTAAAAGCTACACTGCATCAAAAAATCCCAATTAAAATAGGAAGCAAGTAGCAAATGAGCTAGAGATATTTATAATAAATATAAACAAACTGTTAATACTCTAATAGGCGAAGTACTCTTACAAGACCATTAAAGAAGACAGATACGTCTATGGGAAAAACAAAGAATATGAATAGATGATTCAAGAAAGAAAAAGATGAATATCTAATAAACATAAGGAGAAATGTTTAACAGCCCTACATATCAAAGAAATTCAAAATTAAATTATAGCATTTTAGATTAAAAAATGGTTAAAACTTTAAAAAAAATGAAAATCCTATGGGACTTCCCTGGTGGTGCAGTGGTTAAGAACCCTCCTGCCAGTGCAGGGGACACGGGTTCGATCCCTGGTCAGGGAGGATCCCACATGCCACGGAGCAGCTAAGCTCGTGTGCCACAACTATTGAGCCTGTGCTCTAGAGCCCGCAGGCCACAACTACTGAGCCTGTGTGCTGCAACTACTGAAGCCCACACACCTAGAGCCTGTGCCCCACAACAAGAGAAGCCACTGCAATGAGAAGCCCGTGCACTGCAACGAAGAGTAGCCCTGCTCGCTGCAACTAGAGAAAGCCTGAGTGCAGCAATGAAGACCCAACGCAGCCATAAATAAATAAACAAATAAATTTATTTTTAAAAAAAGTTTTTTGTTATAAAAAGGAAAATCCTATGGTGAGTGTAAGGTGAAGGCATGTGGTATAGGCATTCTCATAAACTAATGGTGGAAATGTTTCTATAAATCTTCTTGGTAATGTGAATCAAGAGCCATAAAAAAAATTTATTCTATTTTTGATCTAGTAATTTCTCATCCATACCAATGAAATGCTCAGAATGAGAGAGAAATCTGTAAAACATATTCATTGAAGCACTATTTTAATAGCAGAAATTGGAATGAAAATTTTTCTGTTTGAATGTAAGATAGAATATTAAAAGATTAAATTATTTTTGGAAACTAATTTAATCACATCAGGAACTAACATGGTAACTCTAAAAATATAAATTTGTTAACTGTAAAATAAACTAGAGTCTGTATCTATTGATTACTTGCAAATTTGTAATAAATGTGTGCTCATATATGTGTGTATAATTATATATATAAAATGAGTGATTTTTCTTTATTCTGTGTGTGTATGTGTGCATGCATGCATGTGTGCACTCATTGTTCAAATCTCCTTCTGCTATCTGTACAGGAGAAAAAAATTATCCAAATCAAATAGGAAGTGTAAAACTCAGATTGCTTCTTCAAGTGCTATACCATTTTTCCTAAGCCCGTTCATTCACTCCCTAGCTAAAAAACCCTTAAAGTAGGTTTGATCACTATTGCTTGATCAAATGTAAAGCCACCAAACTCACTAGGCGTTTATGACCAGGCCCCTGTCTGTTTCTAGTGTGACAACTTGAGCCTCTCTCCTCTTCTCTTCTCTCTACACCCACATCCCCATCTCAACTCTAGGGTCATTTTATTTCCTCCAAAGCACCATGCTCTTTCCAAACACATGCCATGTTTCTCCTCCAAATTCTTGCATTCTCTACTTCTTATGCCTTGCTCTGGCTTTTTACCTTTTACTCATTCTTTAGGACTCCACTTAGACATCCCTTGCTCAAGGATGCCCTCTCTGACATCCCACAGTGAATAAATGCCCACTGTCATCTCCTCATTCCTATATGTGAAAGGTACTTTACAATTTTCTGTTGAAAGAATGGCTAAAGAAGTTGTCAGAAATAAGCTTTGTGAGCCTAAGAATATTTAGTCTTCAAGAAAAAGTTTAAAGAAGTGGATAATTGAAAAAACTCTAAATGTAACGATAACTCAAAGTTTCCTTTAAATGGTTTAAAATTTGATTTAACTCATGTGCCTGTACTCCCTCCTGTCACTATAATTTTTTTTTCTGAATTAACTGCTCCTGTGTACTGGAATGTTTATCATGATACTTTATGAATTTTTAAGAATAAGGGACTTCTCCCACTCCCACCCTATAAGCAGTTTATTGTTGTCCATCTTTTTACCTGACACTGAATTTGAGGGTTTGGTTTTTTTAAAAATTGTATTGTTTTTAATCCATTTAATCTATTTTGCTCATCTTCAGCTTTGAGTTATTTGGGAATATATATGTATTGAGTGCCAGGTCACCTAATGACTAATTTCCTTACTCACTCTGCTGTCCACATTTTAAAATGCTTTTAACAAGTGAGCTTCACCAAAATCAAGCAATAGTCATTAAGTTACAGAAGCAAAATTTTGTGGAAATCTAATCTTACCTAGAGAAATAGTACATGAAAATTAGTGTTGTCTGATGAAGAGCTTGTAACTAAAAATATGCAGTGTGATGTGATGGAAAGAATACTTACACTAAGAAATGCATAAAGAAAAAGTCATCCCTCAGTTTTAATTACCATTAATAATTAGACTTTTTCTACACACATATATTAATTTTAAAAATTTATGTCATAGTGTGTATATTGCTTTGTAACTTATTTTTCAACCTAAAGGATATATCCTCAGATTCTTTCATTACATGAAATATCATTTTTAATGCTTGTTTATGTGTTCATGATTGGTTAATTCACCAAAATGTTCTAATCTTATGTCAGGAAAAAAATATTCTTTCATTTGTTTCCTTGCTAGATAAAGTACAGTCTATAGGGCATGGTACTGGTGATAGACACTCTCTAAATCCCTTTCCTTCTTCAGGGATCCTTGGATGGAAACTGTGTCAAGGATGGGAAATTTTCAATGAGTTAAGAAATAAAAATGGAGACAGACTCCACTGCAGATGAGGGTCTCTTTTCCTCTGGCACTTTTGCTAAAGTTGTTGGTCCAGGAGTCTCATGGTTTCTGAGGCCAGCTTCACTGTTATGCCTGGAAATAGCTTAAAAAGTGGCCTTTGAGGACAATGTCAGCTTCAGCATCTGAGGCAAAAGAGAGGATATCACCATTAAAGTCACAGGAGACAACTTGGTCTTTAGTGTAGCCCAGGGTGCCCTCCCTTTTAAGGGTTCCCTCTGACATCTGCTAACTAATATATTCTCCAGGTCAGATCCTTGATAAACATTGTGACAGTAGGGACTTGTAAGGTCATGCCATCAGACATGGATCAGCTTATCCACAGCCTTGGCAGTGTCAGTGGTCAGTGGATGCAGTGATGATATTTTGGGCAACACTATAGCCATCATACAAGTTTGCCATCCTTGGACTTACATGGGCAGTGATAGCATGGGCTATGGTCATTGGTCCCTTCACAATGCTAAAGTTGTTATAAATGACCTTGGCAGGGGAGGCAAGCAAAGCAGTTGGTAATACAAAAAGCATTGCTATCAACCTTGAGGGAGTTATCACAGTTCTCATGGTTCCTTATAATCACAAACACAGGGACATTGATAGAGTGGCAGAGATGATGACCCCCTTGGCTCTGTTCTTTAGGTGTGCCTCAGTCTTCTCCAGGGTGTGAAGCTACCAGTGAAAACCACCGTATACTTAGCACAAGCATTATTCTTTTTTCTGTTGTTGGGATCTTGCTTCTGGAAGATGGAGATGGGCTTCCCGTTTATCACACAATTTTGGTTGTCAGCCTTGATCATGCCCTTGTACTTGCATAGAAGAGTCATACTGGAAAGTGAAGAAGATGTAGTCTATAAAGGGTCACAAGTGGTGATAATATCCATGGCACATTAAAGTTATATAGGTTCTAATGTATTTTCCAGGTAATCCTTAAGATAGGACAATGTTTGATGACATGGGGGATTTTAACACTGCTGCTACTAGCACAATTAGAATATCCCAATCATTTAAGAAAGAAAGAAGAAAATGAGGAAGGGAAGGAAAGGAGGGAAGGAGAGGGGAAGGAGAAGGAGGAAGAATAAAAAAATAAATAGAAAAAAGCAAAACAAAAATAAACATTATAAAATAAGATGACAGAAGTGAGACTAAACAGGGCAGTTACATTTAGGAAATGTAGTGTTAAAGAGTTCCATTTTGAGAAAAGATTGTTGCATCAAAATGCAAACTCTAAAGTACGATGTTTGAAAGTGACACATATTTTAAAAAGTAAAAGAAAAATACTAAAAACTTAATGTGGAAAAGCATTTATTATGTGCAAAATGAAATGTAGTTGTCAAAAATATTTAAAACAAAGTAGAATTCTAGATAAAATTCATTAGGAGCAAGCAGAATTTTTTATATTGATAAAGTACATACTCCATAATAAACATATAACAATCACAAACCCTATTTCCCTGCTTATAATATTACACTGAAATAAATACACCTCCCTCAGGTAGCAACTAAAATGTCACTTCCTTAAATAAGCTGTTCCTTATACCCCAAGTTAGATTAGATCCCTCATTCTGTGCCTTCCTAGCATGCTCTAGTTTTTCACAGCACTTTTCACCTTTCCACTCCATGTCTGTCTTGTTCCCTAGAATATGAGGTCCATGAGGGAAGGCACTGTGTCTTTTAGTCAATATTGCTTGGTACTCTTTAACCTGGTAAGTGCAGAAGATGATAGAGCCAAGCATGAGCCGTCCCAGCAGAGAAATTATTTTCCACTGATTTTTCTCTGTGTTTAGTGAGCCACTGCATCAAGGAACATTGATACCCAACTTTATGTTTTGTTTGGGTTTAAAATGTATCTAATGACCAGCTTCTTTCTCCAGAGTTGCTATCTGGTGCATGCTGTTCAAACTCCTAACAACCTCCTAACTTTCTTCTTGATAAAATCACCACTGAGGTTCCTGGACCTCTTAATAAATACCATCCTTTATATAATTGTTTATCCACAGGGGAGTAATAGAGATTATTGGGAGTGTGCTTTCTTCCCAGCTCCATGATCCATCAGGGCCTTGAGTCGTCATTCCTCCAAATCAGGGATGGGTAGCTGTTTAGAGAAGTTCTACCAGGGCCTCTGTCACTTACTTCCCATCAGAGACCCCCCCTGACAGCTTTCTGCTTTAGGCACTCCTTACAGTTCCCAGAACAGCTATTTTAAATACTGATAAAATAAGTCTATGTGTTGTATTTTCTTCCAAACTGACTGACTCCCACTTTCTGTTAAACTCTCACTCTACAAATGGTAATGTATCAGTGGGGTCCTGCCACTGTCCTCTCCATTTAATTTAGTGATTCTGACAGTTGCTAAGAGATCTGTATTATGCTTTAACTTATCAGTGTCTTCTTTCAGTCATCTCATCTATGCTAAATGTTGCAGTAAGGGAAGACAACAAATATTTATCAGTCCTTTACTCTGAAGTCGGCATTATCTTGGTGCTTCATTTACATTATCTCAATTAATCCAGACGATAATTATATTATCCCTATTTACATATGCAAATACTGAACTGTGAATACCAGCACTAGGATTTGAATCTAACTCTGCCTTGCTCGAAATCCCATTCTGTCTTTTTAAAATGTTTTACTTTAATTTTTTTGGGCACACCACGCAGCATGCAGGATCTCACTTCCCCGACCAGGTATTGAACCCATGCCCCCTGCAATGGAAACACGGAATCTTAACCACTGGAGCGCCAGGGATGTCACCCATTCTGTCTTGCTAATAGGTGTCTATAAGTTTTACCCATAGGAACTAGCAGGAAACATACAGGTGCTTTTGAATTTAGGACACTAATGAATTGAGTGCTCAATTTGCTCATTGATATAAGGATGAAGGAAGAGATTTTATAGTTATAGACCATATCAGAATTTAATGCTTTTGTTTCTTTAAGGGAACTCCAAGCAAAGTTTATATATAACTCTTGCCAATTCTTGATTATTTAGAAATTGGTTACTAAGTTTATGGGTTTTAAAAAATACTCACTTTATATCCATATATTCCTTCCTATCAGCCTTTCAAGTGTTCTTTTGCCAGAGATGGGACAGGGAAAAAAGAAAAACTTTTATTAATGTGCATTTTGATAAATGTTTTCAAAAATACGTAGCACAAAAAGGAGTTGAAATTTCTAGCTAAAATTAATTTGAATGCTTATCTTCATTTAAAAAAATATCTCTATCATCCTATGACATAAATTCCTATAACACTGATTACATTTTATTCCAAGGGAAGTTCTATGTACTTATTCTTAAAACTTCATGTCATCTTAAATTCACCCGTTTAAGTACTTGTTTGTCACATCTTTCTGGTTGAAACCTTAACTTCTTTCTCCCTTCTACTATTTATTTACTTCTTGGTGATAACCCTCATGGCAGTTGCTTTTACAAATATCCTGGGGAAAACGTTCTTTTAAGATATCATTTACTTACCAAACAAAAAAAAGCATTATTTTTATTATATAGAAAGACATTTTGGGCAATTATAGAGAAAAGGTAGCATGGTGTAACGTGAAGTGTATGCATTACTTTGAAGTATTGAGAGAGCTAGAGTCTAAAACTGTCTTTGAAATTTAGAGTGTCCTCTGAGAAGTTTTAATTTCCTCATCTGTAAAATGTGGTAAATAATATATACTTTAGTAGAGCTATTTTGGTGTTTGCAGGGAAAAATATATAGGATATCTGGCACAATATGTATTTAATGAGAGCTACTATTAGTAAAGTAATGACGTAAATTAAGAACTAAAAAGTAGAATAATTTTTGTTAGAATAAAATGCAATGCATACCACACCTTTATTTGTTAGCATCAAGGCCTGGCCCCACCCAAGAGCCTATAGGCTCCAGTGCTAAGATGCCTCAGTCCAAAGAACTAACTGGGCAGAGACACAGCCCCACCCATCAACAGACAGGCTACCTCTATACATGCCCCTTGATATGGCCCTGCCACCAGAGGGCCAAGACCGAGCTCCACCCACCAGTGGGCAGGCACCAACCCCTTCTACCAGGAAACCTCTAGACCAGCTTCACCCACCAGGGGGCAGACACCAGAAGCAAGAAAACTACCATCACACAGCCTGCATAATAAGTCTGCAAATACAGGCCAAACCCTACCCTAGGACAAGCTGACCCCTGGCCCTTGGGTGTTGAAAAGGGAGTACACTACTGGGACCCACTGACTTTTCCTACAGAAGGCCACTTCTCCAAGGTTGAGAAATGTAACTAACCTACCATACATAAAAATACAGATAGCAACTTAGACACAATGAGATGGAAGAGGAATATGTTCCAGATGAAGGAACAAGATAAAATCCTGGAAGAACAATTAAGTGACATGGAGATAAGCAGTCTACCTGAGAAAGAGTTCAAAGTAATGATTGTAAAGATGATCCAGTAACTCAGGAGGAGAATGGATGTACAGAGTGAGAAGTTAGAAGTTTTTAACAAAGAGACAATATGAAGAACAACCAAACAGGGTTGAACAATACAATAACTGAAATGAAAAATACACTAGTAAGAATCATTAGTAGACTAAATGAGGCAGAAGAGTGAATCAGTAAGCAGGAAGACAGAGTAATGAAAATCACTACCACAGAACAGAAACAAGAAAAAAGAATGAAAAGAAATGAGGACAGTTTAAGAGACCTCTGGGACAATATCAAGTGTGCTAATATTCGCATTATAGGGGTCTCAGAAGGAGAAGAGAGAGAGAAAGGGCCTGAGAAAATATTTGAAGAGATAATAACTGAAAACTTCCTAACCTGGGAAAGGAAACAGTCACTCAAAGTCAGGAAGCACAGAGTACCATACAGGATTAACCCAAAGAGGGACACACCAAGATACATTGTAATCAAAACAACAAAACTCAAAGTTAAAGAATATTAAAAGCAACAAAGGAAAAGTAAAAAAATAACATTTTGGTAACTCTCATAAGACTATCAGCTGATTTTTTAGCAGAAACTGCAGGCCAGAGGGAATGGCATGATATATTTAAAGTGATGAAAAAGAAAAGTCTACAAACAAGAATACTTTACCCAGCAAGGCTTTTTTCATATTTGGTGGAGAAATCAAAAGCTTTACAGAGAAGCAAACACTAAAAGAATTCAGCACTACCAAACCAGCTTTACAACAAATGCTAAAGGATCTACTCTAGGCAGAAAAGAAAAAGCCACAACTAGAAACAAGGAAAATTATAAAATGGAAAAGCTCACCAGTTTAGGGTTAGGGTTAGGGTTAGGCAAACATACAGTAAAGGTAGGGACTCATCCACACACAAAGCTAGTAGGGAGGTTATAAGACAAAGTAGTAAAATCATCTGTATCCATAATAAGCAATTAAGGGGTAACAAAACAACTAGATGTAAAATATGATACCAATAACAGTAATCATGATGGGATGAGAGCACACATGTGGGCTATTTTAAATGCATTTGAAATTAAGAAGTCAGCAACTTAAAACAATCATGAATATATGTAGACTGCTATGTAAAAACCTCATGGAAAGTGCAAATCAAAAAACTATAGTAGATATACACATGAAAAAGAAAAAAGGAATTGAAACATAACACTAAAGATAGTCATCAAATCACAAGAGAAGAGAACAAAGGAAGAAAGCGGGGTGAAAGACCTGCAAAAATGAAACCAAAACAATTAACAAAATGTCAATAAGAATATACATATTGATAATTACCTTAAATGTAAATGGATTAAATGCTCCAACAAAGAGACATAGAGTGGCTGAATGGTACACAAACAAGACTCATATATATGTCTGTAAGAGACTCACTTCAGACTCACTCAATACAGATTGAAAGTGAGGGGATGGAACAAGGTATTCCATGCAAATGGAAATCAGAAGAAAGCTGGAGTAGCAATACTCATATCAGACAAAATAAATTTTAAAATAAAGATTGTTACAAGAGACAAGGAAGGGCACTCTGTAATGATCAAAGTGTCAATCCAAGAAGATCATATCAATCATAAATATATATGCACCCAACATAGGAACACCTCAATATATAAGCCAAATGTTAACAGACATAAAAGGAGAAGTGGAGGACAATAATGGAGGACTTTAACACCCCACTTACATCCAGACGAAAATCAGTAAGGAAACACCGGACTTAAGTAACACATTAGACCAGATAGACTTAATTGATATTTATAGAGCATTCCATCCAAAAGCAGCAGAATACACATTCTTTTCAAGTGCACATGGAACATTCTCCAAGATAGATCACATGCTGGGCCACAAAGCAAGCCTTGGGTAAATTTAAGAAAATTGAAATCATATCAAGCATCTCTTCCAACCACAACACTATGAGATTAGAAATCAACTACAAGAAAAAAACTGCAAAAGAAAAAAAAAAAAAACCAAACGTGGAAGCTAAACAATATGCTACTAAACAACCAATGGATCACTGAAGAATCAAGGAGAAAATAAAAAAATACCTAGAGAAAAATTAAAATAAAAACACAATGATCTAAAACCTATGGGAGGGGCTTCCCTGGCAGTCCAGTGGTTAAAGACTTCGCCTTGCAATGCACGGGGTGTGGGTTCAATCCCTGGTTGGGGAGCAAAGATCCCACATGCCTTGTGACCAAAAAACCAAAACATAAAATGGAAGCAGTATTGTAACAAATTCAATAAAGACTTTAAAAATGGCCCACATTAAAAAAAAAAATCTTTAAAACCTATGGGACACAGCAAAAGTAGTTCTAAGAGGGAAGTTTATAGTGATACAAGCTTACTTCAGGAAACAAAAAAAATCTCAAATAAACAACCTAACATTACACTGAAAGCAACTAGAGAAGAACAAACAAAACCCGAAGTTAGTAGAAGGGAAGAAATCATAAAGATCACAGCAGAAATAAATGAAATAGAGACTAAAAAACAATAGAAAAGATCAATGAAACTAAAAGCTGGTTCTTTGAAAAGATAAACAAAATTGATAAACCTTTAGCCACGCTCATCAAGAAAAAAAGAGAGAGGGCCCAAATCAATACTATCAGTAAAATCAGAAATGAAAAAGAAGTTACAACTGACACCACAGAAATACAAAGAATCATAAGAGACTACTACAAGTAACTATATGCCAATAAAATGGACAACCTAGAAGAAATGGGAAAATTCTTAGAAAGGTAGAATCTCCCAAGGCTAAAGCAGGAATAAACAGGAAACATGAACATACCAATTACCAGTAATGAAATTGAATCAGTAATTTTAAAACTCCCAATAACCAACAGTCCAGAACCAGATGGCCTCACAGATGAATTCAACCAAACATTTAGACAAGAGTTAACACCTCTCCTTCTCAAACTATTCCAAAAAATTGCAGGGGAAGGAACATTTCTGAACTCATTCTGTGAGGCCACCATTACCCTGATACCAAAAACCAGACAAAGATATCACAAAAAAAAGAAAATAAAAGGTCACTATCACTGATGAACATTGATGCAAAAATCCTCAAAAAAATACTAGCAAACCCCACAGATCAATCATTGTGATATACCACATTAACAGATTGAAGAATGAAAACCATGTGATCATCTCAATAGATACAGAAAAAGCTTTTGATAAAATTCACCATCCACTTATGTAAAAAAAAGAACTCCAGAAAATGGGCATAGGGGGAACATACTTCAGCATAATAAAGACTATATATGACAAACCCACAGCTAACATCATACTCAATGGTGAAAAGCTGAAAGTATTTCCTCTAAGATCAGCAACAAGACAAGGATGCCCAGTCTCGCCACTTTTATTCAGCATAGTTTTGGAAGTCCTAGCCACAGCAATCAGAGAAGAAAAAGAAATAAAAAGAATCCAAATTGGAAAAGAAGAAGTAAAGCTGTCACTATTTGCAGATGACATGATACTATACAAAATCCTAAAGACACTACCAGAAAACTACTAGAGCTCATCAATGAATTTGGTAAAGTTTCAGGATACAAAATTAATGCACAGAAATCTGTTGCATTCTATACACAAACAACAAAAGATCAGAAAGAGAAGTTAAGGAAAGAATCCCATTTACCATCGCATCAAAAAGAATAAAATACCTAGGAATAAACCTACCTAAGGAGGCAAAAGACCTGTACTTCAAAAACCATGACACTGATGAAAGAAATTGAAGAGACACAAACAAATGGAAAGATATGCTGTGTTCTTGGACTGGAAGAATCAATATTTTTAAAATGACCATACTACCCAAGGCAGTCTACAGATTCAGTGCAATCCCTATCAAATCACCAATGGCATTTTCAACAGAACTAGAATGAAAAATTCTAAAATTTATATAGAAATATGAAGCACCCTGAGTAACCAAAACAATCTGGAGAGAGAAGAATACAGCTGGAGGAATCAGACTCCCTGACTTCAGACTACACTACAGAGCTACGGTAATCAAAACAGTATGGTACTGGCGCAAAAACAGACAGGTAGATTGTTGGAAAAGGATAGAAAGCCCAGAAATAAATCCATGCACTTATGTTTAATCTATGACAAAGGAGGCAAGAATTTACAATGGAAAAAAGACAATCTCTTCAATAAGTGGTCCTGGGAAAACTGGACAGCTACAAGCAAAAGAATGAAATTAGAACGTTCTCTAAAATGATCTACAAAAATCCACTCCAAATGGATCAAAGACTTAAATATAATACTGGGTACTATAAAACTCCTAGAGCAAAACATAAGAAACCATAAACAAAACAAAAAGACAACCCACAGAATGGGAGAAAATATATGCAAACAATGCAACCATCAAGGAATTAATCTCTAATTGGTAGGAATTGTAAATTGGTGCAGCCACTATGGAGAACAGTTTGGAGATTTCTTTAAAAACTAAAAATAGAGTTATGATAGGCTCCAGCATCCCAACTCCTGGGCATATTTCTGGAGAAAACTAATCTGAAAAGATACATGCACCCCAATGTTCATAGCAGCACTATTTACAATAGCTAAGACATGGAGGCAACTTAAATATCCATCAACAGCTGAATGGATAAAGAAGATGTGGTACATATACACAGTGGAATACTAGTTAGCTATAAAATAATGAATAATACCATTTGCAGCAACATGGTTGGATCTAGAGATTATCATATTAAGTGAAGTAAGTCAAACAGAGAAAGACAGATACCATATGACATCACTTTTATGTGGAATCTAAAAAAAGTGATATGAATGAACTCATTTACAAAGAAGAAATAGACTCACAGATATAGAAAACAAACCTATGTTTATCAAAGGGAAAAGGTGGGGGGAGGGATAAATTAGGAGTTGGGATTAACATACACACACTCTGTATATAAAATAGGTGAACAACACCTACAGTTCTCTGCAAGTCCAGTCCCTACTCTTTTTTATATATATATATATATATATATATATATATATATATACTGAATATATATATTGAATCACTTTGCTGTACACCTGAAACTAACAGAACATTGTAAATCAACTATACTTCAATTAAAAAATAATGAAACAAAATAAAATTGGATGAGAGAAAAACTAAACACTGTAAAAGCAATCAAGCTAATTAGAAAATGGACAACAGACATGGAGAGACATGTCACTGCAGAGGATATACAGATGGCAAATAAGCACATGAAAAGGTATTCAGTTTCATTAACAGATAAGGAGAAGCAAATTAAAATAACAATGGGTTGTCACTGTACTCCAATCAGAATGGCTAAAATCAAAAGTAGTAACAACACCAAATGCTGGCAAGGATATGAATGATACAACAAATCTGGAAAACAGTTTGGCAGTTTCTTAAAACATAAAACACATTACTACCATACTACACAGCATGTGCACTCCTGAGAATCCATCCCAGCTATATAAAAACTTATGTTCACCAAAAAAACCTGTGCATGAATGTTTATAGCAGCACTATTCCTAATACTTGAAAACTGGAAGCAAACCAGATGTCCTTCAGTGGGTTAATTAAAGTGTGGTACATCCATAACATTGAATACTACTCCGCATTAAAAAAAAAAAAGCTATTGATACAACAGTTTGGATGAGTCTCTAGAAAATTACTATGCTGAGAAAAACCAATTCCTAAAGGTTACATGCTATATGATTGTATTTGTTCATCATTCTTGGCATGACAAAATTATAGAAATAGAGAACAGATTAGTGGTTGCCAGGAGTTAAGGAGGAAGTGGGAGCAGGAGAGAAGTAGGTGTGGCTATTAAAGGGCAACAGGAGGGATCCTTGTGGAATTGTTCTTTTTCTTGGCTGTATCAATGTCTATATCCTGGTTGTGATGTTGTACTATAGTTTTGCAAGATGTTAATTATCTGTGGGGAAAACCAGGAAAAGTGCACATGCAATTTCTCTGTATTATTTCTTACAACTGCATGTGAATCTACAATTATCTCCAAACAACTAGTGTAAAAAATTAAGTTGTAAAAATAAAAGCAACATGCACCTTTATTTATAAAAAAATGTTCTTTCACTCACACACCCCATTTGGGGTGCTCAGAACCTGTCTTCTATAATCCACTGCATAATTAAACTCCTGCTGTTCTTAGACTGAAGCAAATCATTAAAACTTTTTTTTAAAGAAACTAAATTTGGGAAATAAAGCTGGCCTTATTTTTAATTTTGGACACATTTGAATTTGACTTGAGCATCTTTGAAATACTAATGCATAGATATTTGAAATGCCTAATTCAAAAAATACTTTTTGCGAGATCGTCATGACTATTTTAATGCTGGGGGAAGCTTCTATAAGAATAAACCTCATGGCTTAGAGATCAAAGGCTCTCCAGTTCTTCAGTGTCTACACTGACTCCAGAGCTACTTAACACTTGTATTGAATAAAACTAGAATAAAATTCACAGCTTTTATTACCCTTTCATGGCTGCATGTAGTCTTTCCAATTAAAGTGTGAATACGTTTTATGACAGGGGTCAGTTTTCTTACCTGAAGATAAGAAGTTCTATATCTTTAGAAAAAGTCTTAGTCATATTAACTATTATATTCATGATAAAAAATTGTACCCCATTTTAAAGTTTTTTTCCTTTCACTACAAAGAAAAATATAAACTGTTTCCATTTTGCATGACATCTATAATAAAAAGTTTAATAGTATCTACCCTTTACTGAGCTATTGTCTGCACTCCCTCAAATCCCTTCTTTATACTGTTTTAAAAGTGATCAAGACAGAAAAATATGAGAATTCTAACTCAATATGTTGAACTGATCCCAACTTTTTGCATCTTCTCCACCCTTACATGCAATTAAAATGATAAAATAAAAATAAGAATAAATCCATAGTAGTGATGAAAAGCAGGGAGTGATGCTATTAGAGGCATTTGGGAACTTTTGAAAGATAAAAACAAATGGCTGAGTAATATTCCATTGTACATATGTGCCACATCTTCTTTATCCATTCATCTGTCGATGGGGAAGGGTAAGCTGGGATGAAGTGAGAGAGTGGCATGGACTTATACACTACCAAATGTAAAATAGATAGCTAGTGGGAAGCAGCTGTATAGAACAGGGAGATCAGCTCGGTGCTTTGTGTCCAACTACAGGGGCGGGATAGGGAGGGTGGGAGGGAGACGCAAGAGGGAGGAGATATGGGAATATACGTATACGTATAGCTGATTCACTTTGTTATACAGCAGAAACTAACATACCATTGTAAAGCAATTATACTCCAGTAAAGATGTTAAAAAAAAATGGTGTTGGATTTAGGCAAGGATTAGTCCCAACAAGTAAAACACCTCAACAGCTTATACATGGAGCAGTTGACTTTATTTTCTTACCACATGGTAATAACTCTCTCAGTAAGGTGAAGTCAGGTGAAGCCCCTACTGTGGGAACTGGAGTAGGAGAGAGAAATGAAGCAGTATCCTAGGTAAACAAAAATGGTTTACCAAGAACACCAGATATTTGAGGAAAATTAACAACCAAAAAGAGAGGAACCAAGATCAACAAATAAATGACCTCTGAGAAAAACAAAAATTAATGCCAGAGAAAGATTGTAATCAGTTTCCTCAGAAAGATTTGGGAGATTATTGAACTCAGAAAATTAGGAACAGGTCATTTATTAATGGAAAACAAGTTATTTTTTTAACTTGGAAAATAAGAAATGTTATTGAAAATTAAAAATAGGATCATCATACCTAAAGTCATAATAATATGCCTAAATGTTTCATGCCTTATCTAATTTGTTCTGATGTATTCCCCAGAGCCTAGGACAGTGCCTGA
Source organism: Lipotes vexillifer (assembly GCF_000442215.2). NCBI lineage: Eukaryota > Metazoa > Chordata > Mammalia > Artiodactyla > Lipotidae > Lipotes > Lipotes vexillifer. The sequence goes on along the minus strand of NW_006794332.1, from coordinate 2,421,827 downwards.
CACATGGCTGATGGTCAGTAGTATTTTTTGAATAAATTATAGAACACCAAATGGTAAAATATCCCAGAATATAAAACAAGAAAGATCAAAGAGATTCAATATCCATTTAATAGGAACTCTAGAAGTAGGAGAAGAAGCCACAACAGTCATTAAGAGAGTGTGGTACTAGGACAGGAATAGATCAATGGGAACACAGTAGAGTCCAGAAATGTAAACCCAGTCTATATTTGGAAATTTAGTACATGATAAAGGTGGCATTTCAAATCAGTAAAGAAATAAGTGATGGTATTGGGACAGTAGGCTATCATTTGGTGGAAAAAGTACTTAGAATTAAATTTGTCACCATGTACCATATACACAAAATATTTCAGGTTGATTAAAGTTCTAAAAATACTACTGGTCTAGCTTCCCATTTTTACCACCCCACCTCATCCCCATTTTAAAAAGTATAAGAACGCATCTAATTTTATTGCCACTGACTTGACAGGACATTGTTTTGTGTTGATATAATTTATCAATGGGCCAGTGTCTAGGAAGTCTGTCATCTCCATGTATTTCTACTGATGCCACTTGCTAATCTTCTGACATTCAGCTCTTTTCTCTGGGAACTCATTTTGAACCTTGGTTTTGCTTGTATAATTTAATATCGCCATTGACTTTTGTTAGCACCACTTTTTCTTTGTGCTGACACCACTGTATCCCTGTAGTCCTATTTGACATTTTTTTTAGGATGTTGATGAGGTCCCTTTATAATTAAATTAAGTGAATTCAAATGACTTAAAATCCACTTAAATCCAAGTAAGTGGATTTTTTTAAATGTCCATTAGTTTAAATAATTTGAAAATAGCAGAGGAAACATAGGAGTGGATATTTGAAACTTAGGTTTCAATCCAGAGAAAATTTGGAAGTAAATGTACACATTACCTAAATCTCATTCTAGTTAGGAATTTTGTGTTCTCATTTTATTCATATGTGAATCATATCTGTCTGTGTTACAGTAATGTCATGAAATTCTTAGTATTGCATCAGAATGTTATATTTCATTTATATTTTGATACAGCATAAAGATATTCTTAGAAACTTGGTTCTGACTGATGAAGATAATCCAAAGTAAGGGTAGAGGATGTGTGCTATCCTGTATGTGACACCAGTAAATTCACACATTGGTCCCTTTAAGGTAATAACTAAGATGGCACTGGCTTCATTGATGTGGGACCAGTGCAGTCTCAATAGGCCCCAATCTAAGAAGGGCCCTATGCTTGGGGTTTAATGCTTTTGCATAGCTGTCTAAAATTCTTAATTCTTATCTCTGAATTTGTGTTTTGTAAGTGAAGTCTGTGGGAAAATGGAGCATGTGCTGGGGCTTGGAGCCTTGGCTCATCTGTGGTCCCAGTTTCCACCATCTCCCCATATTACTAGGTAGGATTCTTGGCCACCTGACCCCCCAACCCTAGTGCTCCCAGCCAGCCCACCAACTGCTGATACAGCACTGAGACCCTGAGTGTGGGGATGGTCAAGATTGAGTGTATGTACTGAGTTGCAGGGCAAAACCCCTGGGTGCCTGTGAGGGTCGCCTCTCATCCTGTAAGTGTCCCTGTGCCCAAGGGAATGCAACAGTAAGTGGCAAATAAAAGCACCATGACAGATCTAGAGAGAGACCATGGAATAAAGGAAAAACTTTTTTCCCTGCTTTTGGAACAAAGAGCCCCACATTTCCATGTTGTACTGCATCCAGCAACTCCATGTAGCTAACCTTGACTCAAAATCATTCATGTGTTTACTCAGTTTCAGGTCCTCAGAGATATTCCCTAATCACTGCATAGCAGGGATCACCAACCTTTTCTGTATGGGACCAGAGAATAAAATAGGCTTTGTGAGTCCTATGGTCTCTGCTGCAACTATTCAGCTCTGCTACAATCACATGAAATATAAGTGAATGAGCATGACTATGTTCTGATAAAACTTTATTTATAAGCATTGCAATTTGGATTTTATATAATTTTCACCTGTCGCTAATATTATTTTTCCATTTTTTTCAACCATTAAAAGATGTAAAAAATATTCTTAGCTCACATGCTTTACAAAAATAGTCAGAAGCCTGGGTTTGGCCCATGATCTATAGTTTGCTATCTCTAGTTAAGTAAATATGTGTGGGAACAAGTCCTTTGGAAGCTAGAGAGATATGAGTGCTGGACCATGGAGGCAGGGGAGATATTTTAGAGGTCCACTTATCTTAAACATTAAAACTTGGCAAATTCCACTTGTAATTTCAGTGAATTTGTGAAAACACTTTTTTTTTCTTATACTGAATGACTTAGCAGGATTCCATCAGAATAGTTTTTTAAAAATAGAATATATTAAAATGAAAGTTTAAGCAAATATTCCAGACTCATCCTCTTTTATCTCCATTTTTAATATCACTACCATCTCTTTATTCTTTTCTCCCATTGCTATTATTTCCCCATACAGATATCTCTTTTCTTTTAATAAATTTTTATTTATTTTATTTATTTATTTTTGGCTGTGTTGGGTCTTCTCTGCTGCACGCGGGCTTTCTCTAGTTGCAGCGAGCAGGGGCTACTCTTCGTTGCAGTGCGCAGGCTTCTCGTTGCGGTGGCTTCTCATTGCGGAGCATGGGCTCTAGGTGCATGGGCTTCAGTAGTTGAGGCACATGGGCTCAGTAGTTGTGGCTCACGGGCTCGAGAGCACAGGCTCAGTAGTTGTGGCATATGGGCTTAGTTGATCTGCGGCATGTGAGATCTTCCTGGACCAGGGATCGAACCAGTGTCCCCTGCATTGGCAGGCGGATTCTCAACCACTGCACCACCAGGGAAGCCCCCAGATATCTCTTTTTAATTCTGCCTCTGTCCTTTGTGTTTTGAGGCACCATCTACTTGTCTCTAGGTTTGAATACATGAACATTCCTTCCAATCTAAGCCCTTCGTGCTAACTACTTATGTAATCGTGAGTAAATCATTTAAGTGAGCCACTGCATACTGTGCTAGTTAGGATAAGTAGTTCTAGGGCCACCAGAAAAATCCAGAATCTCAATAGTTTAACATAAAGGATGTCTATTTCAACTTCTCATAAAGCCCAATTTGGGTTGAATGACCCTACTTCATCTTGCAACTACATCATCTGGAGAGTAACAGAGGGATGGAGAAGGCTCACTTCTACTAACAGGTCAATCAGTCAGTTACATGGCCTCAACCTAAATGCACATAAGGCTGGGAAATAAAAGGGAACCTAGCTTGTGGTTTTGTTGAGCACTAAAATGATGTGTAAAATGATCCCTTAAAACAGGGGTTGGCCAACTTTTTCTCTAAAGAACCAGACAGTAAATATTTTAGGTGTTGTGGATAATATGGCCTGTGTCACAACTTCTCAAATCTATCATTGTAGTGTTGAGAGCAGTCAGAGACAATAAGTGAATGAATGAACATAGTATTCCAATAAAACTTTATTTTCATAAACAGGAGGCAGGCCAGATTTGGACCACAGGTCATAGTTTGCTGATCCCTTTCTTAGAGCATGACTAACATATAATGATTCTCATTTTTCATCATCTCAGATGCTCAGAGAACTTCGGGCAATGACTCCTCACTGCCTCAATGTTCCTAAAGCTGGCTAATGATAACCTATCTGAAGAAGCAAATAAGAATGAGGTCAGATGATCACTGATCAATGGTTTCTTCCCTTTAGAATTCCCATTAGCCTGTCTCCCTTCCTCCAGATATGTTATTTGAAGCTATGATACAGTGAGATTATAGTACTCTGTTCAAAGAAAGAAAGGGAAATATCATGTAGATTTGCATAACCGTATAGACTAAGAAGTCTATTCTGAGTCCCGATAGCATCCAAGCATATATCTTGTGTACTTCTGGTATAGGAGTGTATACATTTGTATTTCCCACAAAAATAAGCTTATCATTTAGCATCTACCCAATTGAGAAATCTATGAGTCACCCTAGACTCCTCCCTTAAAATCAACCTACACATCCAATCAGATGCCAACATCTAAAGAGCTGTAACCACATTAGCATCTCCTAAAAACATATGCTATCTCCAACACTGTTGCAGCTGCTTTACCTCAGGACCCCATTATGTCTTGGCTGGAATTCTGTAACATCCTCCTAATTAGTCTCCCTTCCACAAATTCTGCCCTTACCTGTTCATTCTCTAAACTGCTAAAATGATTTGACTGAAATACAAACCCAACTATGAAACCCTCTTGCTTAGAAATCATCCAGTGGTTCCTTAAAATATTCAGGTTAAAGACCAAACTCCTTAACATGGCATTAGAGGCCTTTATGATTTGTCCCCCTGCAACATCCAATATCTCATGGCTTGAACCCATCACTACCTTAGCATACTTTGCTCTACAGCCATACGGAACTGTTTGCAGTTTGCGCTTTCCTTCTCCCCATCCTCTTTTGTTTGCCTACCACCTCTGCTTCGTCAAGAATCAACTCAGCCATTAATCACCTGCTTGTGGAAGCGTTTCCTAATCCCCTCCGTAAAGTAGGGGTTCACCTTTTATATTTTGTGTCCACTTATCATGACACTTATCACTCTACTGTACTATACTGACACATAATCCTTGGATTGCTTGTCTCTTCCCTCATGCACCATCCCTCCTCCCACTTCAAGTCTGTAATCACCTGGAGAAGAGGGACAATGGCTTACTCATTTTATTCCTATCATACTGCTTACCAAGGTATCCACAATTTAGTATACACTCAGCAAATATTTGTAGAATGAATTAATGCAGAAGAATAGTTTGTTTGCTTTCATGATTGCATAACAAATTGCACTTTTCATGCATTTAAAACGTTGGGTGGTCAAGGTTCAGAGACGTATTTAAGACACATAAGTAAAGGAGGCATACATATCAGTTGGCTTGATCCTTGTAACGTTTATGAGAAGGAACATTATATAAATTTGGTCTGTTGCCTTTATACAAAGTGAAACAAAAGCAAAACACAACACAATGAAACAAAACCACAATGATGGACATACCTATGTTTCCATTGCAGCCAGTGTCATATTCCATGCCTTTTACTTGCTGTTATATAGTCTAGTAGAAAGAACATTGAATACGAATTGAGATTCAGTACCCCCAAGGAGAGACATTTCATGAGAAACCAAGTCTGACATTGATCCCCAGTCTTTCATACTTCAAAAGCAACTGAATCCTATGTGGGTACTAATTTGAATTTCATTACTGAGTTCATGTGTCATAAAAATAAATGACTTACCCTCTTGTGTACCAATATATATGCCTTTCAACCTCTCCCATAAAAATAGTGCAATGGTGAAAGTATAAAGCATATTATGATAATCTGCACACCTTATGTAAAAAAAACTCTGTAAAATACATTTCAATATCATTGTCTATTTTAGATTATAGACTAAGTGATGTGTACTTTATAAAAAAAAACATGATGAGCTGGAAGAGACAGGGTAACTTGAATATTCTGCAGGAAAATAATTGTGGAATTCAGTGATAAAATTAGCAAGTATTTTAGGGCAGTGAAAGTGTTAGTAAACCAAAAGTTTATTGTACTTAGGGGAAAGTAAAGTACAATAAACTCTATTACAAAGTGATTGTAGTTAATCTCTTATCAAGCATTACAAGAGATTGTTAATATTTCATTAATATGAATAAGAAGAATAAAAAGTAAGAAAACTTGGATTAATTCTTAGGAAATGTGCACAGTCCTGAGAGCCAAAAAGACTGCAGCTTTTCTGAAGAATGATGTTTGAAGCTCTGCTAAGCAGGAAAAAAAAAGTGAATATAATTAAAATTGTAGAAAAAAACAGAAAACTGCTATAGGGAACAATCCATTACTGATAAAGGGTATAGATTATATCTGCTGTTACTCCATGATTTTACCTTTTGTGTTTAAATTGGGGATTAATTTAAATCCTTAAAAAAGAAAATCAAACTCCACTACAAATACCAAGTGGATTCTTAGATCCTGGAAAATGTGCTATACAACTTTACTTAATTCTAATGATAAAATTCCAGCATATGGTACTTGGGGACAATATATAATGCCACCAATTCCTTGGACTATATAGAGAATAAAAAAAAATGGAACTGCCTTAATTATGTTTCAATGTTGTAAGGGCCCTTTTATTATTAGATTCTATATCCTCAGAGTCTGGCAAATGCCAAGTCCTTAATAAGTATTAGTTGAATGAAAGGTGACTCAGAATTGCAACATTCTGAATAGATCATTAAGAGAAATTCTGCGTACTGTATTTTTGCAGTCTTCTGGGAAAATCTAACAAAAAGTCTAACTTATTTTATCAACTATGCCGTGATATTTTTTCATTAAACAATTTTTTATTATTTAATCAAGGGATTATTTAATGTCTCTCTGTGAAGCACAAGTATATTTTATATATAAAAAAGAGACAGTTTAACTGAAAAAAACCACTTAGATTAAATTGATGGGGAGATTGGGCTGAAGATGAACATGATCATATTAATACTGTCATCATGCTCATTTATTTTAGCCTAAACAACGAACATCTATTGTGTCTTCTCTGGATTTTCATCGAATGAATCACAGCCAAGAATATTTTGAAATCAACACATCTACAGGGTGTACAAGCTTTACTTCCAGCCCTCCTGTTAGTCCACCCACCTCTTCTGTGGCAACCACAGAAGTCAAGAACGAGGGAACTGGCCATACAGGTAAAGTGGTTCATTTATACAGCTATATTTTTGAGCTTTTAAAACCAAAGTCTTTATGAGTTCGGGGACTTAAGAGGAATCTTCCTATAAATATCATTGTGATTTTCGTTCACCTACATGTGTGGCAATGTAGAGGCTTACCATTTTTGTCAGAGTGTGGTATAATATTCTTTTTGAATACACTAATGGCCTTTCAGTAGTTAGATATTAAAGATAGTGGTTTCATGCCAGGACTTTAATGGCACCACCCAAAATGTGTGGAGAAATGTAATCATCATCATATTTTCAGGTCTGACCTTTAAACAGAACCAAAATCTAACCTTTTAACGGTTGAAATGGTTTTGAATAGTATGTTACTATGGTTTCTTAATGTAATATGTCACCTCCATGTTGCATCAAAAATTTTAGAATAGACTGATATTTAGTAACAATGTGGAAGGACAATGCTGAGTTGTTTTATGCTGAAAAGTAAAACTTTTAATTTCACAAAATATAATGTTTAAGGTGGGCATTTATATACTTAAAAAAGTAGCATTTCATTATCTTACACTTAGATGGTTTGTTACATATTGTATTTAAGCATCTGAATATAAAGGCATTAGCACATGGTATATAATGAAAGAGAACAAGTTCCTGAGTCACTTCTGTCACTGATTTGCTAGATATTTTCCATCAAATCACTTAACTTCTCTGATCTTTAATTTGCTCCTCTGAAAAGGGGAAATAATATCTACTCTTTGGGTAGTTGTAGTAATAAATGAGCTTATTTATGTGAAGCATTTTGGAAACTATGAAAATTAATATTCTTACTTAGTATTATCATTATTGTTTAATATTATTTTTTCTTCTTTAATATTATTTTGTTTGAAATCTATAGTAATTTTAAGATAAGAAGAGCCTACTGTACATCTGTACTCATGCCAAGGTGGCTGACGTTTTCTTGACTTAAAAGTATAATCTAAATTAATGGGTAAATCTACTGTTTATTTTATAAATGATTGCATACACAAAAAATTAATCTTTATAAAAATGTCAAGTGTTAATAGAACAAATACAAATACATAACAACCTCACAAATGAATTGTATGCTGCAAAACACTTCGAATAAGTGACCCAATGAATTTATTATAACAGAGAGCCATTTCAAAAGTAGCCTGAATTATAATTAAAGCTTCCTACTTGTTAGGCAACATATTATGTAATCTAAGTATCACTTAAGAATCATCAGAAAAAGGTGGGTAAAGAGGGAGACCTTTGGAGGTAGACAAACTTGGATGATATGAATGGGTTAGCATTTAACTAGAAACATCACCTTAGTATTAATATGTAGCAGATAGATTTGAGTTGAGATGAGATTGGAGGTAGGGAGGTAGGGAGCAGCAATGGAAAATATAAATGGATTTGAGAGATACAAGGAAAGAGTAATCAGCAGGTCATGGCAACTGATCAGAGGTGTGATGGTGAGGAAGACAAGTTCAAGGAAAGCTCTAAAGTTTCTTGCTTAAGCAGATGAGTCAAATCTGACTCTCATTCTTTGAAATATGGAATGTTTTTAGATGAGAAGGAAGAGAGGGATGGGTCTTGTAGGACCTAACATAGGCCATTTTAAGAACTTTGGCTTTTACTCAGAGTGAAATGGGGAGTAATTTCAGGTCTTTCAGGAAAGTGACATGATGTAACTTCTGTTTTAGGAAAATTACTTCAAATCTTGTGTTGACAATGGACTGGAGAAGGAGGATAAGTGTGAAAGCAGGAAGACCAGTAGGAGGTTATTGTAGCATTTGCATTAAGATGAGAGAGGAAGTCAGTCAGCTCAGGTCAAAGGCGAAGCAGTGGAGGTAGAAATTGAGGGATGTTGGATGTATTTTTTAAGATTGAGCCTATAGGATTTCATGATAGAGTAGATATAGTGCATGAGAGAAAGAGAAGAATTAAGGAAAACTGCAAGATTTTTGTCCTGAACAATTGTAAAAATGGTTTTTACTGTCATCTAACATGAGACAGGTCCTGGGAAGAGCAGATTTTGTGAACAGGGAGAAATACCAGTTCATTTTTTTAAATTGAAGTATAGTTGATTTACAGTGTTGTGTTAATTTCTGCTGTATAGCAAAGTGATTCATTCTTTTTTTGTATTTTCTTTTCTATTATGGTTTATCATAGGATATTGAATATAGTTCTCTGTGGTATACAGTAGGACCTTGTTGTTTACTTATTCTATATATAATAGCTTACATCTACTAAAATTAACCTCCCACCCCATCCCTCCCCCCCCAAACCCCCTCCCCCTTGGCAGTCACAAGTCTGCTTTCTATGTCCGTGAATCTGTTTGTGTTTCATAGATAGGTTCATTTGTGTCATATTTTAGATTCCACATATAAATGATATCATATGGTATTTATCTTTCCCTTTCTGACTTACTTCACTTAGTATGATAATCTCTATTTGCATCCATGTTCCTGCAAATGGCATTATTTTGTTCTTTTTTATGGCTGAGTAGAATTCTGTTGTATATAAGTATCACATCTTCTTTATCCATTCATCTGTTGATGGACATTTTGGTTTTATCCGTGTCTTGGCTATTGTGAATAGTGCTGCTATGAACATAGTGGTGCATGTATCTTTTTGAATTAGAGTTTTGTCTGGATGTATGCCCAGGATTGGGATTGTTGGATCATATGGTAACTATTTTTTGTTTTCTGAGGAACCTCCATATAGTTCTCCATAGTGGCTATACCAACTTGGATTCCCCACCAACAGTGTAGGTGGGAATGAACTCCTTTTCTACCAGGAGTTCATTTTAAGTTTGAGATACCTATTAGATATCTGAATAGCTGTGTCAAGTAGGCAGCTGGAGTTTCAGTCTGAAGACAAAAAATGTGAACATTATCATTACATAGATGATATGGAGTAAGTATAGATAGAGGACTGAAACCTGAGCTTGATGAAAGAGGTGATAAAAGGTGACAACAGCACAGGAGTGTGAGAAGGAACAAGGTAGGAGGACATCTTCTGGTGAGTGCTGTGTTATGAATTTAGATGAAGTAAGTTATTAAGAAGGAGGGAATGGGAGGGGACATTCAAGGTGGCAGAGGAGTAAGACATGGAGATCACCTTCCTCCCCACAAATACATCAAAAATATATCTACATGTGGAACAACACCTACAGAACACCTACTGAAGCCTAGAAGAAGACCTCAGACTTCCCAAAAGGCAAGAAACTCCCCACATACGTGGGTAGGGCAAAAGAAAAAAGGAAAAACAGAGACAAAAGAATAGGGACGGACCTGCACCTCTGGGAGGGAGCTGTGAAGGCGGAAAACTTTCCACACACTAGGAAGCCCCTTCACTAGTGGAAACAGGGAGTGGGTGGGGGGGAATCTTTGGAGCCATGGAGGAGAAAACAGCAGCAGGGGTGAAAAAGGCAAAGCGAGAGATTCCCAAACAGAGGATCGGTGCAGACCACAACTCACCAGCCTGAGAGGCTTGTCTGTTCGCCTGCTGGGGCGGGTGGGGGCTGGGAGCTGAGGCTATGTCTTCAGAGGTCAGATCCCAGGGAGAGGACTGGGGTTGGCTGCATGAACACAGCCTGAAGGGAGCTAGTGCACCACAGCTAGCAGGAGGGGGTCCGGGAAAAAGTTGTAACTTTGTAAGAGTCAGGAGACCATTGTTTTGGGGTGCATGAGAAGAGGAGATTCAGGGCACCGCCTAAATGAGCTCCAGAGACAGGCACAAGCCACGGCTATCAGCACGGACACCAGACACAGGCATGAAACGCTAACGCTGCTGCTGCAGCCACCAAGAATCCTGTGTGGAAGCACAGGTCACTATCCACACCTCCCCTCCTGGGACCCTGTGCAGCCCCCCACTGCTAGGGTCCCGTGATCCAGGGACAGCTTCCCCAGGAGAACACATGGTGTGCCTCAGGTTGTTGCAACATCACACTGGCCACTGCTGCCACAGGCTTGACCTGCATTCCATACCCCTCTCTCCCCCTGGCCTCACTGAACCAGAGCCCCCTAATCAGCTGCTACTTTAACCCCTTCTTGTCTGGGTGGGGAACAAACGCCCTCAGGCGATATACATGCAGAGGTGAGGCCAAATCCAAAGCTGAACCCCCAGGAGCTGGGTGAACAAAGAAGAGAAAGGAAAATCTCTCCCAGCAGCCTCAGGAGCAGCAGATTAAATCTCCACAATCAACTTGATGTACCCTGCACCTGTGGAATACTTGAATAGACAACGAATCATCCCAAAACTGAGGCAGTGGACTTTGGGAGCAACTGTAGACTTGGGGTTTGCTTTCTATATCTAATTTGTTTCTAGTTTTGTGTTTATCTTAGTTTTGTGTTTATCTTAGTTTGTCTTAGTTTATTATCATTGGTAGGTTTGTTTATTGATTTGGTTGCTCTCTTCCTTTTTATTTTATTTTATTTTTATTTATTTATTTTTTTTTGTGGTACGCGGGCCTCTCACTGTTGTGGCCTCTCCTGTTGCGGAGCACAGGCTCTGGATGCCCAGGCTCAGCGGCCATGGCTCATGAGCCCAGCCGCTCCGCGGCATGTGGAATCTTCCTGGACCGGGGCACGAACCCGTGTCCCCTGCGGCGGCAGGTGGACTCTCAACCACTGTGCCAACAGGGAAGCCCTATTTTTTATACATTTATATTTTTTCCTTTTTCTCTTTTGTGAGACTGTATGTGTATGCTACTTTGTGTGATTTTGTCTGTATAGCTTTGCTTTACCATTTGTCCTAGGGTTCTGTCTGTCCGGTTTTTATTCTTTTTTTTTTTTTTTGTATAGCTTTTAACGCCTGTTATTATTGGTAGCTTTGTTTTTTGGTTTGGTTGCTCTTTCTTTTTTTAATTTTTAATTTTTAATAATTTTTTTAATGACGTTATTTTATTTTATTTCATTTTCTTTCTTTCTTTCTCCCTTCCTTCCTTCCTCCCTCCCTCCCTTGCTCCCTCCCTCTCTCTCTCTCTCTCTCTCTCTCTCTTTCTCTCTCTGTCTCTTGCTTTCTTTCTTTCGTTTTTATTTCTCCCTTTTCTTCTGAGCCATGTGGCTGACAGGGTCTTGGTGCTCCAGGTGGGTGACAGTCCTGAGCCTCTGAGGAGGTGGGAAAGCCGAGTTCAGGATATTGCTCCACCAGAGACCTCCTGGCTTCACATAATACCAAATAGCAAAAGCTCTCCCAGAGATCTCCATCTCAATACTAACACCCAGATCCACTCAAGGACCAGCAACCTACAGTGCTGGACACCCTATGCCAATCAACTAGCAAGACAGGAACTCAACCCCACCCATTAGCAGAGAGGCTGCCTAAAATCATACGAAGTTCACAGACACCGAAAAATACACCACCGGATGCAGTCCTGCCCACCAGAAAGACAAGCTCCAGCCTCATCCACCAGAACACAGGCACCAGTACCCTCTACCAGGAAGCTTACACAGCCCACTGAACCAGCCCTACCCACTGGGGGCAGACACCAAAAACAATAGGAACTACAAACTTGCAGCCTGCGAAAAGGAGACCCCAAACACAGTAAGTGAAGCAAAATGAGAAGACAAAGAAACACACAGCAGATGAAGGAGCAAGGCAACAACCACCAGACCAAAAAAATGAAGAGGAAATAGGTAGTCTACCTGGAAAAGAATTCAGAATAATGATAGTAAAGATGATCCAAAACCTTGGAAATAGAATGGAGAAAATACAAGAAATGTTTAACAAGGGCCTAGAAGAACTAAAGAGCAAACCAACAATGATGAACAATACAATAAATGAAATTAAAAATTCTCTAGAAGGAATCAATAGCAGAATAAATGAGACAGAAGAACAGATAAATGACCTGGAAGATAAAATAGTGGAAATAACTACCACAGAGCAGAATAAAGAGAAAAGAATGAAAAGAATTGACAACAATCTCAGAGACCTCTGAGACAACATTAAATGCACCAACATTTGAATTATAGGGGTTCCAGAAGAAGAAGGGAAAAATAAAAGGACTGAGAAAATATTTGAAGAGATTAGAATTGAAAATTTCCCTAATATGGGAAAGGAAACAGTCAGTCAAGTCCAGGAAGCGCAGCAAGTCCCATACAGGATAAATCCAAGGAGAAACACACCAAGACACATTAATCAAAAATTAAATACAAAGAAAAAATATTAAAAGCAGCAAGGAAAAATAAACAAATAACATACAATGGAATCCCCATAAAGTTAACAGCTAATCTTTCAGCAGAAACTCTGCAAGCCAGAAGGGAGTGGCAGGACATATTTAAAGTGATGAAAGGGAAAGACCTACAACCAAGATTACTCTACCCAGCAAGGATCTCATTCAGATTCGACGGAGACATTAAAACCTTTACAGACAAGCAAAAGCTAAGAGAATTCAGCACCACCAAACCACCATTACAACAAATGCTAAATGAACTTCTCTAGGCAGGAAACACAGAGAAGGAAATGACCTACAATAACAAACCCAAAACAGTTAAGAAAATGATAATAGGAACATACATTATCGATAATCACCTTAAATGTAAATGGATTAAATGCTCCAACCAGAAGACACAGACTGGATGAATGGATACCAAAACAAGACACATATACATGCTGTCTGTAAGAGACCCACTTCAGACCTAGGGACACACACAGACTGAAAGTGAGGGGATGGAAAAAGATATTAGATGCAAATGGAAATCAAAAGAAAGCTGGAGTAGCAATTCTCATATCAGACAAAATAGACTTTAAAATAAAGATTATAACAAGAGGCAAAGAAGGACACTACATAATGATCAAGAGATCAATCCAAGAAGAAGATATAACAATTGTAAATATTTATGCACCCAACATACGAGCACCTCGATGCATAAGGCAAATGATAACAGCCGTAAAAGGGGAAATCGACAGTAACACAGTCATAGTATGGGACTTTAACACCCCACTTTCACCAATGGCCAGATCATTCAAAATGAAAATAAATAAGGAAATACAAGCTTTAATGATACATTAAACAAGATGGACTTAATTGATATTTATAGGACATTCCATCCAAAAACAAGAGAATACACTTTCTTCTCAAGTGCTCATGGAACATTCTCCAGGATAGATCACATCTTGGGTCACAAATCAAGCCTTGGTAAATTTAAGAAAATTGAAATCGTACCAAGTATCTTTTCCGACCACAACACTATGAGACTAGATGTCAATTACAGGAAAAAAATCTGTAAAAAATACAGACACATGGAGGCTAAACAATACACTGCTAAATAACTGAGAGATAACTGAAGAAATCAAAGAGGAAATCAAAAATACCTAGAAACAAATGACAATGGAAACACGATGACCCAAAACTTATGGAATACAGCAAAAGCAGTCCTAAGAGGGAAGTTTATAGCAATGCAATCCTACCTCAAGAAACAAGAAACATCTCAATTAAACAACCTAACCTTACACCTAAAGCAATTAACAAAAGAACAAGAAAAACCCAAGGTTAGTAGAAGGAAAGAAATCTTAATAAAGGTCAAATCAGAAATAAAAGAAAAAGAAATGAAGGAAACGATCACAAAGATCAATAAAAGTAAAAGCTGTTTTTTTGAGAAGATAAACAAAATAGATAAACCATTAGCCAGACTCATCAAGAAAAAAAGGAAGAAGACTCAAATCAGTAGAATTAGAAATGAAAAAGGAGAAGTAACAACTGACACTGCAGAAATACAAAGGATCAGGAGAGAGTACTACAAGCAACTATATGCCAATAAAATGGACAACCTGGAAGAAATGGACAAATTCTTAGAAAAGCACAACCATCTGAGACTGAACCAGGAAGAAATAGAAAATATAAACAGACCAATCACAAGGACTGAAATGGAAACTGTGATTAAAAATCTTCCAACAAACAAAAGCCCAGGACCAGGTGGCTTCAAGGGGAATTCTATCAAACATTTACAGAAGAGCTAACACCTATCCTTCTCAGATTCTTCCGAAATATAACAGGTGGATGAACACTCCCAAATGCGTTCTACGAGGCTACCATCACCCTGATGCCAAAACCAGACAAAGATGTCACAGAAAAGTACAGGCCAATATCACTGCAGAACATAGATGCAAAAAACCTCAACAAAATACTAGCAAACAGAATCCAACAGCACATTAAAAGGAACATACACCATGATCAAGTGGGTTTTATCCCAGGAATACAAGGATTCTTCAATATATGCAAATAAATCAATGTGATACACCATATTAACAAATTGAAGAATAAAAACCATATGATCATCTCAATAGATGCAGAAAAAGCTTTCGACAAAATTCAACACCCATTTATGATAAAAACCTTCTGGAAAGTAGACATAGAGGGAACTTACCTCAACATAATAAAGGCCATATATGACAAACCCACAGCCAACATCATTCTCAATGGTGAAAAAATGAAACCATTTCCCCTGAGATCAGGAAGATGACAAGGTTGCCCACTCTCTCCACTATTATTCAACATAGTTTTGGAAATTTTAGCCGCAGCAATCAGAGAAGAAAAAGAAATAAAATGAATCCAAATTGGAAAAGAAGAAGTAAAGCTGTCACTGTTTGCAAATGACATGACACTATACATAGAGAATCCTAAAGATGCTACCAGAAAACTACTAGAGCCAATCAATGAATTTGGTAAAGTAGCAGGCTACAAAGTTAATGCACAGAACTTTCTTGCATTCCTATACACTAATGATGAAATATCTGAAAGAGAAATTAAGGAAACACTCCCATTTACCATTGCAAGAAAATGAATAAAATACCTAGGAATAAACCTACCAAAGGAGACAGATCTGTATGCAGAAAACTATAAGACACTGATGAAAGAAATTAAAGATGATACAAACAGATGGAGAGATATACCATGTTCTCGGATTGGAAGAATCAACATTGTGAAAATGATTCTACTACCCAAAGCAATCTACAGATTCAGTGGAATCCCTATCAAACTACCAATGGCATTTTTCACATAACTAGAACAAAATATTTCACAATTTTTATGGAAACACAAAAGACCCCAAATAGCCAAAGCAATCTTGAGAACAAAAAACGGAGCTGGAGGAATCAGGCTCCCTGACTTCAGACTGCATTACAAAGCTACAGTAATCAAGACAGTATGGTACTGGCATGCAAACAGAAATATAGATCAATGGAACAGGATAGAAAGCCCAGAGATAAACCCACGCACATATGGTCACCTTATCTTTGATAAAGGAGCAAGAATATACAATGGAGAAAAGACAGTCTCTTCAATAAGTGGTGCTGGGAAAACTGGACAACTACATGTAAAATAATGAAGTTGGAACACTTTGTAACACCATAGACAAAAGAGGAAAACATAAGCAGAGCACTCTATGACATAAATCACAGCATGATCCTTTTTGACCCACTTCGTAGAGAAATGCAAGTAAAAACAAAAATAAGCAGATGGGACCTAATGAAAGTTAAAAGCTTTTGCTCAGCAAAGGAAACCATAAAGAAGACGAAAAGACAACCCTCAAAATGGAGAAAATATTTGCAAATGAAGCAAAGAACAAAGTAGCAATCTCCAAAATATACAAGCAGCTCATGCAGCTCAACATCAAAAAAACAAACAGCTGAATCCAAAAATGAGCAGACCTAAATAGACATTTCTCCAAAGAGGATATACAGATTGCCAACAAACACATGAAAGGATCCTCAACACCACTAATCATTGGAGAAATGCAAATCAAAACTACAATGAGGTATCACTTCATACCAGTCAGAATGGCCATCATCAAAAAATCTGTAAACAATAAATGCTGGAGAGGGTGTTGAGAAAAGGGAACCCTCTTGCCCTGTTTGTGGGAATGTAAATTGATACAGCTCCAATGGAGAACAGTATGGAGGTTCCTTATAAAACTAAAAATAGAACTACCATACGACCCAGCAATCTCATTACTGGGCATATACCCTGAGTAAACCATAGTTCAAAAAGAGTCATGTACCACAATGTTCACTGCAGCTCTATTTACAATAGCCAGGACATGGAAGCAACCTAAATGTCCATCAACAGATGAATGGGTGAAGAAGATGTGGCACATAAATGCACTGGAATATTACTCAGCCATAAAAAGGAATGAAATTGAGTTGTTTGTATTGAGGTGGGTGGACCTAGACACTGTTATACGGAGTGAAGTAAGTCAGAAAGGGAAAACAAATTCTGTATGCTAACACATTTATAAGGAATCTAAAAAAAAAAAAAAAAGATTCTGATGAACCTAGGGGCAGGACAGGAAGAAAGACACAGATGTAGAGAATGGACCTGAGGACACAGGGAAGGGGAAGAGTAAGCTGGGACAAAAGTGAGAGAGTGGCATGGACACATATACACTACCAAATGTAAAATACATAGCTAGTGGGAAGCAGCCGCATAGCACAGGGAGATCAGTTTGGTGCTTTGTGTCCATCTATAGGTGTGGGGTAGGGCCGGTGGGAGGGAGATGCAAGAGAGAGGAGATATGGGATATATGTATATGTATAGCTGATTCACTTTGTTATAAAACAGAAACTAACACACCATTGTAAAGTAATTATACTCTAATAAAGATGTTTAAAAAATAAAAGGAGGGATGATCAACTCTGTCAAATGTAGCTGATAAGTTGAGTAGGATTAGCACTAAGTTAGAATTGGCTAGTGGATTTAACAATGTGGAGGTCACTGCTGGCCTTGACAGGAGCAATTTTGTTGGAATTAATGGGGCAAAAGCCCAACATAATGCATGTAGGAAAGAATGGGAGGAGAGAACTTAGTGCAAATATAAACTACCTTTTTAAGGAATCTCTTCAAAGGAGAAATAAAAAAATTAAAATAAAATAAATTTTTTTTAAAAAAGGAGAAATAAGATGAAAGAGGAGAAAAAGAGGATGGGTTCTTTTAACCAAGAGAAGAGATGGTCTTTAGATAGGAGCATGGGGAATGATGTGTCTGGAAACACAGGATGTTTCCAACATGGGTGCAAATGCTGGAAAAGGATTCATGTGGTGAGAGTCTTTGGAAGATCTTTTCTGATAGTTTACATGTTCTTTATGAAGTATAAAGCAGCAACATCATTTGAGAATGAAGATGGAGGAGGAGATGTGGAGGTTGAGGAGAGAGAAGAGGGGATAAAGGAGTTGTTCAAGGAGAAAGAGAGAGTGAATGGACAAATGGGGTATGGTATGATTGCCTGGCAGCATTAAGTGCCCCATTTAAAGTTCAGGTTGAACTTAATGTTAGATTAGCCAATGTGGTTCTGTCTTTTTCTGCAGCCTAGTTCAGATTGAAGGGCACACGTGCAGAGCATGTGGGAGAGTTGAATTTTACATAGGTTGTGGTTTTGCTCATTGAGTATTTTGAAGTGATTGAAGGACTACGAAATATGAATGCAGTGAGAATAATGTTTGACCGTAGAATTTAAGATGGGGAAGTAGGAGAAAGAGGACAACAAGGGAGCAAGTAACAGTGAAAAATCCATAGGATAATTGGATTGGAGATTCCAGTGAGGTCAAAGGATTGCTGGAGTGGGCTTGGATGATAGCAGATGGATTCAGAGAATGGGATCCACATGAAACCAGGAATAGTTATAATTATTTGCAATCACAGTCTTAAAACCATGGGAGTAAGCAGCTGAATTAGCCTCTCCCTGCATAGAATAGCCTTAAATACTGTAGTTAAGTCAGTACATTTTTTAGAAGAAATATTTGATATAAAGAACTGTATTTCTACATTGATCTCTGTTCATCTTATTTAAATAAATATTTCCATTTATTTAACAAATTGTGATATAGATGAACTTTACCTGAGTTTACCTCTCCTATACTTTGTCTCACTTTTCCTTGAAGTGCCAAGACCTCTCAGGTTGTTCCCTGGCTGCCAAGGTCCCCCTGAGAGTGGTGTTCCATTCAAGATCACTCCTCCAGGGACCTCTGGGTTCTTGACCACAACGCATCTTCTTGCGTAAAACTTTTTAATGACCGAGAGCCCATCTGATAAGGTACTTCAATCTCTTGGGGACCCCTAATTGTTGCCAAAGTGTTCTCTTCCCTCAAGTAACAGTTTTTTAAAAAACAGAGGTAGTAAGAAGTGGTGGAAATTTGGTTCTATTTTAAAGGTAGAGCCAACATATTTTTTGGTTGGATTTGATGTAGGGTATGAGAAAATGAAAGTGACCGAAGGTATGACTCAAGGAGTTTTGGCTCTCTTGACCTTTGGAAGGATGGATTTGGTATTATGATGAGGAAGCTTAGTTATGGATATGAAACGCCATTGGATATACAAGTAGGTAAACTGAGTACATAGTTAAGACAGTGATTTTTTAGTGGGGTAAGACATAGAGGGAGGAAACTATGTGATAATTTTATGTTTATCAAAAGTAAAGGGTATCAGTCACAAAAGATTAAGAAACAGTGCCTTAGCCCACAGTGAATGACCTATGAGTGCTGAGTTCCTCAATGAAATTGTCATGGACAGGTGTGTTATGAATTACTGGGAGAAGAGAAGCTGAGACTCACCAGTAATAAAACATGCTTCCTCTTTATGGAAGGTTGTTTCCAGAAAGCTCTGTGTAGATGAAGAATTTTGCGGGCTGGAACCTTTGGGCCTCTGCTAAGGAAGTTAACTACCCTGGGTAACTAATTATCTCCAGTTTTGTTAGTAGTTTCAAACCATCACCTTTTGCTGGAGAAAACTGATGGGAGGGAGGAAATGTAAAAAGAGTGAAGTGGAAAAGTGTTTCTTTCCAAATGAGAGAAATAGCTAAAACAAAAGCTTTTAAGTGCACAGCAGCATAAGATGCTCTTCTGCAAGGGACAAGAAACGTTTGAGGAGAACTAAAATTAGAATGGAGAAGGTGGTGTAGACCTTTCATGCTGCTCAGGGATTGCCAGAGAGGCAAACGAAGGCCTTCCTTTTAATTAGCTCACATGGACTGGAAATAGACCTCCTGAAGCTGAGATAATGTTATTCCAGCAGCCACTGGACACAGGCAGGTGAGGAAATCTTTGGCCTCCAGCCAACATGATGGCCAAAGCTGGGCTGCTGAGATGACCTTTGAGCTCCAAGCTGAGATTCAGGATGGGCTGATATGGAGGAAGGGTTAAGAGTTAGTGAGAATAATGGGTACTTACATCTTCAAGGTTTATTTCCTTAAAAATGTGCATTAAACAAATTATCTGAATTATTGATAGTTAAATTCAGTGCTTTAAGTAGACCAGGATTTTAGGTAGCCAAAAGAAAAACCATATATGTGTAATAATAAAATATATTCTTAGTTCTTGATAGTTCATGAAATGCCTCTCCTATGCTTTCCTTTTCTCTGTTTCCCATCTAATATCACAAAACTTTTCAACAGTGCCTTTCTGTGCACATTGCACATCACACAGAAGGCAGATATAGGTTAGTAGATGCTTGACAAAGAAAGAAAATATTGACTTTTCCAATACTTAAAAATATGAAAATATATAGTTAGCTGTTGGAGTAATGTGGTTTAGTTAGTGCATACAATCAGGTGAGAACTTGTTATTCTGAGTGAAAGTAGTTGAAATAAGACTATTGGTTTATTTGGGCAGCATTAAATAAATATATTCACTCAGTACATTGCATTATAAGAAAGTTCAGGCTGCTGAGAGAGTATCTAAGAGGGAGACTGATCTCATCTGGGGGTCTGCAGAACTTTGCCATGGGAGAGTTGGGCTCTGAGAGACAAAGAAGAATTAATGTAGCTTCAGAAATCCTTAATAAATGTGGACATTGTTATTATTTGTATTTCTGTTATTACAGTCTAGGCAGTAAGTAGAGCCTAGATTCTGAGAATTCAGTACAAACAAAGAGCAGCTAGGTGGCAAGAGTCCAGGTAGGCAACCAGAATCTTAAATCCACAAAGTTGCTTGGAACAAGCAGGTCAACCTGTTGATGAGCAGAGTTGGAATTTTTGTTTATTCTATGCCCCAGTTTTATATGTCCTGGGGTGGGAGGGCTGGGAAAGCTAGAAGTTGTGTCACTGCTGGGGAGAGTCAGACTTCTACAAGTGCTCATTCATCCAACATTACAGCAGAGGTAAGAAAGCAAGTGTTCCAGAAAGTTCTTTTGTTGAAAGTCTTTTTTTAACAATTTAATTTTTATTAACTCAGTCTTCTCTTGCTTTACGTTCTGTTAATTCATGTGAAAATATAACTTCTTTGTTAGCTAGAATTTTCTTTGTGATTCAAATTCAGTGCTGCATATATCTTCTCTCTAATTTTCTTGTCTACTTTAGTTTGCTGATAGTTTTATATCTCTTGAAAAACTCTCCTTGCTATCAGTTATATTTGTGTGATATGTGTATGATCATGGCAGCTAAAAGTAAAACGGTAGGAGAAAAGCTGGTAGTAACTTTTTTTTTAATAGAGGGGAAAGCCTTGGTACTTCCAGGTCATGCTATGGAGAAATCCCCTCTCTATCCCCTGTTAAAAACAGTTTCCAAACTGCTAAACCTTTTTCTCTATTCCCATCTTTATCTCTACAGTCTACTTTTGGGAGAACATTTTCCCCTGTTTTCTCCACACCTGTCTATGTTGGCTGGTGCCCTGTGTGTCTTTGTGGGCCCCAGCCCTTTAAACGCAGACTTCTCTCATGTGTCTTGCCATAGTGAGCCAGCCCATGGCAGAACTTTTTCCAGATGTTCTCCTAGGTAACTTCCTACCTACTTAATAGACCAGATTTTTCCTGCCTTCCTGGTTCTAGGCTGTAGTGATCTCAACTCTTCTACCTGACTCTTGGCATCTGTGATAGGCAGAATTCTAAGATGGCCCCATGGTTCTCATCTCCTCCTCCCTGTATCCATACATTTTTGTGATGCTCCTCCTTTGAGTGTGTGTGGGACCTGTAACTTGCTACTTGCCAATGGCAAAGGTGATGAAGTATCACTTTCATAGTTACAGTATGTTTTACGGCAAAGGTGAAGGGATTTTAAAGATGAAATTAAGGTCACTGATGATTTTAAGTTACTCAAAAGGGATTTTATCTTTGGTGGGCTTGAACTAATCAGGTGATCCCTTTAAGAGGGGTTCTAGAGGTTAGCAACTTATAAACAGCAGACTCTCTCTCTCTGTCTCCACGGCTGGCTTTGGAGAAGTAAATCACTGTGAGTACTGCAGCTGCACCCTGAGCCTCACATAAGATCACAGCCCTGGCCAATACCTGGATTGCAGCCTGGTGAGGCCCTGTGCAAAGGACCCAGCTAAGCCTTGCCCAGACTCCTGATTCATGTAAACTGTGAGATAATAGATGTATGTTGCTGTAAGCCATTGTTTGTTGTGATTCATTATGCAGAGATAGAAAATGAATGCAATGTCCAATGATCCCTTGATTTGGGAGCAAGAAAGACTCTTTCTCCATCTGCCTTACCTCAAGAAACCTCCCCTGATCAGCGCTAGTCCCTTGCTCTCAGTGTGACTTGAGACATGACTGAAAGTGAAGAATTGGAAAATTGTCTCCTTTATCCTACATCCTGAAGCCCAGCTCAATTAATGCATGTAGGCATTATCTATCATACCATTTTTTTCCAAAATAACATTTTTTATTTTAATAGGCACTAAGTTGTAAAGCTAAAGTTCTAATAGTGAAATTTTAAGACAAAAGCCAGAGGGTGGGAGACTATATTAGGGATCATGCAGACCTGAGATCCCTAAATTATTGATGCTTCCCAACCAGGCCTCCTTCTCCAGGACTTGGCTTTTTCTCAAAGCTAGCAGATTTAATTTTTTCAAGCATATACCTGATTATGCCACTCCACTGTTTAAGAACCTCTTATGGCTTGTCACTATCTATATCAGAATGTCCAAATGCCTTAGCTTGCCCAACAAGGTCCTTGATAATTTGGCTCTAACTTTTTATTTACCTCTACCCAAATACACCGTGTACTCCTAAGAACATTGTTCTTAGAGTTCATGCTTCTTGATTCATAATGTACTGTTCTATCAGCTTGGAATGCCTTCCCATCTAATCCACCTGGTAAACTTGTGTGGAATTTGGCTAAGGGTAACCACCTTTGTGAAGCCTTCTCTAATTCCAACAATTCTTTATTCCATGTGCCCCCTTAGCACTCTTCACATACCTCTACTATTAGATATTTTATACAAAAGTATTTGTTTACATGTCTGTGAGCTCCTTAAATGCAGGGACCATGTCTCAGACAAGGTGAATCCCCAGTGCTTCTCGTAGTGACTGACTTACAATAGATGCTCAATAAATGGTAAATGATTGAATAATTGGATGAATATCTGCTTTGTTGGAATTCTACCACCTACTATGTGCCTATTTCTATCTATACAGTAAGGCCAGACTAGCTTTTCTCTTAACTACATTGCTTTCTTCTGAGCCACGGAGCCCACCTTTCGTTGATTACTTCATGAAAATGCCTCAGAGAGAAATGTCATTTTTAATGTAAATTTTTGTTACATAATTGATCTGATTTCACAGATGGAAAGATGGCAGTTATTTACATTGGGTGGCTATTCATTTTTCGTGGCTAATTATAAAGTAGTTGACCTGGCATTGTCAAAATCATTATTATCACTCTAGAAAGCAATGTATCTGATAATGTGCACTAATTTCTAATTTCCTTCCCCTTTTTATTTTAGTGGACCAATGTCTAAAGCTTAATTTTTAAAACAACAGTAAAAACTTTAGTGATCCCTGTTCTTTCACAAAGTCAAAGCAATATATAGTATGGCCTTTTTTTTCTTTCTCCAAACTGACTTTTTCTTTACCACTGCTTTTGTTAGTTTCTGCATTAGCCATGTGTGAGACTGAGAATATTGTATTAGGACCTAGAGTCTTGAAGAAAATGAGAACCTTCAACATATTAGTGGTGATCAGAATCCAGTATGCAAAATGACTACCAATGACAGAATTCTAACCTCTGGCAAACAGTTCACAAAATCTAGAGTGAACTCTCATTTATATGTGTGTGTGAATTTTCCATGACGTAGTTCTTTTTACTTAGAAAAGCTAGTAAAGTAGGAAGACAAGTATGCTACAAAGAAGCAACATTTATTCCACAGTCAATGATATAATTTTTATATTATCCACTGTTATAGATCTGAAACATGTCTATTGTATATCTGTGTTCTTTCGGTTAGCACAGATGTCTGTGTTCTCTGTATTAACTCAGATAATCAAGAGTGACTATGTAAAGCTAATAATAGATTTCAGATTTCCTTCCGGAAAGCACATAGCACACATGAAAGGAAGCATTATTAAATAAACAAATCTCTCAGTTCCTAATGATTAGCATTTTTACAAGCTGTTGCCTTAGATGAAGGATTTATATCATATATTACATAACTTCAAAGTATTTTTGTATTTCTTCTTGATTTGAGTACTAAGTAAATAGTACTAATTTTCATCTAAATGTAAAGGAAACCTTCAGTTCTATTTTAGTCCCCTTAGCACATTTCCTAGGCCATTGATATGCTGTAGGCCATAAATTTGCAACTGGGTTTTGTTTCTACTATTAAGTATAATCATCTGGAATAGGGTAACATTACAACAAATAAAATATTAAGGCCTCTAAGCTAAATAGTTTGCTATTTACAAACAGTATATTTGCTCCCTGAGGTTGCCATGTAGAAAATTAAAACTAGAATATCAGATTCAAAGTGAACCTGAACCATTTCCCCATACCTTATATTTGATATATTCCCTTTCAGGCAATTATTAGCTATTCTTAAAATTTTATCTTTAATATACTTATCTAAAACCAGATATTTAGTATTGCATAAGAGCTGGTGTCATATGTTCATACTATCTAAGGAATCCCAAGCATATGAGCTATTGTGGTTAAGGCCTTAATTATTGGTTGCTTATAAATATAAAGCTATATATAAACACTAAACAAAAATTAGTTGTATTATCACATTTATTAATATTACTAGATGGAGAAAGTTCATTCATTCATTTAGAAAATACTCATTTAGTACTTATGAAATACTAATACCCAGGCAAAATACTGGGTATACAGTAATGGAAAGACATGACCCCCTCTCCTCAAAATGTTGTGCTAAGGAAAAAATTAAAGTCTATTGTTATTATATTATTATAATATGAACCTAGATTTGGGAGCATATAAATCTGCCTAGGAGAGTTAGATAATACTTGTCCTATGACTTGAAGAATTTATCAAATGGATATTGTAGGAATATGGTGAGGGAGGAAAGGAATAGAGAAAGGTAGAAAGAGCAGAGCCTTTAGAACCAGAGAAATTTGGACATAAGTCCTTATTTTGCCACTTAACTGTGATCTTTTCATTTCTTTTGTGATAATACAGATGGCCATACCTAACATAGGATTTTGCACATTGTAGGCACTTAATAAATATTATCCCTTCTCACCAACTTTGAGCCTCATGACAACCTTGCAGATAGATCTTTAGAACTTATTGTATTATCAGCATTTTAAAGCTGAGGAAAGTAGGTTCACAGTGCATAAGGAAACTTGCTTAAGGACACACAACTAGAAGGTTAGTGGCAGAGCCAGGCCTAGAACCTAGATCTCTTGACAAAACTTTTTCCACTATGTTACAACAAGGATTCCGGCTTGTGAAAACGTTAATCATTAGGAACTGAGATATTTGTTTAGTTAATAATTCTTCCTTTCATGTGTGCTATGTGCTGTCCATGCATTTAATTATTTATTCAGTCAATAAACATTTCTTGAGCAACAACTAAATATCAGACATGTTACCGTGCACAGATGATACAGTGGGGAACAAATGACATTGCCTTCATTGAGCTGAGTCCATCAGAGAAACTGACTTCATACCAGCAACTTCAATAAATCCTAATGAGTGTCGTGCAAGGGCACATTTAGGTGCTCTGGAATGTGTGGCAAGAAGACTTATTCTAATCAAAGAGGTCTGGCAAGTCCTGTGTGAGGAAGTAATATTTTTGTCAAGACCTAAAGAGTAAGCAGGAGTTATCTGGACAGAGAGGAGAGAACGTTTTTCCAAACAGTGAGAGGTTTGGCAAAGAAGTAAACGAGAACATGATGTGTTCAAGGGACTGAAACTGATCCAAGATAGCAGGATCAGAGAGCCTGAGTAAAAGAATGGCCAGGGGTGACTTTATAGAGATTGGCAGAGGTTATGTTGTAGGGGGCTCTACAAGCCATCTTAAAGAGTCTGGATTTTATTCGAGGGGAAAAACATATGCAGTTTCCACACTACATAAAAAGTCTGGCCAGTGGGGAAATGGGGTCTGAAAACTGACTCCTTCTCTGTTCATCCCAGAGAGAAGACAGTTACTCTTTTTTTTCAAATTTCTTACAAAGGCTCATATATAGCATACTATAGGCTTGCTGTGGTCCTAGTGGGAAAAGCACCTAAGGTTTTAAGCAGCAGAGTGATAACTGATTTGCATCTTTCCATGTTCATTCTAGCTGTGCTGTAGCTACTCTTAGAGACTGGGTGACACAATAAGTGAGACTGGGCATGGGTGAGTCAATGGCAGCTTAGATTGGGGCTTGTATCTCTGGGGGAGAAAAGAAGTGAGCTGCTTAAGATCTAGACATTAAAGGATTTGTGATTGGCTATGGAAGTTAGAGGAGAAGGGTATGGGAGGAGACAAGGATTCTCCTCACTCTCCTGGCTTGAGCAGAAAACCATAGGAATCGCCGGTACAAGATCTAAGACTTTAATGTTGAGAGAAAGCTGCTGGAGTTATTATATGGTGGGAAGACGTCAAAATCAACTGGAATAGAGGACACAATAAAAGCATTTAAATGTCCTTTGGGGCCAGCAGGCATGACATTACACTTAAGGTAATGGTTCTCTTTCATTCTTTCTTTTTTCCTTGCTGGAAAAGCTGTATCCCTTTGATATTTTCATTTTACTTCATAGGCCATTGTATATTTCCATTTGTCTAAATTTGTTCTACAGGGACATTAGTTGTTACCTGACTTTAGCTTTAATTTAAAAGGAAAAAAACTCACAGTAATTATGAAGAAGATTGGGCATGTGAGCACCTGATTCATTTCCCTGGGTGGCACCATGACTCACCCTCATTAAAGCAGTTTTGCTTTGAGGTGCCTGATGCCATATCGGTTTGGAACTTTCTGTGTCCTTTATGTGAACAATAAGATAAGTTTCTCTCTTGGGTCATTCACTGCTCTTCATCTCTACCATGAGTCAGATGTTTGCATTTCAAAACATTATCCTGCCTACAATTTCCCTCTTTATAAATTATGCAGAGAACTTCTACCAACAACAGATTCTCATTTACTGACTTTTTGGATTTGTACCTGTAAAACGTGTTCTACTTGTTTTTCTATAATTCAGTGAACAGTTTTATGGCCAACAATAGGGTACTATTTTATTTGTTTTATCATCATTGTCTAAACATCAAGGTACCTTATTAGATAAAAAACAATCATTTGTAACTGAATTCAAACACTGATGATTAAGTCACATGAAAAGCCCTCCCCTGATTCTTTGCCTCTAGTTATAGTAGGGTTCCTCCCTTTCACATTCAACCTCCTAGAAAGAGTTGTCTGTACCTCCTGGACTCATTTTCTCATCTCTCAGCCACTCCCCCCAAACTACTCTAATATTCCACTGAAATTTCCTCAGTTAGGGCCCCAAGACTGGTTATTCCTAAATATAATGGATAAAGTATTTATCTTACTTGACCAATCGGCTACACTTAACCCATGCAACACTCTTTGCATGGGGCTGTATTACACCACACTCTCCTGGTCTTCCTCCTACCTCTCTAGTGTCCATTTTGGTCTCCCACTCCTACAAGGTTACTGTTCTTCAAGGTTCGAAACTAGGTTCTCTCCTCCTCTCACTCTAAAGACTGCCTCCAGATGATCTCAGCCACTTTATATGGCTCTTTTGTTTAAACATGTGCTGATGTTACTCAAAGTTTTATCTCCAGGCCAAAGTGGAGTTCCAAACCTCTAAATTCATATTTCTCCTTGACCTCTCCACTGAGATGTACCACCAGTACTACAAAGTCAACGTGTCTGTGTTAGTTTCCCGGGACTGCCAGAAAAAAGTACCACAAACTGGGTGGCTTAAAACAGTAGAAATTTATTCTGTTAAGAGTTCTGTATGCTAGAAGGTTGAAATCAAGGTGTCAGTGGGCCATGCTACTCCTGAAGGCTCTTGGGAAAAATCCTTCTTAGCTACATCAGCTTCCAGGAGTTCCTTGGATTGTGGCAGCATAACCGTAGTCTCTGTCCCCAATTTCTCATGGCCTTCTTCTCTGTCTCTATGTCCTTTCCTCTTCTTATAAACCCACCAGTCATTGGATTTGGGGCCCACCCTAATTGCCTTTGTTTATTTGTTTTGTTTTTATTGTATCATAAACTTCATGATTACAGAGATTATACCTTTCTTCTGGAATCCCTGGAACCTAGTACAGTGTCGGTTAATGAATTGTTGACTAATAAATATTTATTAAGTAGAAGGATGAAGAAAAGAAGCAAAGCAATTAATCAGAAAGAACTAATCTGAAAAATGATAAGCAAGCTAAAGTAATTTAAACTGTGAATTTTTAAAATGTGGCTAAATGTAATTTTTTCTAGTCAATATACTAACAAAGTACATTAAGAATCAGTCAAACCTTATTTTAAGCTCATTTAAAACCTTCTTCTATAGTCCTGCAAAAATCCATCATTCTCATAGATGCTGAAAAATACAATTATATTCCCCACTGCCTATTTTATAACGGGCTCTTTCCACCCCTTCTTTATTAATGAAAATGTTGCTGCTTTTGTTGATACTACAGGATGTGATATTGTTTCCTAAATATTTCTTGAACATATCTCCAAAAAGGGCAAGGTTAAGTAATTACTAAGCATTCTAATTATAAAAAAGAAAGAAACAAAGAAACAAAGAAAGAAAGGAAAGAAAAAAGAAGAAAAAGAAAAAAGAAAGGAAGGAAGGAAGAAAGAAGAAGGAAGGAAGAAAGAGAGGAAGGAAGGAAGAAAGAAAGGAAGGAAGAAAGAAAGAAAGAAAAGGAAGGAAGAAAGAAAAAGAAAGAAAAAAATGTATATCCTAATAAAATATCTCCAAATGTCAGCACCAAAGAATGAAAGAAAGCACTGTTTGTAATGTATACCTGCTTACTTTTGCAAAACATTTAGGTCTCTTTACATATATAGCTGGCGAAAGCTCTGATTGAATATTTAGGCAACTAAGAAGTTAAAAGGGACCAGACATGCAGGGTTGTATCTACTTTGCCTACATTAATAAATTTTGTCCCAAGGATCTGTGGTAGACCCTTGTGCTTGTAATAACTGAAAATGCCCTAGGTTCAGCTAAATCAGACTAGATCATATAGATGTTGATGAGAAGAGACGTAAAAGTACCTCACTTTCCCACAGCATTCATTATGTAGGAAAATAAGGATTACTCTAGGGAGTTAATTGTGTTGTTTACAAGAAGGCAAGTCCTCAAAAGAAATACTAAGTCTTGGTAGTTTGCTTTACTTTGTGTTAGTCTACTTGATGGTATTAAATTCACACAATTTCAGAACACATAATTATAATATTCACTAATTAAACAGAAAAGTCAAACAAATTAGATACAGTAGGAAAATGTCTTGGCATAACCCAGTGAGTCTGCTAAGATTTATTGTCATTAAATTATCCTAAGTGGACACTAGCATTCACAGCTTAGTATTTATTATTCTTCATTTATTTTTAGTTCATTTTGACAAATTCAAGGCAGAAGATTCTAGCTTTACCGTATTGTGTGGGGGCCTCTAGGTACTTATATAATGACTTCTAAAGCCTTATGTAACAATTTTCTTCACTCAACAAGATTCATTTGTGAATTCTTAGTAATTTTAGAGTAGTTAAAAGTTTCCTTCATTTCAGCAATAAAAGTCATTTTCAATTAGACTTTTTTAGATAGATCATCTCTATTATTATTAAGAAATGCTTTACATGTTTTGCATATATTCATGTAATCCTCATGACAGTAGTAGGTACTATTGTCACCTATGATTTACAGATGGAGAACTAAAGCACAGAACCTTTAACTGACTTGCCCATTCATACGGCTAGAAGAGAGTGGAACTGGGATTTGCTTACATGCGTTCTGACTCGTGATCTATGCTGTTAGCCACCACATTATCCTGCCTCTCAAAAATTGTATTATATCATATTTGTAATATATTTTAGAAAGTACATGTGACTTTTGTTTATTATAATTGTTATTAATTCATATACACTTGATCCCTTATTTCAGAATTCTAAATAGTGTAAGTGGATATAGAGAAGCAAAGCTTTTCTCTCTCTCAGTCCGCCAAATGCTGGCAGTATCTGAGTATATTTAGGAAGTAGCTGCTTTGTTACGGAACTACTTTTTACTTTATTCAGCCAATATTTAGGGAACACTTCTTATGCTTCAGTCACTGTTAGGCACTGGTATACAGACATAAAAGTCTCAGCCCTTACCTAAAAGGAATTCAAAGCCTAAGAAGTTTTCCTTAAAGGAGAGAGAAAATATTGTCTTTAGCTTGTTGCTGACAGAGCGAAGGGAAGAAATGTCTGGTAACTTAAAGAAAGAGATAAGATACTATTCTAGCTCTCTGATGAAATTTCATTGCTTCTATCCATGTCCCTCCATTGCCTATACCATCCTGATGACACATGATTTTTGCTTAAAGATATCGCTATGGATTGTCACCAGGTAGATCCTAGAACTGAGTCAGGCAGTTATGTGTCAGATATCATGCAGGGATCTTTCCCATGTATTAATTCATTCAATTTAATCCATATACTAATTCTCCCTTATAGGTATTGTCACCAATTAACATGAGGGATAAAAAAAAGATTAAGTAACTTTCCATGGCCCATGGAATAAATTAATAATTCAAAAAATGGATGCGAATGTATTTTGACCTCAAATTTAGAGCTACCAGTGGCAACTAGCTGATTATTTTTTTTGTGTATTTTACGTATAGACCCGAATAAAGCTAAGTAATGAAGGTCCAGAATCTACAAGTGTATTCTCCTATTTTTAAAAAAATGAATTAAACCTAAAATGTCTTTTGCATTTAGAAGATATCTTTCAGTTACTATTACTGTGCAGCAAGTCACTCTAAAACTTAATAGATTAAAACCAGAGGAATTATTACATTATCTTACAGTTTCCATGGCTCAGGGATTCAGGACAGTCTTAGCAGATAGGTATTGTCTCAAGGTCTCTTATGCAGTTGTAGTCAGATGGTGGCGAGAGCTAGAATAGTGTGGGGCTGGAGAATTTGGCAGCTGGTCATATATATTTCTTTTAGGTAGCCTCTGGGCTTCATTAGATCTCCCTGCATGGGCTATCTTGAGTTTCCTCAAAGCATGTTGGTCTCGGGACAGTTGGACTACTTGTGTTGGTGATGCAGGGCTCCATTGCTAGTGTTCCAGATACAAGGTGGATGTAGCATTGCCTTTCTGACTTAGCCTCAGAAGTCAAAGAGCATCACTTCTACCACACTGTATTGGTTACAAGTGACACAAACCCAGATTCAATGGAAGGGGAATTGGACTCTACTTCATAATGGGGGAGTGGCAAGATTCTAGATGAACACATGGGATAGGAGATATAGTTATGGCTATCCCTATAAGACACAGTCTTCTACAGTTCCTCCTCTAGCCCAATAATTCACATCCCTCCCACAGGCAAAATATGCTCACCTCTTCCCAAGATCCCTCAAAAGTTTCATCCTATTCAGCATTAGTCTCCGGCTTGAAGTTTTATCATCTAAATTAAGTCCAGGTACAAATATCATATGATATCACTTACATGTGGAATCTAAAAATAAAAATGATACAAATGAACTTATATACAAAACAGAAACAGACCCACAGACAACAAATTTATGGTTACCAAAGGGGAAATGAGGGGAAGGGATTAATTAGGAGTTTGGGATTAACATATACACACTACTATATATAAAATAGATAACCAACAAGGATCTACTGTATAGTATAGCATGGGGAACTATACTCAATAGCATGTAATAACCTATATGGGAAAAGAATCTGAAAAAAATACATATATATGTGTATAACTGAATCACTTTGCTATACACCTGAAACTAACACAACATTGTAAATCAACTATACTTCAATAAAAATAGTGAGCTACTTGGCAAAATTTTAATATTAGGTTTTCAGGAATAAACCACAGTTTCTTCTTAGGCTTTTAGGTAATTAAATTTGTTGCTAACATTACTGCCCAAATTGTGAATGCCATAATAAATTTTTTAGAGATGTGGGGAAAAATTAATTAATTAGTTAAGCCCAGGTACAGACTATTCTCTTTGGTAAGGTGCCTTACACAAAGCACTAAGTGCTATTCCTCTAGGTCTAGAGTCCTGTGAACTAAAGAGGTAGGTTATCTATCACCCATATATTCATACTATAATGGTTGGACAAGTATCAATTAACCACAATAGACACTTACATTTAAAAAAGATGGAAAATTATAGGCACAAGGCAGTCACTGGTCCATAGAAATTCTGAATTCCTGCCAGGTACATGTTGTCGGTTCTGTGAGTAGGGCTCATTTCTACTCTTTGAGAGTTATTCTCCATGGCTCTTGGCTCTGCCCTCTGGGGTTTTATGCCCTCTGAGTCATCCTTCCTTTTTATTATAAGTGACTTATGTATAAAACTAAATAATCTCAGTTTGATTTCTGTCGACAGTTGTTCTAGGGTCCAAAGGCTTCCTTTCATTCTGTGCTATCTCTGTCCCTTTTAGTTTTAAACTGGCAGTGTTTCCATCAATACAATTCTTAAAAACTTTGTGGGTTTTCTATGAATCTTATTGAGTTTCATTCTAATAGAAAAAAATCTACAGTTACAATCTGTTCAAGATAATCCATTCTCTACTTTAGGTTCCCTGTGAGTCTGCTGAGGGATAACATCCTTGTGATACTTGGAAGCCAGACCTATGAGGCATGCCTTTAAGATCCTTAGAAAGCCTTTTGTATGTCTTAAATATTCTATAAGGTACAGCCTTGGATCTTTCTGAAGTTTTCTCAAATGATCTTACAGTCCCATACTGGATTTAATCTTTGGCTTGAAGCTGTTTCTTAATTAGAGGATCGTTTGCCATCTGGAGAGACTGGGAATGGCCTCTCGTGTTCCAGTGCATAAATGGAAGTTACACTGCCTTTTCTGACCTAGCTAGGGAGGTCTTATACTATCATTATAAGCCAGTCACAAACTTGTCCAAATTTAAGAGGACTGGAAATAGACTGTAATTCTTAATGGGAAAATTGCAAGATTCTAGAACATATGAGTTGAGAGATATTGTTGTAACCATCTTTGGAAAATACAGTCGACCTCAAAAAAATCACTATAATATGATGAAACATTTTAAAGCAAACTTAACTAGTACTTAAACATGAAAATGCCTTAAAAGTAGTTACCCTGGAAAGATATATGCTTTTTCCTAAAAGTTTGCCTTTGTGTAAATAATTTTTTTAACTTAACCATTGGAGTTGCTTTAGAAAATCTTTAGAATATTCATTATGGCTGAATGCTGTATACTACTACAACAGTTTGTTGACAAAGAACACATATATGATGGTTTAATTTTCTTTGCTCTGGTTTGAGTTTCCAGACTCTGGAAATTTTATTGTTGCTCTGTTTGGATCCCAGGGAATAAAACAGTCTAGTGTTTCCCTCAAGTGTTTCTTCAAAAACTACCAGCCATGCCAAAGACAGAGTATAATAGAAAGTTTATTTTGTTCAAGAATGATATCCTAAAGAACAATGACAAAGTGTCTTAACCATTCAACATTTCAGTTAATTCAAAAGTTAAATACAGATATATGTGTGAGTGGTGTGTGTGAGGTGAAAGATGTCTTAGATTAAATGAACATATAAACTTCTTTCATCAAAACTGTGTCCATGATTTAATCATCTAACCCAGAGCTGGACTGGGATTCAGGAGTAGGCTTCGTGGACAAACTGCAGTTAACTAGCTGTGTGACTTCCTTAAAGCCTTTGCAACTTTATTTTAACTTGCTGAAAAATTAAATTTAATTTTTTGTCATCAAGAAATATTTGTTGAATATATTCTATTTAGAAGACATCCTTGTGCCATTCAGTATTAAAGTAATTTTAATCATGGAATGGCTCATTGTAGGAGAGTAGCACTTGAACCATGCAATTTACTTTCATAGAGAATATTTCTAAGATTATTCACTATGATCTGAACTCTCAGGTGACTGCCTTCTCAGAGATCCTCTTACTGATACACTTGCAAATACAAAGCAATAATCAGGATTCCTCTTCTCAGTAGACTCTCCTAACAAAACATTTTGAACTTTTGATCTCTTACCCTTTCCACAACCCCCAAAATTGAAAGTGCTGTCTGAAAAGCCCCAGACAAAGTGAACTTGTAATTAAAAAGACTATACAACTGCCTCTTCAGAACAACCATTTGTTTGTGGTTAAAAGCTGTACTCACCTGAGTGTGTACCATAATCCAGGAGGAAAGCACATAAAATTGATGGTTGAATTTTCTGCTAAGGGATTTAAATCAGCATTTTAAATGTCATTCTACTCATGCAGTTTTTTTAAGAGCCTCAAAGTTTGGCATAAAATTGTTTTTTCATATGCATTAAGATTGGATGAATGTCTGAGGTCATAACTGAGTCAAGAAAGGAAAGATTTTCTATTAAGTAAAACACTAATGTTCAGGAGTTTATTTTGTACAGCAAGTGGCTTGACATCCATGTATTCATCCATCATTTCTCTAATTTTGTGGTTGAGAGTATTTGAAACGCACATGTACGAAATTCCTTCATTTAAAATTTGTCTTTAGTTGTACATCTCATATTAGTTCCACGTGACAATATTCCACATTCTAGTTCTTCATTTTCTTGGTATCTTTTACTGCTAACACCTAAGGATTTAGAGGAAGAGGGAGGAAGTCAAATTTCTTAGGTCGTAGAGTTTATTCAGTTTATCTCTCCGAACTATACCTTTCCTCAGCTGTCACGTATGAAAAGCAACATTACTCCAGTCATTTTACTGAAAATAATCCCAAAGTTCAAAGAGTTAACTACAAATAATCCCAAAGTTCAAAGAGTTAACTACAAAGTTCATCTTGGTCCCATTTAGGAAGTATCATATTTAAAGCTTAGTTTACTTATTTTAGAGTTTTAGTTCATTATCTCTTTGTAAAACAAAACAATTGGAAATGTGATTACTCATTATTTTGGAAAATTTGCATTTAGGATTTAGGAATTATGATATATTTATTATTAATAATGATGAGTACTTATATTAAGTTTTTATTATGGATGAATCACCAAGCTAAGTGAATTCTGTTATCTCATTTTTCCAAGAATCCTAAGAGGTAGGCCATACCAAAATGAACATTGCACAGAGGAAGAAACTTTCCAAGCTCAACAGTAAGAAGTGGTAGACCTGATTATTGACCTTAGATTTGTCACGTTCTGAAACTAATGCCCTTAACCACACCAGTGGTTCTCAACTGGGGGCAATTTTGCCCTCTCCTGCTGGGGGACATTTGGCAATGGAAGGGGTTGCTACTGGCATCTAGTGGATACAGATCAGGGATGCTGAAAAACGTCCTACAATGCACAAGACAGCCACCCACAGCAAAAAATTATCCAGCTCCAAATGTCAATTTGCGAAACCCTGATTTACCCAAACATTTTCAATATCAACTAATGGATTATCCTGAATCTAACTTTGTTCACCATGTAGACTTCAAGGTAAAGCCTATCCAAATAAAGACTCCAGGTGAACTTGAATTCACTGACTCTGGAAAATATTGTGAAGTAGCCATCTTTATTGTTTGACAACAGAAAAATATACTTATAAAAATTTACAGGGAGATCTTCAAGATGGTGGAGATCACCTTCCTCCCCACAAATACATCAAAAATACATTTACATGTGGAACAACTCCTACAGAACACCTACTCAAGGCTGGCAGAAGACTTCAGACCTCCCAAAAGGCAAGAAATTCCCCATGTACCTGGGGTAGGGCAAAAGAAAAAAGAAAAAACACAGACAAAAGAATGGGGACGGGACCTGCATCTCTGGGAGGGAGCTGTGAAGGAGGAAAAGTTTCCACACACTAGGAAGCCCCTTCAATGGTGGAAACTGGGGGTGGTCCAGGGGAAGCTTCAGAGCCACAGAGGAGAGCACAGCAACAGGGGTGCAGAGGGCAAAACGGAGAGATTCCCACACAGAAGATTGGTGCCGATCAACACTCACCAGGCTGAGAGGCTTGTCCGCTCACCTACTGGGGCAGGTGGGGGCGGGGAGCTGAGGCTCAGGCTTCGGAGGTCAGATCCCAGGGAGAAAACTGGGGTTGGCTATGTGAATACGGCCTGAAGGGGGCTAGTGTGCCACAGCTGGCTGGGAGGGTGTGGGGAAAACTCTGGACCTGCCTAAGAGGCAAGAGGCCATTGTTTCAGGGAGCACGAGGAGAGGACATTCGGAGCACCGCCAAACAAGCTCCAGTGATGGGCACTAGCCACTGCTATCAGCGCAGACCCCAGATACGGCCATGAAACATTAACACTGCTGCTGCAGCCACCAAGAATCCTGTGTTCAAGCACAGGTCACTATACACACCTCTCCTCCTGGGAGTCTGTGCAACCTGCCACTGCCAGGGTCCCGTCATCCCAGAACAACCCCCACAGGAGAACACACAGAGCACCTCAGGCTGCTGCAATGTCACGCTGGCCTCTGCCGCCGCAGGCTCTCCCCGCATTCCATACCCCTCCCTCCCCCTAGCCTGAGTGAGCCAGAGCCCCATAATCAGCCACTCCTTTAACCCCCTCTTGTCTGAGCAAAACACAGGCGCCAGAGGGTGACGTACATGCAGAGGTGGGGCCAAATCCAAAGCTGAACCCCAGGAGCTGTGACAACAAAGAAGAGAAAGGGAAATTGCTCTGTGCAGCCTCAGGAGCAGTGGATTAAATCTCCACAATCAACTTGCATCTGTGGAATACCTGAATAGACAACGAACCATCCAAAAATCGAGGCAGTGGAACTTCAGACCAACTGTAGACTTGGGGTTTGCTGTATGGGACTGACTAGATTCTGATTTTTATGGTTATCTTAGTATAGTTTTTGGTGCTTGTTATCATTGGTGGATATGTTTATTCGTTTAGTTGCTCTCTTCTTTCTTTTTTATTACTTTCTTTATTTTAATAACTTTTTTTATTTTTCACTTTAATAACTTTATTTTATTTTATTTTTTACTTTATTTCTTTTTTTTCTCCCTTTTCTTCTGAGCCGTGTGGCTGACAATATCTTGGTGCTCCAGCCAGGTGTCAGGCCTGAGCCTCTGAGGTGGGAGAGCCAAGTTCAGGACATTGGACCACCAGAGACCTCCTGGCCCCAGGTAATGTCAGTTAGCAAGAGTTCACCCAGAGATCTCCGTCTCAATGCTAAGACCCCGCACCACTCAACAACCAGCAAGCTATAGTGCTGGACACCCCATGCAAAACAACTAGCAAGACAGGAACACAACCACACCCATTAGCAGAGAGGCTGATTAAAATCATATCAAGTTCACAGACACCCCAAAACACACCACCGGAAACGGTCCTGCCCACCAGAAACACAGGATCCAGCCTCATCCACCAGAACACAGGCACCAGTCCGCTCCACCAGGAAGCCTACACAACCCACTGAACCAACCTTACCCAGGGAGGGCAGACACCAAGAACAACGGGAAGTACGAATCTGCAGCCTGTGAAAAGGAGACCCAAACACAGTAAGATAAGCAAAATGAGATGATAGAGAAATAGACAGGAGATGAAGGAGCATGATAAAAACCCACCAGACCAAACAAATGAAGAGGAAATAGGCAGTCTACTTGAAAAAGAATTCAGGGTAATGATACAAAAGATGTTCCAGAATCTTGGATACAGAATGGAGAAAATACAAGAAACGTTTAACAAGGACCTAGAAAAACTAAAGAGCAAACAAACGATAAACAACCCAATACAAGAAATTAAAAAAATTCTCTAGAAGGAATCAGTAGCAGAATAACTGAGGCAGAGGAACAGATAAGTGACCTGGAAGAAAAAATAGTGGAAATAACTACCACAGAGCAGAATAAAGACAAAAGAATGAAACGAACTGAAGAAAGTCTCAGAGACCTCTGGGACAACATTACATGCACCAACATTCGAATTATAGGGGTTCCAGAAGAAGAAGAGGAAAAGAAAGGGACTGAGAAAATATTTGAAGAGATTATAGTTGAAAACTTCCCTAATATGGGAAAGGAAATAGTCAATCAAATCCAGGAAGCACAGAGAGCCCCATACAGGATAAATCCAAGTAGAAACACACCAAGACACATATTAATTAAACTATCAAAAATTAAATACAAAGAAAAAATATTAAAAGCAGCAAAGGAAAAGAAACAAATAACATACCATGGAATCCCCATAAGGTTAATAGCTGATCTTTCAGCAGAAACCCTGCAAGCCAGAAGGGAGTGGCAGGACATATTTAAAGTGATGAAAAGGTAAAACCTACAACCAAGATTACTCTACCCAGGAAGGATCTCCTTCAGATTCAACAGAGAAATTAAAACCTTTACAGACAAGCAAAAGCTAAAGAATTCAGCACCACCAAACAAACTTTACAACAAATGCTAAAGGAACTTCTCTAGGCAGATAACACAAGAGAAGGAAAACACCCACAACAAACCCAAAACAATTAAGAAGATGATAATAGGAACATACATATATATATAATTACCTTAAATGTAAATGGATTAAATGCTCCAGCCAAAAGACATAGACTGGCTGAATGGATACAAAAACAAGACCCGTATTTATGCTGTCTACAAGATACCCACTTCAGACATAGGGACACATACAGACTGAAAGTGAGGGGATGGAAAAACATATTCCATGCAAATGGAAATCAAAAGAAAGCTGGAGTAGCAATTCTCATACCAGACAAAATAAACTTTAAAGACTATTACAAAAGACAAGAAGGACACTACATAATGATCAAGGGATCAATCCAAGAAGAAGTTATAACAATTGTAAATATTTATGCACCCAACATAGGAGCACCTCAATACATAAGGCAAATGCTAACAGCCATAAAAGGAGAAATAGACAGTAACACAATCATAGTAGGGGACTTTAACATCCCACTTTCACCAAAGGACAGATCATCCAAAATGAAAGTAAATGAGGAAACACAAGCTTTAAATGATACATTAAACAAGATGGACTTAATTGATATTTATTGGACATTCCATCCAAAAACAAGTGAATACACTTTCTCCTCAAGTGCTCATGGAACATTCTCCAGGATAGATCGTATCTTGGGTCACAAATCAAGCCTTGGTAAATTTAAGAAAATTGAAATTGTATCAAGTATCTTTTCCGACCACAATGCTATGAGACTAGCTATCAATTACAGGAAAATGTCTGTAAAAAACTCAAACACATGGAGGCTAAAGAATACACTACTCAATAACCAAGAGATCACTGAAGAAATCAAACAGGAATTCAAAAAATACCTAGAGACAAATGACAATGAAGACACGACAGCCCAAAACCTATGAGATGCACCAAAAGCAGTTCTAAGGATGAAGTTTATAGCAATACAATCCACCTCAAGAAACAAGAAACATCTCAAATAAACAACCTAACCTTGTACCTACAGCAATTAGAAAAAGAAGAACAAAAAAACCCAGTTAGCAGAAGGAAAGAAATCATAAAGGTCAGATCAGAAATAAAAGAAAAAGAAATGAAGGAAACGATCACAAAGATGAATAAAACTAAAAACTGGTTCTTTGAGAAGATAAATAAAATTGATAAACCATTAGCCAGACTCATCAAGAAAAAAAGGAAGAAGACTCAAATCAGTAGAATTACAAATGAAAAAGAAGTAACAACTGACACTGCAGAAATACAAAGGATCATGAGAGATTACTACAAGCAGCTCTATGCCAATAAAATGGACAACCTGGAAGAAATTGACAAATTCTTAGAAAAGCACAACCTTCCGAGACTGAACCAGGAAGAAATAGAAAACATAACAGACCAATCACAAGCACTGAAATTGAAACTGTGATTAAACTCTTCCAACAAAGAAAGCCCAGGACCAGATGGCTTCACAGGTGAATTCTATCGAAAATTTACAGAAGAGCTGACACCTGTCCTTCTCAGACTCTTCCAAAGTAAAACAGAGTGGGGAACACTACCAAACTCACTCTACAAGGCCAACATCACCCTGATACCAAAAGCAGACAAAATGTCACAAAAAAAGAAAACTACAGGCCAAAATCACTGAGGAACTCAGATGCAAAAATCCTCAACAAAACACTAGCAAACAGAATCCAACAGCACATTAAAAGGATCATACATCATGATCAAGTGAGGTTTATCCCAGGAATGCAAGGATTCTTCAATATATGCAAATCAATCAATGTGATACACCATATTAACAAATTGAAGGAGAAAAACCAGATGATCTTCGCAATAGATGCAGAAAAAGCTTTCAACAAAATTCAACACCCATTTATGATAAAAACCCTCTGGAAAGTAGACATAGAGGGAACTTACCTGAACATAATAAAGGCCATATATGACAAACCCACAGCCAACATCATTCTCAATGGTGAAAAACTGAAACAATTTCCACTAAGATCAGGAACAAGACAAGGTTGCCCACTCTCACCACTGTTATTCTACAGAGTTTTGGAAGTTTTAGCCACAGCAATCAGAGAAGAAAAAGAAATAAAAGGAATCCAAATTGGAAAAGAAAAAGTAAAACTGTCACTATTTGCAGATGACATGATACTATGCATAGAGAATCCTAAGATGCTACCAGAAAACTACTAGAGCTAATCAATGAATTTGGTAAAGTAGCAGGATACAACATTAATGCACAGAAATCTCTTGCATTCCTATACACTAATGATGAAATATATGAATGAGAAATTAAGGAAACACTCCCATTTGCCATTGCTACAGTAAGAATAAAATACCTAGGAATAAACCTACCTAAGGAGCCAAAAGAACTGTATGCAGAAAACTGTGAGACACTACTGAAAGAAATAAAAGATGATACAAACAGATGGAGAGATATACCATGTTCTTGGATTGGAAGAATCAACAATGTGAAAATGACTATACTACCCAAAGCAATCTACAAAAAAATGCAATCCCTATCAAACTACCAAGGTCATTTTTCACAGAAGTAGAACAAAGAATTTCACAATTTGTCTGTAAACACAAAAGACCCCGTATAACCAAAGCAATCTTGAGAAAGAAAAACAGAGCTGGAGGATCAGGCTCCCTGACTTCGGACTACACTACAAAGTTACAGTAATCGAGACAGTATGGTACTGACACAAAAACAGAAATATAGATCAATGGAACAGGATAGAAAGCCCAGAGATAAACCCACACACATATGATCACCTTATTTTTGATAAAGGAGGCAAGAATATACAATGGAGAAGAGACAGCCTCTTCAATAAGTGGTGCTGGGAAAACTGGACAGCTACATGTAAAATAATGAAGTTAGAACCTTTCCTAACACCGTGTACAAAAATAAACTGAAAATGAATTAAGACGTAAATGTAAGGAAGACACTATAAAACTCTTAGAGGAAAACGTAGGCAGAACACTCTATGACATAAATCACAGCAAGATCCTTTTTGACCCACCTCCTAGAGAAAAGCAAATAAAAACAAAAATAAGCAGATGGGACCTAATGAAACTTAAAAGCTTTTGCTCAGCAAAGGAAACCATAAACAAGATGAAAAAACAACCCTCAGAATGGGAGAAATTATTTGCAAATGAAGCAACTGTCAAAGGATTAATCTCCTAAATATATAAGCAGCTCATGCAGCTCAATATCAAAAAATCAAACAACCCAATTCAAAAATGGGCAGAAGACCTAAATAGACACTTCTCCAAAGAATATATACAGATTGCCAACAAACACATGAAAGGATGCTCAACATTACTAATCATTCGAGAAATGCAAATCAGAACTACAGTGAGCTATCACCTCACACCAGTCAGAATGGCCATCATCAAAAAATCTACAAATAATAAATGCTGGAGAGAGTGTAGAGAAAAGGAACCCTCTTGCACTGTTGGTGGGAATGTAAATTGATACAGCCACTATGGAGAACAGTATGGAGGTTCCTTAAAAAGCTAAAAATAGAACTACCATACGACCCAGCTATCCCATTACTGGGCACATGCCCTGAGAAAACCATAATTCAAAAAAAGTCAGGTACCACAATGTTCATCGCAGCACAATTTACAATAGCCAGGACATGGAAGCAACCTAAGTGTCCATCAAAAGATGAATGGATATTGAAGATATGGCACGTATATACAAGGGAATATTACTCAGCCATAAAAAGAAACGAAATTGAGTTATTTCTATTGAGGTGGGTAGACCTAGAGACTGTCATACAGAGTGAAGTAAGTCAGAAAGAGAAAAACAAATACTGTACACTAACACACATATATGGAATCTAAAAAAAAAAAAATTGTTCTGAAGAACGTAGGGGCAGGACAGGCATAAAGACGCAAATGTAGAGAATGGACTTGAGGATACGGGGAGGGGGAATGGTAAGGGGGGATGAAGTGAGAGAGTGGCATTGACATATATACACTATCAAATGTAAAATAGATAGCTAGTGGGAAGCAGCCACATTGCGCAGGGAGATCAGCTCCATGCTTTGTGACCACATTTAGGTGTGGAATAGGGAGTGTGGGAGGGAGCCATGAGAGGGAGGGGATAAGGGGATATATATATACATATAACTGGTTCAATTTGTTATACAGCAGAAACTAACACACCATTGTAAAGCAATTTTACTCCAATAAAGATGTTAAAAAAAATTTACAAACATATGAGCTGCAATTTAATCAAAGACAAGAAGCCAAGTCAAAGATGTATTAAATTTCCATTTAAAACCCATAAACAACAAAACTTAGCATATCAGAGAGACAAAGAAGGTGTGTGAATCTAGATCTTTTAAGATGGAGTTAAGAAAGCTTCCATTGCTGTAATTTGTTCAATCAGAAAATCACTTTTTCCATTGATTTATACATTTCCTGGGACCTCTATACTTATGTAAATCATATGATAATTTCTAGATATTCCAACAAAAAGTCTCAATTAGCGTTTTCTTTGAATTAAAACAACCCAGTCCAAATCAGAATTGCTGGAACAGAAAAGATATAAAGAAGTGGCAGATTTATGTAGACCCAAACCTCTCACCAAGCACGCTGGTTAGTGTAGCTGCCTTTTTTTTTTTTTCCTACTGAAGCCCACGCGCCTAGAGTCCATGCTCTGCAACAAGAGATGCCACCGCAACGAGGAGTAGCCCCTGCTCCCCGCAACCAGAGAGAAGCCCACGTGCAGCAACGAAGACCCAACACAGCCAAAAAAAAAAGAAAAGAAAAGAAAAGAAGGGAGCTATAAAGGAAAAAAAACTTCTCTCTTTAATACTTAGGAGCAAGAGGAAGATGGAAAGAGCCAAGAGTGAAATGTAATCCCCTAGGGGATTAAACTATAACCTCCTAGAATTTTGAAGAAAGGGATATTTATGGAAGGTTGTCTGCTCTCTTGCTGTATTCTC
The DNA here is from genome assembly GCF_000442215.2 of Lipotes vexillifer. Taxonomy (NCBI): domain Eukaryota; kingdom Metazoa; phylum Chordata; class Mammalia; order Artiodactyla; family Lipotidae; genus Lipotes; species Lipotes vexillifer. The sequence continues at coordinate 2,378,467 of NW_006794332.1, read as the reverse complement.
ATAGGTGCTTTCTCTAGGAATTAGTAGTACATACAAAGATAAACGAGAAATCAAAGGCATTATTCATTATGGTCAGAAGTCAGATAATCTCCATTTATAGTTGGGGAACATTCACATACTAAGACATTAACTTTTCTTCAGTCTTAAACAGCAGTTGGAGGTATGAATTTTATCTTTTAATTCTTTTTTCCCTGTTAGTCATCAATTTAATACACATCAGTGAATACTTGTCAATCCCAATCACCCAATTCATCACACCACCACTCCCACTTGCCTGCCACTTTCCCCCCTTGGTGTCCATATGTTTGTTCTCCACATCTGAGTCTCAATTTCTGCCCTGCAAACTGGTTCATCTGTACCATTTTTCTAGGTTCCACATATATGCAGTAATATGCGTTGTTTTTCTCTTTCTGACTTACTTCAGTCTGTATGACAGTCTCTAGATCCATCCACGTCTCAACAAATGACCCGATTTCGTTCCTTTGTATGGGTGAGTAATAGTCCATTGTATATATATACCACATTTTCTTTATCCATTTGTCTGTCGATGGGAATTTAGGTTACTTCCATGACCTGGCTATTGTAAATAGTGCTGCAATGAACATTGGGGTTCATGTGTCTTTTTGAATTATGGTTGTCTCTGGGTATATGCCCAGTAGTGGGATTGCTGGGTCATCTGGTAATTCTATTTTTAGTACTTTAAGGAACCTCCATACTGTTCTCCATAGTGGCTGTATCAATTCACATTCCCACCAACAGTGCAAGAGGGTTCCCTTTTCTCCACACCCTCTCCAGAATTTGTTGTTTGTAGATTTTCTGATGATGCCCATTCTAACTGGTGTGAGGTGATACCTCATTGTAGTTTTGATTTGCATTTCTCTAATAATTGGTGATGTTGAGCAGCTTTTCATGTGCCTCTTGGCCATCTGTATGTCTTCTTTGGAGAAGTGTCTATTTAGGTCTTCTGCCCATTTTTGGATTGGGTTGTTTGTTTTTTTAATATTGAGCTGCATGAGCTGTTTATATATTTTGGAGATTAATCCTTTGTCCGTTGATTCGTTTGCAAATATTTTCTCCCATTCTGAGGGTTGTTTTTTTGTCTTATTAATGGTTTCCTTTGTTGTGCAAAAGCTTTTAAGTTTCATTAGGTCCCATTTGTCTATTTTTGTTTTTATTTCCATTACTCTAGGAGGTGGGTCAAAAAAGATCTTGCTGTGATTTATGTTACAGTGTTCTTCCTATGTTTTCCTCTAAGAGTTTCATAGTGTCCAGTCTTACATTTAGGTCTCTAATCCATTTTGAGTTTTTTTTGTGTATGGTGTTAGGGAGTGTTCTAATTTCATTCTTTTACATGTAGCTGTCCAGTTTTCCCAGCACCACTTATTGAAGAGACTGTCTTTTCTCCATTGTATATCCTTGCCTCCTTTGTCATAGATTAGTTGACCATAGGTGCATGGGTTTATCTTTGGGCTTTCTATCTTGTTCTATTGATATACGTTTCTGTTTTTATGCCAGTACCATATTGTTTTGATTACTGTAGTTGTGTAGTATAGTCTGAAATCAGGGAGTCTGATTCCTCCAGCTCTGTTTTTTTCCCTCAAGACTGCTTTGGCTACTCGGGGTCTTTTGTGTCTCCATGCAAATTTTAAGATTTTTTGTTCTAGTTCTGTAAAAAAAATGCCATTGGTAATTTGATAGGGATTGCATTGAATCTGTAGATTGCTTTTGGTAGTATAGTCATTTTCACAGTATTGATTCTTCCAATCCAGGAACATGGTATATCTCTTGATCTGTTGGTATCATCATTAATTTCTTTCATCAGTGTCTTACAATTTTCTGCATAGAGTTCTTTCCTCTTCCCAGGTTGGTTTATTCCTAGGTATTTTATTCTTTTTGTTGCAATGGCAAATGGGAGTGCTTCCTTAATTTCTCTTTCAGGTATTTCATCATTAGTGTATAGGAATGCAATATATTTCAGTGCATTGATTTTCTATCCTACAACTTTACCAAATTCATTGCTTAGGTCTAGTAGTTCTCTTCTGGCATCTTTAGGTTTCTCTATGTATAGTATCATGTCATCTGCAAACAGTGACAGTTTTACTTCTTCTTTTCCAATTTGTATTCCTTTTATTTCCTTTTCTTCTCTGATTGCCGTGGCTAGAACTTCCAAAACTATGTTGAATAATAGTGGTGAGAGTGGACATACTTGTCTTGTTCCTGATCTTAGAGGAAACACTTTCAGTTTTTCACCATTGAGAATGATGTTTGCTGTGGGTTTGCCATATATGGCCTTTATTATGTTGAGGTAGGTTCCACTTTCTTGAGAGTTTTTATCATAAATGGGTGTTGAATTTTATCAAAAGCTTTTTCTGCATCTATTGAGATGATCATCTGGTTTTTGTTCTTCAGTTTGTTAATATGGTGTATCACATTGATTGATTTGCATATATTGAAAAATCCTTGCATCACTGGGATAAATCCCACTTGATCATGGTGTATGATCCTTTTAATGTGTTGTTGGATTCTGTTTACTAGTATTTTGTTGAGGTTTTTTGCATCTATATTCATCAGTGTTATTGATCTGTAATTTTATTTTTTTGTAGTATCTTTGTCTGGTTTTGGTATCAGGGTGATGGTGTCCTCATCGAATGAGTTTGGGAGTGTTCCTTCCTCTGCAATTTTTTGGAAGAATTTGAGAAGGGTGGGTATTAGCTCTTCTCTAAATGTTTGATAGAATTCACCTGTGAAGCCATCTGGTCCTGGACTTTTGTTTGTTTGAAGATTTTTAATCACAGTTTCAATTTCATTACTTGTGATTGGTCTGTTCATATTTTCTATTTCTTCCAGGTTCAGTCTTGGACAGTTATACCTTTCTAAGAATTTGTCCATTTCTTCCAGGTTGTCCATTTTATTGGCATAGAGTTGCTTGTAGTAGTCTCTTAGGATGCTTTGTATTTCTGCGGTATCTGTTGTAACTTCTCCTTTTTCATTTCTAATTTTATGGAATTGAGTTCTTGCCCTCTTTTTCTTGATGAGTCTGGCTAATGGTTTATCAATTTTGTTTATCTTCTCAAAGAACCAGCTTTTATTTTTATTGATCTTTGCTATTGTTTTCTTTGTTTGTATTTCATTTATTTCTGCTCTGATCTTTATGATTTCTTTCCTTCTGCTAACTTTGGGTTTTGTTTGTTCTTAATTCTCTAGTTCCTTTACATGTAAGGTTAGATTGTTTATTTGAGATTTTTTGTTGTGTCTTGATGTAGGCTTCTATAGCTATAAACTTCCCTCTTAGAACTGCCTTTGCTGCATCCCATAGGTTTTGGATCGTTGGGTTTTCATTGTCATTTGTCTCTAGGTATTTTTTGATTTCCTCTTTGATTTCTTCAGTGATCTCTTGGTTATTTAGGAACGTAGTGTTTAGCCTCCATGTGTTTGTGTTTTTTACGTTTTATTCCCTGTATTTCATTTCTAATCTCATAGCGTTGTGGTTAGAAAAGATGCTTGATATGATTTCAATTTTCTTAAATTTACTAAGGCTTGATTTGTGACCCAAGATGTAATCTATCCTGGAGAATGTTCTGTGCACACTTGAGAAGAAAGTGTAATCTGCTGTTTTTGGATGGAATGTCCTATAAATATCAATTAAATCTATCTGGTGTATTTTGTCATTTAAAGCTTCTGTTTTCTTATTTATTTTCATTTTCATGATCTGTCCATTGTTGTAAGTGAGGTGTTAAAGTCCCCCACTATTATTGTGTTACTGTCGATTTCCTCTTTTAGAGCTGTTAGCAGTTGCCTTAGGTATTGAGGTGCTCCTGTGTTGTGTGCATATATATTTATAATTGTTATATCTTCTTTTTGGATTGATCCCATGATCATTATGTAGTGTCCTTCTTTGTCTCTTGTAACATTCTTTATTTTAAAGTCTATTTTATATGATGTGAGTATTGCTACTCCAGCTTTCCTGTGATTTCCATTTGCATGGAATATCTTTTTCCATCCCCTCACTTTCAGTCTGTATGTGTCCCTGTGTCTGAAGTGGGTCTCTTGTAGACAGCATATATATGGGTCTTGTTTTTGTATCCATTCAGCAAGCCTGTGTCTTTTGGTTGGAGCATTTAATCTGTTCACGTTTAAGGTAATTATCAATATGTATGTTCCTATTGCCATTTTCTTCATTGTTTTGGGTTTGTTTTTGTAGGTCCTTTTCTTCTCTTGCATTTCCCACTTAGATTAGTTTCTTTAACATTTGTTGTAGAGCTGGTTTTGTGGTGCTGAAATCTCTTAGCTTTTGCTTTTTGTAAAGCTTTTGATTTCTCCGTCGAATCTGAATGAGATCCTTGCTGGGTAGAGTAATCTTGGTTGTAGGTTCTTCCCTTTCATCACTTTAAGTATATCATCCCACTCCCTTCTGGCTTGTAGAGTTTCTGCTGAGAAATCAGCTGTTAACCTTATGGGAGTTCTGTTGTATGTTATTTGTCATTTTTCCCTTGCTGCTTTCAATAATTTTTCTTTGTCTTTAATTTTTGCCAGTTTGATAACTATGTTTCTCAGTGTGTTTCTTCCTGGGTTTATCCTGTATGGGACTCTCTGTGCTTCCTGGACTTGGGTGGCTATTTCCTTTCCCATGTTAGGGAATTTTTCAATTATAATCTCTTCAAATATTTTCTCTGGTCCTTTCTCTCTTCTCCTTCTGGGACCTCTATAATGCGAATGTTGTTGCGTTGATTATTGTCCCAGAGGTCTATTAGGCTGTCTTCATTTCTTTTCATTCTTTTTTCTTTATTCTGTTCCACAGCAGTGAATTCCACCATTCTGTCTTCCAGGTCACTTATCCATTTTTCTGCCTCTGTTATTCTGGTATTGATTCCTTCTAGTGTAGTTTTCATTTCAGTTATTGTATTGTTCATCTCTGTTTGTTTGTATTGTACATCTCTGTTTGTTCTTTGATTGTTCTAAGCTTTGTTAAACATTTCTTGCATCTTCTCGATCTTTGCCTCCATTTTTTTTCTGAGGTCCTGGATCATTGTCACTATCATTATTCTGAATTCTTTTTCTGGAAGGTTGCCTATCTCCACTTCATTTAGTTGCTTTTCTGGGGTTTTATCTTGTTCCTTCATCTGGTACATAGCCTTCTGCCTTTTCATCTTGTCTGTCTTTCTGTGAATGTGGTTTTTGTTCCACAGGCTGCAGGATTGTAGTTCTTCTTGCTTCTGCTGTCTGCCCTCTGGTGGATGAGGCTATCTAACTAGCTGGTATTTTTTATTGTAAAACTTTCTCAACGAAGGAAGTAGTGTACTGATGTTCATTCTGGCTTAGTCTTCGTATCTCAAGCAGAACCAGAGATCTAGGCCATTTCTGGACAGATCCCTTTCTTTTCTTCCAGTTTGTAGAAAATCTCATTATTTAATCCAGTCCATCTACCCTTTATCAAAGCTAGAGTTTTCCGTCTAAGTTCTCTGGGTCACTAATAGATCCTTGGTCTTTATGTATCAGAGTTGTAACATTGTAAGCAACAGACATCAGGAGGATCAAAAAGAAGGTTTAAAAAAGAGCACAGAAACTAACATAGCATTGTAAAGCAACTATACCCCAATTTTAAAAAAAGATAAAGAGCCACTAGGGATATCTAGGGAGCAGAGACAGGGTGCTGATATCTAGGGTGGCTGATGTAAAGGTCTCTTCAAAGCACCATTATTGAGATAAATCAACTTGAATAATTTTTAGTCTTTGTGTCACTCAAGTAAAGATTTGTGAATCTTTCCATGGAGTATCTGATTTACCTGGATTGGCCAGGGGAGGACACAGCACTGTGGTTGAGACTGTCACCCATCTAATAGAATAGGGGTAGTTTCTCAGAGAGAAAACATGATATTACTAGATGAAGGTGGATTCAAGTTAAGCAAAAATAGTAGATATCCACTACACTCATATTTCTTTTTCTTCCTCTCCCGACTATCTTGAAACTCTGAGAAATATATTTATGCGTCTTCCAATTTTCATACTATATCTCTTGATGCCTCTACAGATTCCTTACCATCACATGTACTTAATGGCATATTCCTGCCCTCCCCTTAAATAACCCCATAGTTCCTCCTTTTTCTCACTAGTGGGAAAGCCCACTACCACCTCCTCTGTGGAAGTCCAAGGATAGGAATTGGATATATGTAAAACGTGCAAAATGAGGATGAAGCTATACCTGAAATTTACTAATTGTCATCCTAGATATTTGAGAAGGTGGTTTTCACACCATGTTTCATGGTACTTCAAAATTCCATGCTGGGGCTTCCCTGGTGGCGCAGTGGTTGAGAGTCCGCCTGCCGATGCAGGGGACACGGGTTCGTGCCCCGGTCCGGGAGGATCCCACATGCCGCGGAGCGGCTGGGCCCGTGAGCCGTGGCCGCTGGGCCTGTGCATCCGGAGCCTGTGCTCCGCAACGGGAGAGGCCACAGCGGTGAGAGGCCCGCGTACCGTTAAAAAAATAAATAAATAAATAAATAAATAAATAATTCCAAGCTCTTTTTAAAAGGATTATACTTGCTTTTAATACAGACCCTCACAGTTTTATCCATGACTGATTTCAGTATCACCCAGAAATTAGGGAGTTAAAGCAGGAAAAGAGTGTAGCCCAGAATAGTATAGAAGGCACACATCTTGAAGGAATGCAGATATTCAAATATTCTGATGAAAGATTATTCTTATTTAAAAGTAACCACTAAAATGGAAAACAACAACAACAGCTAAAGGAAATGATAGTACATCTGAAACCCTAGCCATGGTACCAGCATAGAAATGTAAAAAGCTGAGGAAACCTGACACACTGTACTTTTGCAGTAATATCTTAGGCGAGCCAGAAATTGTCACATACAAAAATAATGTGGCTGAGTGCCTGTACACATGTATAGAACTCGGGGATGAAGTGAGGAAGGAAACTAATATGTAGCAATTTTTCCACATATGGTAAAACCCTATTTTACAGCCTTGTTTAGGATTTGAAATGGTGGGAAAACATATCATAAAATACCACTTACAAAGAAAGGAATTTTAAAAAGCAGAGATAATGAAACATTTTCTCTATATAAACATCTTATTCTTCCCTGAAATCACAAACAGCTGCAGTATATTCTGACTAATTACAACTGAATCGTAAGAATCACAGCATGATAAGAACCCTAAGTGGTATCAGTATGGTGCAAGTTGATTTTAAATCCTAAAGTTCTATGTGATTCAGGTTTTATTCACACTTGGGCCATCAATTTTAAAGAAATAATACTAGCGTTAATTTGGGTCATTTGCCAATGTACCTAAATGTTTTTAGCACTGTGGAATATTTTAACAAACTTTAATAAAGCATTATTAGTTGAGATGCCACTTATTAAGAATTTATGGTTATTATATACTGATGGAGCTCACCTTTGCATTATCAGTGGAAATGGAAAATATTGTTCAGAGTAATATTTGTTTCCTTGATAATAAGGGCTAACTATGTGTTTTCAGGCACCAATTTAGCAGCAAAGATCTATTCTTTACATACGAAATTATAAAACTGAAGATTTTGGAGGGTCCTTGCAGATGAGGGAGTATACCAAGAGTGTAAATTTACTTACCTAATAAATGGACTAGTAACTAATTCATCTGATCCTTGACTTCTCAAATACACCTCTTCTCATGAATCTTACCTCTTAATGTGTGTATTTATAAGGATCTCTAAGGTTCAGGGACTGTGAAAGATTTAGTCCTACTCTCCCTTCTTCATCAAACTGTTATCAAGTGTGCAGGACTTCCTATGAGCCCAATTCTTGTGATAAATATGTAGAGATGATAGAGACAATACACAGTACAAAATCTTACCCTGAGCATTATATGCTGCCTAGAGAAGGACAAATTAAAGGAGTTAAAAGCTAGAAAACAATCCAAAGTCCCATATAGCTAAGAGGTAGGTTAGAACATAGAGGCTCTAAATGCCAAACAGAACGAACTAACTCTGAAAAGGAGCTGGAGTAATTTCACAAAGAATAACTTCATCCACCTTCTGGTTTTCCCTGGAATCCAAAACCAGGAACTGGATTGCAAAACGTGAAGACAATAGAGAATTTTGATGCGCAGTTTATCCTTGTCACTTAGAATCTTCCTTTTCACCTAAACTACAATAGCGTGCATCTAAGTACTTTTAAGTCTTTTCTTCGACCTTAGATTTAGTTATATTCCAATACTTCTGTTATTTCAATATACAGTTTTCCCCCAAGATTCTGATAAATTATAGTCATTTTTAAAAGGCACTAAAATGTTATGAGACTGTGATATCTTACCTACAGTCCTAACAGGTAATTAAATTCCAGACCTGTGAAATTTTCAACTAGTCAATTAAAGTAATATTTCCTTTTCACCCTGAAACTAGTGTGTGATGAAACCAGGTACTTATTAATAAACCATTACCAGGCTTCCCTGGTGGCACAGTGGTTGAGAGTCCGCCTGCCGATGCAGGGGACATGGGTTCATGCCCCGGTCCGGGAAGATCCCACATGCCGCAGAGCAGCTGGGCCCGAGAGCCATGGCCGCTGAGCCTGCACGTCCGGAGCCTGTGCTCCGCAACGGGAGAGGCCACAGCAGTGAGAGGCCTGCATACCGCAAAAAATAAAATAAAATAAAAATAAACCATTACCTTCCACCCAGAGGGCAAAAACTTTCTGGAAGTGAGAAAGTGAGCCGTAACTATGTAATTTTAAAAGAATTCATTGAATATCTGCTGCCTGTCTTTTAAAGAGATTCTCAGAACTCATTTGGATCTACTGGCCTTCCTAGGTTTCTATCTAGTTCCTTTATCCTCTTTGCTTGAATCTCAGCCAGAATCCTTCCTGTGGATGGTCTCCCCAATGACAATTGCTTCCTCTCTGGATTTCCTGGTGTTGACCCCATCACCATGTACCATAAACCATAATAGTAATAGCTGAGCTAGACTCTCCCCTGCCACCATCACCACTTACTGCTACCTGTTTTTGTAAGTCATGGCCAAATGCTCCAGATCCATAGATCTTTGTCTAATTGGCTGCATTGTCAGCACCAACAGCTGAGACAGCTCCCAAGAGCCTTTTTGGCTCTAGAAGGTGAATCCGGTGCCACCCTCGCATCTCCGTGCATCAGCTTTCTCAGACTAAGTAATTTTTTGTGCCTCTTTAAATAGTATAAGCATATTCTAACCCCCTGCACACTCGTGTTCTTTGTATTCAGCCATATCCCATCCTATATTTGTACAATATCTTAACTACATTTTTATTACAAAAGGTTTCAAACAGAACAGTTGAAAAAATATGCTATTGAACGGAAGCCCACCACCCAACAACCTATAATCAACAGTTGACATTTGCCATATTTGCTTTATTTATCACCTATCTATCTATCTATCTATATCTATCCATCTTTCTACCTATTTCGCTGAATCTTTGAAAAAAAATTTTAGAAATAATGTTACTCCTAAATATTTCAGTATGCATGTAGAAAAAGGGCATTCTCCTACAGAACCACAACATTATTTCATACCTGGGATAATCAATAATAATTTATTAATTGATGTCTAACCTATCTATCTAATTTACCCATTTTCCCCCAAAATGCCCATGCAATTGCTTTTATGAACCAGGGTTCTATCAAAATTCACATATTTCATTTGGTTTTTATATCACTTTAATTTCATTTGGTCTAGAGCAGTCTTCCCAACATCATTTTCTTCCCCATGATATTGACTTTTCTATGAGAGTAAATAAAATAGCTCACATTCTACATTTGCCTGATTGCTGTCTTGTTGGATTTTTAACTTGTTCCTTTACACTCAGTATTTCTTATAACCTGAAAATTAGATCTAAAGTGTTGGTTATATTCAGGTTAAGTATTTTTGCAAGAATATTTTATAGGTGATTCTGAGCACCTTACAATGCATCACATCAGGAGGCATACAATATCAGGTTTCTCCTCTGTTGGTCACAGAAATTTGATCTCTTTTGTGTGGTTACCACCAGATCCCTCCATCGTTAAGGTTTATTTTTCACTTTGCAATTTGCTAGTGACATGTGGTGCGAGTGAACATTGGGAATATCACCATGCATTTCTCAATGGCCTTTCACATAAGAGTTTATCATTCTTGATAAACTTATTAATGATCCTTTAAGGGAATAGTCATCTCATTGGGGTTGCAAAATTGTGATTCCTTTATAATACTATTTCTTGTACATTTATTGGTTGATAATCTTCTATAAAGAGCTTTCCATAGTAAAGTTGGTATGGACAACAGTTTCTCCTCCAAAGGCAAAGAAGTTCTTAATTATTTTCCTTTAATTATCAACATTTAAAGTAAGAAGTTGGTATATTAGTTACCTCCAATAGTGGCAAATGGGTATCCCTCTTATTTTTTTCTCTCTTTCTCAGAGAACCACCGTGGACTTTTGAATTTTTATATATTTAATATTTTCAACCAATGATAGTGAATAGTGCCAGAAAAAAAATTTATGTATATATAGTATTTCATATGGGTGTTTCTAATTAAAATTTAATGTTACAGTTTTAAATTATTTTATATTTATAGCTCTTTTCTTTAATAATGAAAATTTTGGTTCCTGAGATATTTACTTATTTATTTTACCCTATCATATAAAATAGGTTCTAAGTTATAGCACCAATTATTACTAATAACAATAAAACTATCAAGAGAAATTTAAGATTTATTTGAAGTGCTTTTGTGCTTGGGATATATTCTAAGATTATAGTCTTAAAAATATAATCAGAATACTTGGGTCAAAAGTCACTTGAAATTTTTTTTTTCTGAGTTGTATTACTAATTTAAAATAGAGTTAGGTTTATTTATTTTGGTTTCTTTTCAGTTTTAACTTTTCCTATTTTTAATATCTTTTAATATGTAATATATTTACATAGTTCAAAAGTGAAAATTACATAAAAAGAAAGATATACTCAGAAAATCTTGCTTCCTTCTATCTACCTCCTACTTCATTCTTCCCATTCATCTGCTATGTTACCATTTTTAAGTGTTTTCTTTCTGCAACACACACACACACACACACACACACACACACACACACACTGTTCTGCACTTTGCTTTTTCCACTGAATACATCCTGAACATTATTCCAAATCAGCACATAGAGATAGTCTTCATTTCCTTTAAGGTCTGCAGAGTACTTCATTGGGTGTATGTGTCATAGTTTATTCCACCATCCCTATTGATGGACATCTGAATTACTTTTAACCTTCTGCTGTTACAAAAAAAAAAAAATCCTTAAATAACCTTATGCATATGTTGTTTTGTATTTGTGGAGTTATGTCTCTTTAGGAAGATTTCTGGAAGTGAGGTTCTTAGGTCAAAGGAAAACGTGAGGATAAATTTTTTAGATGCTGTCAAATTCCCATTCAGAGGGGTTGTGCCATTTTGCTCTCCCATTAGTAATGTCTGCCTCACTGAGTTGTTTCAAATGTTCAGATATGTACCAATCTGATAGGTGAGAAATATCACAGTGTAGTTTTAATTTTCATTTTTCTTATTATGAGTGAGATAAAGCATCTTTTCACATGTTCAGTAGCCATTTGTCTCTCTTTTTTATCAACTGTCCACTCTTTTGCCCCAGTGTTCTATTGGGGTTTTGAACTTTACCTTTACTGGTTTATGATCTTTTTTATTAGAACAGAGTAGTGGTTCCCAGCTGGGAATGATTTTGCCTCCTGCATGGCTCCCTTCCCTAGGACAATTGGCAATGTCTAGAAACATTTTTGGCTGTTACACCTGGGAAGGGGTTGCTACTGGTATCTAGTTGGAAAGGCCAAAGATGCTGCTAAACATTCCACAATGCATGGGGCAGCCACCACAACAAAGAATTATCTAGCCCCAAATGTCAAAGGTGCTGAGGTTGAGAAACACTGAATGAGACCTTTGTGATATAAATTGTAAATATTTTCTCCTGATTTGTCCTCTGATTTTGCTTATAACATTTTCTTTTCTAAGTAGTTTAATTTCACTATTTACTCTTATTCTTCTGATTTAAAGTCATAGGTAGAAAGGGTCTCCCAGCTCTCAGGTTGTAATAGAATTCACTGTATTTTTTCTAGAACTTATATGGTTTTATATTTTACATTTATGTAAAATTGATCTTGGAATTAATCTTGAGGTAAGTGTAAGGTAAGATTCAATTTTTTTGCTTTTCCTAAATGGCTCTCAGCCTGTACCAATATTATCTATTCTAAAGGTCATCTTTTTCCCCAGTGGTTTGAGATGCCAACTTTATCATATACTCAATTTCCATATATTCCTAAATCTGTTTCTGTTTTTTCTATTTGTTTCATTGCCCTGTCTATTCATGAACCAATACCACACTGTTTTATTTATAGAGGCTTTACAACAGAGGGAATATGAAGCAGAGGATTAGTTATACAGATGATGGGAGCATAGAGAGGCCAAATGGGGGCAGTGAGGTGACCTAGAGACTAGCAAAAGCAGGAAGCCATTAGCATCCTTAGGCTGAGAGACAAAAGGAGATGGTGGTGTTATCAGAGCCCAGGGACCAACAAAACCAAGGATATCATGGAACCGTGCAAAAGAAACAGTCACTAATGAGATGCTTTCCAAGGCAGAAAGGGAGAAAAATACCCCTGTCTTCTGCATCACTAACACTTTCCAGTCTCTTACAAGAGCTCCGCATTGACTATACAAGCCCACCTTGAAACCAGCTGATTTGGAAGCCTGGGGAAACACAGGCCACACAGGTCAGCCCCCTGTGATACAGAGAAGAACAGGAGAAGAACAAGGGCGGAACCTTAGGGCAGATAGGTCCAGGTCCAGCAATACTGGCTCTCTTAGTTCAGGGGCTACTTCTGTTGATATGTGAAGGATTTTTTAAATTGTTTTGGTTTTGTTTTGTTGATTTTTGTTGCTGTCTTTTTTGTTCATTTTTAATACATTTTGCTTTGATATGACCCTTATTTTAAATAATTTCTTTTCCCCTTTATATCCAAACCTCCAAGGAACACCTGAATTACCTAGAGTGCCACCTTCTCTATCAGAAAAAGTACCTGATAGAGACCACCACCTTCAGTCTTACCTGCTAAGTTCCTCTCTTCCAACTCTCCAGTATTCAGTACTGTGCTCCACCCGATCTTAGGCTGTTCTGAATATTTTCTCACACAGAATTGGACCAAGTTCCACCCTTAGACCCAGGCAAGTGTGACCCTTGGCTCAGGCCCTGTGCTTTAAGGGATCCTAAGATTTGGGGTACCTTCTTCAAAATTTTTCTGAGGTCCTTTCCAGTGCCTTGGACTGAGCAGGGCTGACATTGCCTAACAATGCTGTCTGGGCCTGGCTCCCTGAATCCAGACCAGGATCTACATGGGCCCTAGTCCCCACTGCTTGCCTTTGAGGCACTCTATAACTTTCTGCTCTGCACATGGAATTGCCTGATGCCCCCTGGGAGCTCTGGGACTGACACACTTCTGGGTTATCACAGGGCCTCATGGCCAATACCAGTTCTAGTTGGGTAGCCTGGTGAATGTATCACTCCTCCTGGCTACCACAGTATTTCTTTTGTGGGATCACATGAAACTGATCTGCCAGAATAGTGCTGACTTGCTGATTTGGGTAACTCTCACTCATGTCAAACACTGGAGGAGTTTCAGGGCTGTGGGCTATCAACCATCAGTCATTGACCCTTGGGCTTGAACTGTGGGCCTGTGCATTATCATTTCTCACTGGCTCAAGTTTGACCATTGTGATGACTCCAGTCTACAGCACTTGGGGGTGGCAGGGACTGCAAGAGGCAACTTGACACTCTGCATTCCCAGCCACTGGCACCCAGAATGCTCACCCCACCCCCTCAGCAGGCTCCATGCCATGTATCAGGTAATCCTCCTGGGTGATGATGCTACTGTCTTCTGAGACCGTTCAAGACTGTTGCTCAACACTGTCAATGGGCCCTTCTGATTCATGTTCTTCAGATGATTCAGTGTTACTGTGCTCCCCAGGGTTAAGTCTAAGCCATGCTAAATGAAGGATGGATATTCGTTTTGCACAAATGGAACTTCTCTTCTTACACTGAGCATAGGCCCCTTGCCTATCTTCCCTACTTGTAGCAGTTTGTGGAAGGCAAGAGTAGAGTCAACATTGAAAGCAGTAACATTTTTAAGAATGTGATTTGGGCCTAAATAGTTCAAAAGGAACACGGTTGGAAGATGCACTGAGTTTACACCATAAAATGGCAATCAGTAAATTTAACGTGACCAGAAAACAAACAATCATTCTCATTTTCCAGAATACTCTGGGAATGATTTGCATTCATGATCATCATCAACAAAGCATGGTAACAATTTTGAGAGAGTCATTGAAGTCAGAATTTACAGGTGGCATGATAAATGATGCAGTGTCATGAGTAATGATGTAACCAGCACTAAGTGAATGGTATTAGCACAGTAGGTACAAAAGGATCTGTGTTGTTTAAATACATACAGGTTCTGGAGAGTCGTGATAGTAACAATAACCGTATTCGTACCTTCTCCTCATGGCTAAGGAACTTACTGGCTAAGAATGGTACGTATGACAATAAAGAACATGAAGGCATAATTCCTGGATCTGAACAGGAAGCGGTAGTGACTACATACTGATTGTATAATAAAAAATACGTTAAGAGCCTTTTCTCTACTGGTTGTTCTAAGTCTTCATTGATAAATCACTATCAAGGTGCATGAATTGTGTAATACACTTAAATCAAAATCTTTATAGACAGTAATGCCACAAAAGCAAACTATTTGCCCAGTACCTCACACCCGGGATGGTCCTGGTTGGACCTTCTTCTTTTGGGGGAATGCTTGTCGGTCCCTTATATTTTACTACTCTGGGAAACCTGATTCACTATTCTCTTCAGTGTGCAATTTCCCTCCCTACCCACTAAGGTGAGGGCTGAGGAGTCACTTTTTTTGGTTTCAGATGATTACTTCTGCCACTTACATGTAAATCTACTCTAGTGTCCAAACTATGCTCTGGGATGAGTTACGGTGATTTTATTTGCTCTCCTTGGTTTGATCTGAAAGATTTGTTGAATAATGTTGGAGGGATTCCATCAGGCAGCTTATATTATCCTATGAGACCTGAAACTCAAGGGTAAATTCAGATTTTGTGAGTCCTGGAGCTTATATTATTTTGGAGGCCCCCTTTAAGAAAAATGTTATATAAATAATTAGGTACAGGTGTCTGGAAAGTTCTGGTGTAGATCAGGGGTCCTGAAGGTTAAGCATCATGAGCTTCTTGGTAAATCTGCCTTTGCTGGAAAAACCTTTTTTTAAAAAATATTCTCAGTGCAAAATGTTGTCTATTTCTTTTAAATTTCACCTTGTTAAATTTCTTCCTCTTGAGAACTTTTATCTATTATACAGTCTATTATTTATTCCTCTTGGCTTCATGTCATTTGTAAATTAGTATTTCATCTATTATTTCATTCATCACTGTAAAATAATGAATAAATCAGTTAAAGGTTTCACTAAATATATTTTATTGAAATGTTTGTTACTAAGGAAAATAATCTCATCCTTCCTTTCCTACCCAGTTTCTATCTTCTCCTTTAAAGTCAACCTTCTTACCCTACTATAATCATCTTTATTAAAAGTGAAAATTGGGAAGTCTGCTAAAGATTTATTGATAAGCTAGGTCAAGGAATATCTCCTTTATCTACATTGGCTGTAATGAGGTGAGGAAAGATCCACTTAATTTTTGTAAAATACTTGACTATTTCATAGCAGATTTGTAACAATCTTCCAGGTTCTAAACATTCTCAGATGTCATTGACATATACAATTTGACACTAGTGGAATGGGTAATTATTTACTCTAAGATCAACTAAACTTCAGGTATGTATCTTACAATTCCCTTAATTTAGTAATCAAATATGAATAAAATAACAAAGAGTCCTTAGGAGTTAATTATTTTCATACTCCTGAGCCCCTACTGGGATAAAATGTATTTTTTAGAGGTTATCGAACTATTCAGAGGAGAAAATATAGAAATTAGCAGAATTAATTGATTGATTCTTTTAAAGTATGTCAGAAACTATCAAACTCTTAGAGGAAAACATAGGCAGAACACTCTATGACATAAATCACAGCAGGATCTTTCTTGACCCATCTCCTAGAGTAATGGAGATAAAAACAAAAATAAATAAATGAGACCTAATGAAACTTCAAAGCTTTTGCACAGCAAAGGAAACCATAAACAAGACCAAAAGACAAGCCTCAGAATGGGAGAAAATATTTGCAAATGAATCAACTGACAAAGGATTAATCTCTAAAATTTACAGGCAGCTCATGCAGCTCAATAACAAAAAAATAAACAACCCAATCCAAAAATGGGCAGAAGACCTAAATAGACATTTCTCCAAAGAAGATATACAGACTGCCAACAAACACATGAAAGAATGCTCAACATCATTAATCATTAGAGAAATGCAAATCAAAACTACAATGAGATATCATCTCACACCAGTCAGAATGGCCATCATCAAAAAATCTAGAAACAATAAATGCTGGAGAGGGTGTGGAGAAAAGGGAACACTCTTGCACTGCTGGTGGGAATGTGAATTGGTTCAGCCACTATGGAGAACAGTATGGAGGTTCCTTAAAAAACTACAAATAGAACTACCATATGACCCAGCAATCCCACTACTAGGTATATACCCTGAGGAAACCAGAATTCAGAAAGAGTCATGTACCAAAATGTTCATTGCAGCTCTATTTACAATAGCCCGGAGATGGAAACAACCTAAGTGCCCGTCGTCGGATGAATGGATAAAGAAGATGTGGCACATATATACAATGGAATATTACTCAGCCATAAAAAGAAACGAAATTGAGCTATTTGTAATGAGGTGGATAGATCTAGAGTCTGTCATACAGAGTGAAGTAAGTCAGAAAGAGAAGGACAAATACCGTATGCTAACACATATATATGGAATTTAAGAAAAAAAAACATTTGTATTATTTGTTAGATTCCACATATGAGTGATATCATATCTGGAGGGGTGGGATAGGGAGGGTGGGAGGGAGGGAGACAAAGAGGGAAGAGATATGGGAACATATGTATATGTATAACTGATTCACTCTGTTATAAAGCAGAAACTAACACACCATTGTAAAGCAATTATACCCCAATAAAGATGTTAAAAAAAAAAAAAAAGAAAATTACACTGAAGCTTGATAGATAAAACACATATTTGGAAATAAACTTTAAAAAATATTATAGAAGATAGTTTCATAAATATGTGATATAATATGTTAGAAGACCATGGTAAAAAACAACAACCAAAGACTCAGTTTCTTGTTTAATTTCTGCTTCTAACTATGTAACTTTGGATATGATGTTTAGTACCTATAAATTTTAGACTTATGACCCTAGGGGTTTTTTTTCATTTCTTCCATTCATTAGGCTTAACATGGAGAGTGAGTTCTGAATCATGTATATATTTTCTACTTAAGACCTCTATCATGGGCAAAGTATTTTATGACTTTAAGCCTGTTACCTAACTGTAAAGGAAATTCCTACCTCATAGGGTTTTTTTTTGTGTGTACAGGTTAGATGAGATAACATATGTAAAGTGTTCAGCAGAGAGACTAGCAGGTAATTAGAATTCATCCAATGTTGGCAGTTAGAATTAGGTTTTATTGTGTCAAGTTATTTTCTAAGCATAGTAAAATTTCTGAGGCTACAGTTTCAATGAAATGCTCTCTACTTTTGAACATGCCAATGGATTTTGGCAATATGCCATTTAATTTCACTGAACAGTTCAGTCATTGCCCTTGTGATGCTTTAGAATATGTCTATAGTGCTGTTGATTCTTAGGATTTTCTTCATAATTATTCCAGGTTTATAATATTCTCAGAAAATATCTAAGTATTAACTTCCCTACATAGTATATATGTTTTGCTTCACCTTCTTTCCTGACATTTGGGATTACATAGAAACTTTCACGTGTTGATACAGGTACTTAGTCATCTTCTTGACTGCATATGCAAATGTAAAGGAAATGTGAAGATAAAATGTAGAACTCATAATTTTAAAGTAATTTTTCTTTTGAAATTAAATGTAGTCAAGTGCCTAGCTCTCTCCCACTCCCAATGCTGTTACAAAGTATAAACAAATCACCAATCATTCCAATGATTATGTAATTTTATAAGTTTTAATAAATTTCAGCCAATTAATTAGAAAACACTATATAGATATTCAAATTTGACCATTCAGACAGAGAAAATTCACTAAATCACACTAAAGCTAATTTATCAACCAAATCATATTGACAATATATTTTTTCCTTTATTTTGCTGAAATCCAGTGTATCTCTTTTTCCTTTTGTTGCTTATGCCTGTGGTGTTATATCTAAGAAACCATTGCCTACCCTAATATCAGGAAGATTTCCGCCTGTGTATTTTTGGTTTTTTTCATTTTTGGCTGTGTTGGGTCTTTGTTGCTGTGCACAGGCTTTCTCTGGTTGGGGCAAGTGGGGGTTATTCTTCATTGCGGTGCACAGGCTTCTCATTGTGGTGGCTTCTCTTGTTGTGGAACACAGGCTCTAGGTGCATGTGCTTCAGTAGTTGCAGCGCGTGGGCTCAGTAGTTGTGGCTTGTGGACTCTAGAGTGCAGGCTCAGTAGTTGTAGCACACGGGCTTAATTGCTCTGTGTCATATCGGATCTTCCTGGACCAGGGCTCGAACCCATGTCCCCTGCATTGGCAGGTGGATTCTTAACCGCTGTGCCACCAGGGAAGTCCCTTGACCATATATTGACAATAGTGCTGGATGATTGACCCCACACTTTCCATTTGTATGTACCATTAACACAAATTCTTAACCACTTAATTCTGAGAAGTAGCTTCAGATACATCTGTTAACTTTCCTACAAGCATACCTTTCCTTCCTTTCTTTCCTATGTCTTATTTTGGCTGATAAAGTATAATACCAGGTATTAAGGAAGGAACAAAAGCCCTGATAATAAGGAGTTGCTTAATAAAGTATTTGGTACTAGACTTTCAAAAATAGTTTCTTTTTATGAGTTTAATAAAAAGTATACCTAGTACTTGATTAGTCAGCTTTTGCTGTGACAACAAACCACAAAATCTTAATGGCTTAACACCAATGAAAACTTATTTCTTGCTCATAGGTTTGCAAGTTGGCTGGACTGGACAGGACCCAGGCCAGGTTCAGCTGGGTTTGGGTCATTTGCACTATTCCATGTGTCTTTTCACTCAGGGACCCAGACTCAAGAAGCAACCACTATTTGGGGCATGCTTACTTATGGCAGAGAGCATAATCTTAAGAGAGTGAGGGAGGCATATAGTGCCTCTTGAAGCCTCTGCTTGGGTCACTACAGTGGTCCTTCCACCACATTCTTTAGGTCAAAGCATGTCACATGGCCAAGCCCAAAGTCAGTGGGACAGAGAATTGTACTTTGTACACAGGGAAGCTGTGCCAAAGGAGGAAATGAGTATTTGTGAACAAAAGTGCAATCTTCTATAGTACTTATATTATTTAGTATATGACATTTGGCCTTCAGAAACCCCTAAATTCACACTCACATCACTAGGTGTCTTATATATAAGGCAGTCATAGAATTTTAGCATTTTTGAGATGAAGGGACTTTGAAGAATCTGTAATCCTACTGCTTCATTTAACAGATAAAATAGTGTGACTTGGAGATGTTAAATGACTCTTGCCTCTGATAAGATTCTGTTAGTGGCAAAGATGGATGTGAAACCCAGCTTACCATTCTTCACAACCAATACATTCTGTCACCAATTGGTTAGTTATTTAGCCTAGCCTAGATACTCTTCTGAGAAGTGAAAAAGAGTGAAACTTCTAATTCAGAGTAGAAAAATCAAGAGTTTACCATAGCTCTCTCCTCAGCCTATAAAGATTTAATAATTCAGTTTTAGTTCTACTAAAATTAATTGTCCATTTACAGTAAACTGGGTTCTGCACAAAGGTCTTCAAGTCAAAAATATAGAAACATTAACACTTTACCAAAACCACTGAAAGGCTAGAAAGACAAGACAGGATAAAGTACAATTGATATTTATGTGACTATCAAGATTATAAATTAAACACAAAATAATTAAAAGTAGTTTACACTAAGATTAACTAGTATCCAGTAGTTCCCCTTATCCACAGGGGATATGTTCCAAGACCCTCAGTGGATGCCTACAGATAGTATCAAACCCTATACTTACTGTGGTTTTTTCTTATACATACATAAATATGATAAAGTTTAATTTATAAATTAGTATAGTAAGAGATTAACAATAATGAATAATAAAATAAAACCATTATAACAGTGTACTGTAATAAAGGTTATGTGAATGTGGTCTATCTCTCTCTTTCTAAAAATATCTTATTGTACAAATGTAAAGGCTTTTCCATCTTAACTTAGCACACACTGTGGCCATAACTTTTCCATGAGGTGCGACAGCAAAAGTAGCATGAATTTCTTTTTCTTTCTTGAGAATTTCATGGATAGAAGCTTTGTTCTTACCATAGATCATAGCAACATCAGCATATAATTTTTTTTTCTTTCCTTCTTAAGTCTAGAATCATCTTTTTACATAAAAGAAGCCCTTTACTGCTTCTCTTGGGCATATCCAAATCGCCAGCATCACTACTCCTGTGCTTTGGGGTCACTATCAAGTAAAGTAAGGGTAACTTGAACACAAGCCCTGCAATAACGAGACAGTGGATCTGATAACTGAGGTGCCTACTAAGTGACTAATGGGAAGGATATGTTGGACAAAGCAATGATCCACATCCTGAGTGGGATGGAGCAGGATGGCACATGATTTCATCATATTACTCATAACAGTGCATAATTTAAAACTTATGAATTATTTATTTCTGGACTTTTCCATTTAATATTTTGGGATTGAGTTTGACCACAGGTAACTGAAACTGTGGAAATAGAAACTGGATAATGGAAGGACTCTTATACTGCCTGCAATAAATACAGACATACCTCATTTTATTGCACTTTGCTTTGAGCTTCACAAATACTGTTTTTTACAAATCGCGTTGAGCAAGTCTATTGGCACCATTTTTCCAACAGCATTTGCTCACTTCATGTCTCTTTGTCACATTTTGGTAATTCTCACAATATTTCAAGCTTTTTCATTATTATTATATTTGTTATAGTGGTTTGTGATCAATGATCTTTGATGTTACTACTACCACTCAGATGATGGTTAGCATTTTTTTAGCAATAAAGTATATTTTAATTAAGGTATGTACATTTTTTAGATATAGTGCTATTGCACATTTACTGGACTGCAGTATAGTGTAAACATAACTTTTATATGCACTAGCAAACCAAAAAATTTGTGTGACTCACTTTATTGTGGTGGTCTGGAACCAAACCCTTAATTTATGAGGTATGCCCATACATAAAAAGCAAAGAATCTGCTAAATGTTGCCTGATACTTGAAGAATTAATTTTCTTTGGGAACATTTTGACAAAGTGGTTAATGACATCATGTTGTGCATTCCCCACTACATAAAGTGAGTGGTATGTTTGTGAAAGCAGTTTTCAAAGATACTATAAAATTGATTATATATAAGGAAAGCATTTACTTAAAAACCTTTTTTGTATCTCTTAATAGTAAGAAAGCATTGTCGTAAACTTTAGAATTCCTATATAAATACTAATTGTGTCATTTTGATAAGCTTAATTTTCATGCTCTTGGCGCACTTCACTACAAATATTTTTTCCATCTTTTAAAAAGTAATAATGATTTTATGAAAGTCACATAGAAATCAAGTAATAGACTCTGGGGAATAGTGAGGAGTGCTAGACTACCTGAATTGCACTCTAAGTTAAATACAACAAGAAGAGAAGGATATGAAAGGGGAAGTGACCATGTATATTAACAGTAAATACCAGACATAAAAGTAGTAGATTAGTTCATTTCAAGCCTCTGAATTGTAGAGGAAATGCATAAAGTTGGATAACAGAGAGACATTTTATCCTTAGACTCCAAAACAAAATAAGAAACTGGATCATCAAAACATCTTGAATGAATAAAAAATGAAATATATTTAAGAAAACTTTTAAAAAGAATAGGGGAGTAGAGAGATCAACTTGCCTGGGTAATTCCTCTTCACACCTCACACCCTTTAGATTTTAGTTTTCATTTCATTTTCTTTGGTAAGCTTTTCTTTCTTCCCCAAGTCTGGACCAGTAGTGGCTCATAGCACCCTGTATCTGCCCTACGATAATCTATCTGTAATATAATTGCTGCTTGCTTGTCTAGTCCCATGTAGTACACTCTTTTAACTTCATGGAGGAGGGACCATGTCAGTTTTATCAGCTGTTCTATTTGTGGTATCTGGCACAACTCCTGGCTACATATACAGTAATCCAAAGTACTTGCTGAATGAATGAAGTGTGATGTGTGCACATGTTCATGTGCATGGTGAGAGTCAGGAACTTTCCCTACAAGGTATTAGAATGAATCAAACTTACCACATTAAAAAACTGTGGTACTAGCAGAGTCTAGAAATTCATGGAACTTAATAGAATTCAAAGACCTTACTAAATATAAAACCATAATGAATTAGTTACCACTTAAAAAATTGTAGTACTAGTAGAATGTAGAAATCCATGGAACTTAATAGATAGAATTCAAAGATGTTACTAAATATAAAAACATAATATTTTATAAAGAAAGTATCAACATGGCATGGGAAGGATGAATTATTGTACAAATAATATTGAGAATCGTCACTCTTTAGGGGGGTAAAAGATTCAATTGGATCTAAGGCTTATGTTCAAATCAACACTGAATAAAGTATCGATGATGTTTTTGACTTTTACATGGAGGATTTCTAGTAATAAAAGAAATGAAGTTAATCACAAATAAAATGATCAATATGTTAAGACTACATAAAAATTAAGCAGCATACTAAAATTAAGAGGCAGATGTTATACCAAAAAAATTAACAAATGTTTACTATCTTAACAATAAAAAAATTTCTTAAAAATCAGTAAGAAAAACATCTGTCATAAAATTGGGTAAAAAAATAGACACTTTGAAGAATACATTCAATTGGAAGAACTTGTTCCACCTCACTAGTAATTAAATAAGCACAAATTAAAGCAGCAATATAATATAATATAGTACAGTTATCCCTCTGTATCCATGGGTCCCGCACCCACAGATTCAACCAACTGCAGGTGGAAGATTTTCAAAGAAATTCCAGAAAGTTGCAGAAAGCAAAACTTGAATTAGCCGCATGCAGGCAACTCTATACATAGTATTTACATTGTATTAGGTATTTTTAAAGTATATGGGAGGATGTGCATAGGTTATATGCAAACACTATGCTATTTTATACAGGAGACCTGAGCATCCATGGATTTTGGTCTCTGCAGGGGGTCCTAGAACCAAACACATGCATACTGAGGGATTACTGTATATTAAAAACTAGAAAAAAAATGAAAACTTATACTAATTAATGCTGAAGGAGTAGGCTAAGAAGTGCATTCTTATCATGGACAGTGTTTAGAATGTGAATTGATACTTCTCTGGAATGTAATTTAGCAAGTATCAAAATCTTAAAAATGTTCATAATCTTTAAACTAGCAATTCCACATTTAGGAATTCATCCTATCATAACCAAAGATTTTGTTTGTAAATAGAGGGTTTTTATCATGTAATTCATTAAATAAATATTTATTAAATCTAAACTATGGATAAGACACTGTGTTAGATGTTCAGGATATAATGGTAAACAAAACAAGGCACATGCATCTAAGGGGGATGTACAAACACATAAACAGATGTAAGTATAATAGCTAGTATTTAAATAGCTTAAGTTTTCAGGCACTGTTCTAGGTGCTTTCCATATACTGTGTTGTATCCTTCCAACAACCTGATAAGGTAGGTGCTATTATAGTATTATTGAAGAACGAGAGGTCAAGTGATTTTTCTCAAAGTCACTCAGCCCATGCTGAAGATGGGATTTAAACCCAGGAGTATGGTTACATCCACACTGTTAACTGCTGTGTGAGGATCGTTATAACAAAGAGTACGTTGTTTATTATGCTAAAAAGTTGTCCAAAAATAGAAAAAGAGTTGAAGAAATAAAGCTATGTTTAAATAATAGAATTTTATTCAGCCATGATAAAAAATGACATTTTAAAAAAGCTTTTGGTGATATGGGAAACATTTATAATTTTAGCTAAATCAACATAGATAAAATGAATCCAATTTTGCTATTAAAAAGTGTTATACATAGATATGAGTACTATACATATTTATGTATTCACAAATTCTATATATAATTCACATTTATATATACATATTCATTTAACATTTGTTTCCCTCACTAGATTCTGAGTTGATGACATGATGCTTGAGTGGTTTACCCCTGTAAACCTAACAATTATCACTTTACCTGGACATAATAAATACTAAGTTTTAATTGAATGAGTAAATGAATGGGAAAAATAAAGTCTAGAAAAATATCCACCTTAAAATGCTAGCAGTAGTTTTCTCTAAATTCTGGAATTGTAGATTATTTTAATTTTCTTTGTTATACTTTTTAGGTATTTCCATAATTCTCTCTAGTGAACATATATAGATTTAACTGACTTAGGTTTTTAGAGTGAAGCAGGTTCTAAAGGGAACTGGTATTTAAACAGAATTAACAACCATCTGTCTTAGATGGCTTAGACATCAATCTGCTGGAAGACAGGAAATTTAACCAGATGATTCCCTGAAATTCTTGTTAGAAACAAGTTACCTGGTATAGCAGATATCAATTTATTGTCTCTCAGCTACAAATTTTTACCCCATTGCCTGCTCTTCAGAAATAGAGATGAGCCCTTTAAATAGTTTTTCTTTTGCCAGCCTGCACAGTTGAGGGCATTGGAGACACATAATAGGAGAAAGGGGATTCTCCTTCCTGGTTCTGGTGTGCTTGCTCAGCAGGCTCCTGCAGTGTGAGCAACTTCTCCAGCATCAGGTCCCTGCAGTGCATGGTGGTCAGCAGCACCCACTAGCCTGCAGTTTATCTCAGTGCCCACCTTGGGCAGTTTCATGGCAGAGTGACTCCATCAAGGCACCTTCCAGTGAACAGTTTTCCTTGGCCTTCTAGAGAGCAGATTTCCAGCAAGTTCTGGCAGGCTGATCTTCAGCAACTTACTCTGTCATGGCACCCTAATCACTGCCTTGCCATTCAGTGAGACATGGCTATTCCCTGACAGGTCTGGATCAGTCTTAGGGATAGGGGACATCTTCAAGTACTCTGTCTTAGCCCTAAGGTAGTGGCTGCTCCTTATCTGCTATTCCTGTATTCTTTAGAGCTCCCTTTACTCTACTAGCCAACCCTTCAATATGCCAATCCTCTGTTCTTTACATATTAAAATTTTCCTGTTCAGATTCTTGTATAGTAGTTGCTGTCTCCCAGTTGAACTCTGACTGATATACCTGGATTTTGTGAATTTCAATAATTTTATTATAATTTCCCTCCTCTTAAGTAAAAAAAAAAAAAAGCAGTAAAGGATATAATTAAAATACTACAATGGGTATGTTTATTATAGAAGTCAAGTACAATAATTATTCAGCTATGGAAAAGGTGGTATAAAGAAAGTCTCCTCAAAGCATATAAAATTCCAAATGAGCAAGTACATGGTGTAAGCTGGATAAATACCTCTAAATCAGGGAAGGAAGAAATGTAAGGTATTAAAGAAAAATATTCCCTCTGCAATGATAAACAGCATGAAAGCAGAGCTATTAGCAAAAAAGTTATTAACAGGGATAAAACTATCAGAAGACAAAACGATATATGCAAATAAGAAATAAAATCAAAATCTCCATATACAGGCCACCAAATCAGAAAGCCAGACAAATAGAAGTGAGCTCCTTTTTTGCAGGGCAGTGGTGCTTATCTAATTCTGAATAATATGATTCTCTCAAATTAGTATTACTCACCTTTTATTCAAAGGACAACTTAAAAACTGCAGAATTTCCTTAAGGAATAAGTTTGCCCCAGGAAAAATAAGTAAATAAAACTGCAAATGCAGCTCTGAAGTAATTATTAAAAGGAATTACACAGAGAAATTTGCATTAAAGCTAAGGAAATAATTCTAGCGCTATCCTAATCTGCAGTTACCAATTATGAAACCCGAAGCACATTTACCTTATTTTGTGGTAGTCATTGTGATGATGTAGAAATTCCATGGGCTTAGGCCTGGGATAGACTGGGTTTAAAGTGGAGATTCAAAGAATGGTTATCTACAGAGATTTGGGGATAAGTTTATCAATTAAAGGAAATAACACTTGTAAAAAATTTAACATATTATATTGCATATGATAAGTACATAATAATATTAGATATCATACTGTTATTAATAAGTAAGGCAGCCAAAGATCGTATTAATATTTTATTGGCATCACACATTATTATTTGTTCAAAATGCCTTTGAGTTTTTTTCTACAAACTATTGTACTAGGAGTGGTAGAAGAAATAAAGATTATTGGATATGCTAATACCTTCCCAACTTCTTAATTCCCTATCCCAAAAAGTGTTTGAATCATATACTTATCTTTTACTCTACTTGAAATCATCAAAAACTTGAGTTGTTTTTTTTCTGTCAACAGTTAACTCACAGGTCCCCTATTCTTTTCTTGTGTGATTGATTTTGCAATCTAAATCCACCGTTTAATCTTACTCATGTTAATATTGTGGATATTTGGCCCAGGATACAACATCATTTTGGCATTTGTTGTATTAGCTCTCTTTCTCAATGCTGTGATAACCAGAGATTTGATAAGCATTTCTTTTGGATATGCATCTAAATTAGAGTTTTATGGTTCCTATTTAATGAGTATCTAGTATATGACAGACACTATACATACATCACCTCACTTAATGCTCACCATGAAGAAATGTTGAGGCTCAGAGAAGTTCAACGTCACATTCAAAGAAAGAGAAAGAGACAAACTTTGAATCTACATCTTTGATTTTTGAAGCACATGCTTTTACCATTATATTTATGGTTCCTAGTACATTAGAAATCACATGAAAAACAATTATATGTTTCCAAGGCTTTACCCAAGAATGTCTGATTCATCAGTCCTGAGTGGAACCGAGGAATCTGTATTTGAGAATTGCTACACTATTCCGTGCTGTCCCTAATGAACAGAAAAGGTCTAAGACTCATATCAGACCCCTGTGGTATATTACTATATCCTTCCTGGTTGTATAGATCCATTTATTAATACTCTCTGGATATAGTATATCATATTGTGCTATTATTTGAGTTATAATTACTGTTTAGTTCATAGGAGATTTGTGATACTTCTTTTATGTTGCATGAAGCAGAAGAGAACCCCGTGTGCTGAAATAGGAGCTTGGCTGAAATCAAGATAATCTGCCTAAATGTAAATTCATCCCTTCTTTGGATAATAATCCTAGTAGCTTCAATGGAAAAGAAAATTACTTTAGTATTCAACAAGTAATCTCTATAACAATGTAAAATAGATGCCCAAAGCGGTAGGATTATATACAAAGAAGAGCAGGCTATAATAGGGAAAATGAAAGTATATTATAGACAAATTCCATCCTTTTCCCAGTTACTCTGAGAGCTGGCACTAGGAGCTAGAGAAGAAAGCAAGAGGCTAGTGTCATCAAGGGAATCTTGCATAGAGGAAGTGGATTGGACATGAGCCGAAAGCTTACAAAATGGGTAGGTCCTGGTATAAAGATGGGTGATATAGCAAGCAAAGTGAAAGAAAAGAATAATGACAACATCCAGGAATTGGCATGCTGAGTGAAAGAGATCAAAAGGAAACTAGACTGATCAAAGTTATGGTTTATGCTCTGGATCCTGGGAAAGGAAATGAAATTGGGCCAGAATATAGAAAGCACTAAAAGCAGAATGGGGGAAGAGATTGAATTTAATTCGATATGACCAGAGGGACTCAGTGTAGATTTTTAAGTATGAGATGACACAAGAAAGCACTGTATTAGAAGGGGATGATAGTTACATTCACTACCATTTATTATGTGCCTACTGTAGGCCAGGATTTTTATAAGCAATAGATGGATTTATTCTCCTCCATAAATTTATGAGATTGGTATTATCTCAGTTTTGCAGATTAGGAAACTGAGACTTAAGGGAAATAAGAGGTTCACCCAACAGTTCACAATAAAATGTAGTGAAGCCAGCATTTCAACCATATACATCTGACTCTAAAGACCAAATGTGCTGCCTCACTTGAGATTGGTCTGGCATCCTTGTAAGATTTATACTGAAGAGAAGCAAAAATTCCAGTTAGGAGAAAAGTAACCTGGGCTTGGGTCATGTGGTTTAGTTTTACATACATTGGACTTGAAGGGATAAGATCTCTGTTTGGGATTGATAGGTTACAATCTGAATTACAATATGAAGCAAATTACAAGGTCAAATCTCATAGGAATGTATCATGAAGTAAGTTTTTAAGAATTATTGAGAATCTTTAGCTATAACTCTAACAGACTCTAAATTATCTAGGAAAAAAAAACTAGGTTCTTAAGAGAAATAGCTTTCATAAACATCAAGAGAAATTTAGGGGACCAATATGCAAAAAAAAAAATTGCCAGTGAGGGTTGAGGAACTCAGTCTCTGGATGTTTAATCTTTTGAGTGAATAATTAATGGATTGGTCAGATCTCTCTAAGGTTTTTATAAATGATGTGACTTTTATCTTCAGATGAGTCTTTTGCCTGACACAAGTGTCCTGTCAAGATAGGTATCTTGATTTCTTAATAATCTATCACTTTGTTTTATATGAAACACAGATTACAAGAGATAATGAAAATAAGGAAGTAGGTTATAGTGTAGTTTCATTACAGTCACTAAAGTCAAAGAAGAATTTTTTGGTGGCTGCAAGAAAGTATTTATGGCAAAACTCAATTCTGTGTGGTTTTCCTTAAGTCTTTCAGTGTTTCTCTGCCTGAGTAAGCTATTATAGCACAGATTCTCTTCCAGATATTCACCAGAATGTTTGATATTTATGTCATTCTTATTTGTGCTTTTGTTTTAAGCATTACTTCTCAATAGCATTATAAGATATGTATTTATTAAAACTGAATTATGTAGCATGAGGTATCCAAGTCAGTGGCAGAAAAATGTTCTCCAAGTTAGGCAGAAAGATCCCCCAAAATAATGCCAGCAGCCTAATTTCACAAACCCCATATAACTCTTAGGTCATCTCCAGCCAGATGTGAATTAATTTAAAAACAAGCGTGAACTAATTTTATGAAGGTTATCCATACACAAAAAGAAATTTTACAGAGCACTTTTTTCTGGCCTAGCCTGGGTACCAACTGCAGCATTTGGTTCAGCTCAGCAGGTAATGTTTTTTTAAAAAGGTCTGCATACCCTTTTAAAGGATTTGCATTTCTGGATCAGAATGAAAAGAGACCCACTTCCTTTCTTCCCTTTTATGTTCTTCCCCATCCCCACCATAGGAACCCACAGACACTATTTTCACTAACTCTCTGTGCAACCTGGGTCAAGTGATTTAACCTTTTTAAGGATCAGTTTCCTCCTCTTTAAAATGAAAGGTTTGAGCTAAAATTATGTCTCTCTAAAGTCCTTTATACTGTTCAAGTTCCATGATTCCTTCTGACACAGCTTAGAATCTTTATATTCTTCTGTTCTCTTTGTATATATTTAGCAACCTGAATCTCTACCTCATAAACTATACTAACACAATTTTCCATTGTTCCTTTAAACTATCCTCCTGCATTACAACCTACTTCATAAACTTTGTCTTCCTTCCAATTACTATGACCTTGCCTAGAAGAAGTACCCTACATCTCCTGGAGAGAAAGAGAAGAGTTATTCCTTAGGTCCCCAGATCTTGCCCATCTGACTCCTCAGACTCCTCTATTGAGCAATTGGCACAGTAACTATTTAACAGTATTCCAGTCAATGTCAGTGGCCAGTACCTTTGAGATAAGATGAATTAGGATCATCTTATTTGTCACCTGAAAGTGTTTCCACTTTTAATCACCCTAAAATTATTAGAATTATTTGTTCTAAACACAGAAGTTTCCAGGTTGTCTTTTTGCAGAATTGGAAAGGACATGGTCCACAGCCGATAAATGTCAAAATAAATAGCTTCATCTGTTCTAAGAATTAGCTTAAATGTTTTTCTTCTTTTTAAGCCATTTGAAAACAGCAGTGATCACCATGAGAAAAGTGGTGCCTATTTAAGAGGTAATTATAAGAATATGAAATTGACAACAAAATTAGTGCTCTTAGTTGTTTTTTAAAATCAAATTAGCACTTGCACAGCAGACTGGATAAATCTCTTTCCCATTGCTTATAGCTAATTAAAATATTAATACATTTGAAATACAAAAAATGTGACTGATCATAAGCAAATATTATTTGCAAAAGATAAATTTATTGTGCATAGAAAATCACCTCTAAGGAAATTAGATACAAAGGGTATATTTAGTTCATGTAGTTGTTGCCCAACCTAACCTTTAAAACCAGTGGTTGGTAAGAATTTATTTTTTAGAAAGCTATAAATCTTTAATAGCAAGGGTTTAACTAAAGGAAAGAAAAATATAAAACCATGAATTTGTTTGTCTTTGCCAGAATCTAATGTTCTTATAAAATTTCATTTAAGGGTCGAGCATTTATTGTTCGAACCTCATTTAACAAAGTATACATGCAATTCTTATAATTCATATATTCCACAAACCTAAGAGCATCTTATTAAGTGGCAGAGATAATGCTAGGCAGTGGTAGCGCCACTGTAAATACATGGTGTCTGTCCTCAAAATGTTTAGTTGGGGACAGAAAATAATTATGATGCAATATTATGGGTGTTACAATAGAAGGGTATCTTAGCTCAGGTTGCTATAAGGGGGGCTTATAACCAAATTTCTTACAGATCTGGAGACTAGGAAGTCCAAGATCAAGGTGCCACAGATTTGGTGTCTGGTGAGGGCCTGTTTCTAGTTCATAAACTACCCTCCTTTTACTGTGTCCTCACGGAGCAGAAGGGGTGAGGGAGCTGTCTGTGATCTCTATTATAAGGGTGCTAATTCCACTGATGAGGACTCCATCCTCATGACCTAATCACCTCCCTACCTCTAAATACTATCATATCAAGGGAATAGGTTTCAATATATGAATTTTGGGGAGACACAAACATGCAGTTCATAGCACAGAGTATATGAGGTACAATGGGAGTAACTATTCTTGTCAGAAACAGAAGTTTTTTCAGAGGCTATAAATGACACTAAAAGAATAAGAATGTCAACAGATAATAGACAGAAAGGGATTAAGAATAGCATGGGCGAGCTTCCCTGGCGGCGCAGTGGTTGAGAGTCCGCCTGCCGATGCAGGGGACGTGGGTTCGTGCCCTGGTCCAGGAAGATACCACATGCGCGGAGCGGCTGGGCCCGTGAGCCATGGCCGCTGAGCCTGTGCGTCCGGAGCCTGTGCTCCGC